>NC_089650.1:20874715-21177745 GCF_037042795.1 Molothrus aeneus | reverse complement strand
AACAACAAAGATGATTAAAAGACTGGAACAGCTTCCTTATGAGGAAGGTCTGAAGGAACTGTTCAGCCTCCAGAAGAGATGACTGAGAAGGGAACCTCATCTAAGTATCTGAAGGGAAGGTGTCAAGAGTATAGTGTCAGGCTCCTGGTGGTGCCAAGCAACAGGACAAGAGGCAATGGGCAGAAACTGAAGCACAGGAAGAGCCATCTGAACAGGGGGAAAAACTTTCCTGGGAAGGTGACTGAGCACTGAAACAGGTCACCCACAGAGGTTGTAGAGTATCCCTCGCTGGAGAAATAATTGAAGAACTACCTGGAATGCACCCTGTGCAATGTGCTGTAGGATAATCCTGCTTGGGCAGGGGGGTTGGACCAGATGACCCACTGAGGTCCCTGCCCTCCTGACCCACTCTGTGGTTATACAAGACACAGTTTAACTCTCCCCCTCACTAGGTGGCAGCACTGCCCCCAGCAGAATAATTATCTTCATTCACTCCATTTATCACACTGAAATATTAATGAGAATCTTGAACAGAGGAATTTCAGAGAAAATATTTTTCACCACAGGAAAAAGGTGATTCAATTTTAATTTTGGATGGTAAAGTGAGCAATTTTTTCTTTACCTTATAAGTGACAGCAATAGAAAATAAGGTTTCAGTATTTCAGAATGAACCCATCCAGAATCCTACATAGTGAAACTGCACACAACTGAAATATTTCTTAAAATACATTTAGGTTTGTAGTAGCACATATTTGACTCATAACAAAGTCACGAGTCCTCTACCCTGCCTCCCTTCACACCCACCAAGAGCTCTCACTTGTAAGATCCTCAGCTTGTTCTGGTTCCATCATATCCAGCGCCAAAGCCTCCAAATTCCTGAAGTGCTGCTGCAAAACTGGGTTCTCAAAGCTGTCAGCCCTGTCAAGAATCCCCCAAAATGTCAATGCATGCTGCCAAGAAGACAGACAAAACACAAGATCTACCACCAACTTATGTGAGAATAAAACTTCCCTCTTTCCCACACAACAATCCATCACATCAGAACTGCTTTTCCTCTTTGCAATTTACCTGCTGAATCACTATCCTGTCATGTATAAACCCATAAGAATGCTGTGTGAGAGTTAGAAAGTTGTATGAAGCAAAAAGAGATAGTGGTATTATACTTTATGTACAGTTATGGTGGCTTCCACATATCTAGAGAAAAAATCTCCCATGAAAGTACTTCATAGCATTTATCCCAGCTGTAATGAAAAAAAGACCTAATTTTTCTTTCTAAAGTGCTCTAATTTAAATGATCTGGGTCTGATCTGCTGTAGAGGGGCAGAGCCACAATAAAATGTGATACCTCTGCAACAAATGACAACAGCCCAGAGAACAAGAGCAATTCTACAAAGAACTCCAGAACGTGCTACATAAAGCATTGTGGTGCCTGGGTATCCAGAATGATTAAGAATAAAGTTTGGACAAAGCTACTGCAAAGAGAAGCAATTTCTATCAAAATACATCAAAATCTGATCTCAGGAACACCACAGCTGAACAACACATGCAGCAGAGCAAGCTGAGCAAGCTGCAGCAGAGCAATGGTTGTGCTTTCTTCCCCATGCCACCCCCTGCACCCTATTTATCTCCAGGTACCTGTATTTGAATCGTAGCTTCTGAATTATTTCCTTCATTTTGTCTACCTGCTCTTGGCTGGCTGGCACATTGTCTGTAACATCAACATTACGTTTGTCATCTGCATAGGGTAGAAAAATCATGTGGAAACCTACACAGAAGAGAGGGAGGAAGACAACAGTTACACAGAAGAATGGTGTCAAAATAATTTACAGAAAAACCAAGATGGTTATTATCTAGGTCTGATGACTCCAAACTACCCACCTGCTTTGTTGTTAACAACAGCAGTCCATAATACTTCCAAGTGCCTACAGCAGGACACTCAATCCCAATCTCAATGTTTGTAACCAACATCACTAATGGCTTTGTGGAAGACATTCAGACTAAATTCATAGCTACCAATTGGATACCAGAGACTTGCTTTATGTGCAGGAGATCAACCAGCCCACCTCTCCCACTGGGTCTGAGCTTGAGAAAGATTTGTTTCAAAATCAAGATATTGCCCACATTATTCTGAAATAATTTACTTTATACACAAGCAGTGTTACTTCCCTACTTTACATTCTCCCAGAAGATGTTTTTGCACTTAAAGAGGTGAGAAAATGCAAAACAGCAGAAATCTGCTCCCTAATCATTCCCCGTTCGTCTGATGTGGTATGAGGCTCACTATATGTGAGATTATTTATTTAATACTTTACAATCTATTCAAGGATACAACATAATTCAAGAAGACATTCTGACTAGTCTTCAAACAGGAAAAAAAGGCTTTTCATTTCTACAGCAGTTATTTGAATCTGCAAAAAATAGGTAGAAGGCAGGGAAAACACTCTAGCCAGGTCATACCTGAGCAAGCACTGATGCAATTGGGGCTTTAAAAATAGATTCAACATCAGATGCTTACACTGACAAAACTGAAGAAAAGGAATGTTGGAAAGCATTTTCCCCAGTTTTAAGGGAGGGTAGCACCAAGAGTATTTTCCCTCAATAGAGGATGCCATTACACTGACTACATCCCATCATGCAGGGAAAGGCATCATCTCTTCCCATACCTGGAGGGGCTATCTGCACTTTCTGCTCATCCAGCTCTTCCTCCTGGGGAACCAGGGCCACAAAGCGAGGAGGGACATTCCGGCGAGGGGTGTACCTGCACAGCATCATCACCTCCCTCTCCAAGCACTTCATCAGTAGGGCATTAAACAGAGTTGTACTCCCTGCAAATCAAAGAGGGGACTGGTCACACTGACAGCTTTGCTCCTTTGCTCTGGAATATAACCCTAGATATAATCCTGTAACTTCTTTGAAATGCTTGCATTATTGTGGCAGTAAAAAGCAAATTTTAGAAGGGAGAAGACTCAAAATGGACAATGTTAGTGAGTATCTCCTGACCAGCAGTGAGAGTTCTGGTGGAAGAAGTGAAATCACTACCATCTGAGAGATTGAATACTGTGAAATTTTATCTACCAAGTCTATTTTTGTTTGGTGGGGCATCACAATAAAAGCAGATCACAGACCTTTTGTGGAAGTAACACACTAAGAATTCAGACTTCAGTACTATTCCTGAGGCACATGTTTGCCTCAGGTATATTTCACCAGACATGGTGGTCAGGGAAAGATTGACATATAAATAACATGATTGAGCCAGGAAACTGCAGTTAGAGAAGCAAGCATAAGGGTTCTTCTTTAGTCAGACATTGGAAAAGCCTTTGGTCATAACTCAGCCCTCTTTATCCACTGCTAGACCAAGGAGCTAAAGGTTTTTTCTTTCTACTGCAGATTGGGATATATTTCTAGATAAACAGATGTATGTATACATATAAAAAGGCAAAACTAAGCAGTTCTAGATGTCCTTCCCTTCTCTCTTTACAAGCCTATAAAGTGCTGTTAATTCAACTATACTTCCTGAGTATCATGTTTCCACTCCTAGCCGATATGGACTTAAAACCAGCAATTATCTCCCCTGATTTGGGGTTTAGGTTTTTCTTTTTTTGTTGTTGGTTGGTTTTGTTTGGGCTTTTTAAACCAACTTTACCTTCTTGTCAGGTACTAGGATCCTTCACTTTCATGAATGGCTAAAACAAGTACTTTGAGACTACATCTGCATGGTTTAATTGGCTGCTTGTCATGATGGATAAACATGATGCACAATTGGCTGCTCTGCTATAGAAGAAAACAAGACATATCTGCAGCTGAGAGGGGCAATAACAGTTAGTTCTTCTTAACATTAGCAAGTTTTTAAATTACAAGTAATTAAAATTTTACACTCAATGATCCCCACCTACACACGATGGATCAGCAGGTTACACTAATGCAAAGTGATAAATCTTCTCTTGCCATCTTTGCTTACCTCTCACCAGGGACTCCTCAGGATAGATGAACTGGGAGGGCCTGACATGGTGGTGCTGTTTTAGCATTGAAAGTGGTTTGAAGCCAATCAGAACCAAACCTGGAGAATCAAACTGTTTTAATTCTTCAGTCTCCTCTTTCTCCAGCACAATCTGTCGGTTTCCGTATGTCTAAACCAGGGAAGAGCAGATGATAGGGCTGCCAGCATAAAAAAAAAATGAGGACCAGGAGGCAGGACAGGGCAGGAAGTGCAGGAAGAGGATGCAATTGCTGTGTTCCACTATTTAAAAGAAGGTTATAGACAAGACAGTATAAACCCTCATGAGAAGTGCACACTGAAGTGGCAAGTGACAGTCTGTGACCATTATCCCAAGGGAAATTCTACCTGAACATAAGCAAAATGTACTTTTGTAAGAAAATGGCTAAGCCCAGATACAGAGAGGCTGTCACATCTCATCTCTGGAGTTCTTCAGAGGTGTCCCAAAAAAGCCCTGAGCAACCTCATCTGCTTTTGCTCTGGGCTGGGTTGTACCAGACTTTTTCAGAGGTCCTGTCCAATTGTAAACTTGCTTCAGTCAGCTACCTGCTCCTGACAGAAACAGTGACTGAGAAACAATGTTTCTGTAGCACCACTCATGCCTCACAAAATCAAAACCATATTATAGTCCAGCTGCTGAAGCAGACATCAGGGCTTATTGCTCAGCTTTCTGTTTATCTCCTATACTTTATTTCAAGAAACTAATATCCACTATAAATAGACTAAATACTTCATTTTAAGACAACAATTTTAAGAACTACCAACATCGAAGAAGACACAAAGCACACTTGTGACAGTATACCTAGCAACTACATAACCTGTTTTGAAATAAAGCTGTGCTTGTTACAACGTGACACTCAATTTACATCAGCCAAACTATCAAGTGGGAAGGCAAAACAAAGAAAAATTTATACAAAAAAAAAACTCCAAAGGAAACATGCCTTTTGTTTGGAAAACAGCTCCAACTCCCCTGTGATTCACACTTGTATGTTTAACAAAATGGACCGTATCTGTTCCTAACAAACCAAAAGTTGACAGCAGTGGCAATGGCCCAGGGTCACACAAGGTCAGGCTCTGACAACCTCGTTCTTCCTTACAGAAAGAAATGAACTGTATTCCTGACAGCACTCCCACCAGCAGCTATGCCTTCCCATGACAGCCAGGCCAGGGAGACAACCCGTTCTCACCCTGCAGAGCTCTCAACACACCAGCCTGTACCCAGGTGCATACACATGCAAATATTTCTGTATCTCATCTTGAAAGTACAATACAAACAAAAGCAGCAAGGGAATTGGCATCTCCCTCACACATCAGAGACAAGAAAAAGCAGGTACATAATCAAAAAGTTACCTGAGCCCTTTTAGTGTCACTGGGCAGGAGCAAGCTGCCTGTTTTTCCACTAAACATCCTTGTTTTGGTTTTAACAGGTTCATTAGTTTCCCGATAAAGCTTCACCGGATGTGGTTTATAAGCTTTTTGAATAAGGTTGTAAACACCAACAGAAAGGGCCACATCTTTGCCCAGATGCAGATTTAGCCTGTGTAAAAAAGCAGATACAGACTTGAGATTCCTGAAAAATCACTACTGCAGAAGAAAATCACCCCCTCATGTAAGTTATTTCCTTTGACCCTCTCCTGTTCTCCTCCCCCAAAATCACATATATCTTTGGAAACATACTATCAGTTGAGTCATAATCTCACTTGAATAAAAATATTTTTGCAATATCATCATTTCTCATCATAAAAGTCATCTAAACACAAGTCATTTACTATATTTCTTTGACCTTTTTTCTCACTGAAGGGCAGCTATGCTCAAACAGAGCACAGGACAAGTCCCCATTTGGGTATCCCAATTATGCCTATTGTAATGTCCATGAATTCTCACAGCTGTTTGCACAGAAGGCAACATTCTCCCCCAAAAACCCACTAAGACAAACAATACCAAGATTTAGGAAAAAATATAAATCAGATGTTAGAGAAAAAATTAGATGCAAAAGTTTAAAAATAGAGGTAATCTTCAAGTTGTGAGAGCAGAACAGTGAGTTACTACAAATGCAACTTCCTCTCTTATAAAAGGTATCACTGGTTTGGGATTCTTCCTCCCCAGCTATTAGAAAACTTAAGGAACATTCCCAGGAAAGAAAATAAGGCTGCAAGCAGGAGCAAGAATGCCAGTGACAACAGCTCAGGTTGGGATACTTTATAAATATTTATTAGAAAAAAACATTAGGCCTTGAAGTTCATTCCCTTTACTGTGCTTCCACGGCATTCTGCTATGAACTCACTCCCCAAAAAAACAACTGTTATAGAGCATGTGGTTCCAAAAATACTTTCTATCTGCTTTGTCAAGATCCCTCTAATCTCTCTTAAGTATCTCTAATCTTTTAGTAGGAGATTAGAAATATCAAGGCTGTGTGAATCCATGCCAAGTACCTAGACAGTCTGGCAACATATAACTATTTAATAACAGGAAAAAATACCTAGCATTCACATTCAGATGCATTTTTTAAAGTTAGTGTTGGCAAGAAAAGCCTAATTTCAATCAGATTTCACTATACAGTACTTTTTATGTTGCAGCTTTTTAAGTAAGTACTTGGCAATTACGTAATTTTTTAACAAATTATCATTTCTGGCCAAGATCAATACAGGAGATATCACACAGAGGAAACAAGAGGTCCACTCTGCTCTTCTCATCCAGAAATATCATTGGAAACTACAGAAGAAACACCACTAAAGATTCTTGGACTAAAGAATTAAGATTGAGGAATGTAAGCACTTTAAAGTGCCTTTAAAGACCAATCATTCCAGAAAAGGAAAGTGAGATGCAGTCTAAAAATAACATCAGGTGCCCCTGCTGAATGAATGATGTATCATAAGTAGGCACAAACCTGACTAAAGCCCTTTTCTTTGTCTCCTTTGCTCGTACTTTCTTCATGAGATGTTCCAGTTTCTCTGACTCTCTAGGCTGGATCCCAAGGTCCTCATCCTCTGCTACATTTATAATATCCCTGTAGAACAACGAGATATCGAACCCTCCAGGCTTCTTCAAGTGCATCAGGTCCAAGATGATACCTAGAAACAATGGAAGAGATAAGAGCAGGATAAAAACTGCTTTTTTCTTGCATCAGCATGTATCTCAGCACTCTCAGATTTCTCTATCTAGACAAATAATTTAAGTAAGTATAAGCTCCAAACTGTCATCTGTACCAGATGTGAAATATTCTGGAGAAAGGGAATATTAACTTCAGTCAAAACAATGCAGAATAGAAAATGTTTCCTCTCTAATTAAGAATCTGGACAGCAATGAAAGCTCCTATAAAATATAATCTTACCTCAGGCATAGAGGGGAGTAACAAGTTCAGAAAATCCCCTTTCCTTTAGTTATAGGGGCTAATGGATTAAGTAACCTTCACAGCTTCTAGATCCAGGACATCTCCTGAATTCCAACATCACTGGTTACCTCAGCTACACACTTGAACTAATGCTGTCTACTCTCTGAGCCTAGGCTGATGCCCTTCAGCTAATTCAAAATGGAACCCTAAAGTAATTTTCCTTTTGTGTTAACTTGGTGTTATTATTCCTTTCCTAGAAAATGATACAATAACAAAGAAAAGTTTATTTTCTTGGCCCTGTCATGTCCCCATTTATGCTATCAAACTAGAAAGAGGTCCTAGAAAACAAGTGCTAGCTTTTGAATACCAGATCAGAAAACATCTATTCTAATTAAGATTAGATACCAAATTTCTAGTTTAGGAACATTCAGAAACATTCCCCAGTTCTGATGATTTTACATCTTTTTCCATCACAAACCAGCAATGCAGTTAACATCTGCTGCAAAGATTCATCACGTTTACTGTGTCTAAAATGAAAAGGGGAAAAAGAATGACCTGTGTCCCTCAGATCACCAGCTCTGGTCCTGGCCAGCTTGGCTTTGGCACTGTCATTGGCATGGGGGTCATCCTCGTTGGTGAAGAGCATGATCCTCTTGTGGCTCAGCCTGACACGGACATCACTGAAGAGGTTGGAGCAGGCCCAGAGCGCCTCACCCAGGGAATAGTCAGCGCTGTGGCCAAAGCTCTCCCGGAACAGGGCCCGGCCTTCCTCTCCCCTGTACTGGTCCAGCTCCAGAACACGCTTTGCACCTGGGGGGCAACAGCATCCACAGGCATTGGGAATTCTGCCAGAAGTATCATGAGTTCTTCTGAGTATGCACCAGGAGTCCCCCAGAGCTGACATCCAAGGAATGCTCCCAGGCACCTCTGTGGCAATGTGTAGGGGGGTAGGACGGTTGGGACGGACAGAGACGAGAGATCTCTGCAGCCAGGTCATGGAACTTGGGGTTTATTGCAAAGGGCCCGGGTGCAGGGCCCTGCTGGGGACTGCCAGCCACAGCTTGGAGCAGGCCCAAGAGAAGAGAGGGGTAGAGAGGATGAGAGAGAGAGGATGAGAGGGTAAGAAAGTGAGTTTCCCGTTACAATACAATAAATCTTCTTCTGTGTTGAATATTCTGATTCTCACTAACCAATCTAGCACAATATACAAATCCTATAGCATTTACACACAGCCTATAAGAATCATTACATTACCATGCTGTGTTACATTTTAAACTCTAAAAACTACTCTTTGGACCCCTTCTGCCAAGCTAGTAGGGTCTGCTCTGACCCTTGGAGCTGTCTGCAAGCAGAGGGTCTTGTTTCATCAAAACGGGATTACCTTCAGTGTGGCCATACTATTGCTTTCCAGTTGTTCAGTAACTAAGATATCTCAAAGCTTGCTTTCATTTCAATTTCACTTATAGTTTCTATATTCTCAAAATCTTTTGCCAGGCAATCATTTATAAGGCTTTCCTTTTTATTTATAAGGCTTTCCTGTTTCATCTTCTCCAACAGCAATGTCCTTCCAACACCTGGCTGAGAAAACTGTCCAGCATGGCCTAACAATATCACTAGCCACTTACCACTGAAAGCACCTGCTAGGGCAACAGGACACAAAATGCCCTGGCACCAATATGGGCTCTTTCTGTGGGAAAGGACAGGAATCAAAGTATTGCAAACCCCCTCCACTGAATGCCAAGTGCTCAGCTGCAAAGGCAGCAAACTGCATCTGCTGCAGAGGCACAGCAGACTGCTGCACCACCACAGAAAAGAGGAGCCTGAAATGCATCCTGCATCTCCACAGCATGCTGGGAAGGTGGAGAGCTCCTCCTCCTTCCACGCCCCTCATATCAGAGAGAATGCACACAGAGGTGAGAGGAAGCCCACAGATCACCACACTGATCACAGCAACATTCAGGTCAGGTGTCCACAGCCTTGCTGCAGCTCTGAGGATTACCTCAACACAGCTAGGACTCCTTTTCCCACCTGTCTAACAGCAGGTTCTGCTCTCTCCTGTTACTCTACAATGGGAGACAAGCTTTCATTTTTCAGCCACTGCATTCTGCAGAGCTTCTTCCTTTGTCCTTCACTTAAGCTCTATAGCACTTACAAAACTTCATTTGAAAATGTTTTTCTCTGCCTTTACTATTTTATTTTCATTTCCTCATCTATCCTTTAACATAAATCTTCATAACTATGTACTCCATAATAATCACCAACAGCATCTCTTCCTTCTCCAGAGGATTGCTCTCCAGGGGCAGCAAATACACAATTCTGCTCTTTTTGAACTGATGCCTTAAGTTTTAGCTTTCATATTTTCTAGCTTCTGTCCTGCATTGGTATATAACTCTGAGCTTCATATAAAGTGTTAGCAAGTTCTCTTCACAGGGCAGTTAGGCACAGCAGTCCTTTTCCACCCTGAGAACCAGGGACACTGTTGTAGCTTCAGGCCCAAAAAGTGTAAACAGCAGCAAATTGAGGAGAGCAATCTGGGAGGATGGAACTTCATGAGCTGAAGCTGTAATTGGACAATTAACCTCAATATGTAAATGGACCAAAACTTATATAAGTGTGAAACCTCATGACTCAGGATCCATCCTGGGTGGAGCCACAGCCGGGCTCTTGGACTGCCCAAGGCGTATCCTTTGAAGGCCATTTAATAAATACCTGCTTTATTCCTTTAACTCTGTCTTAGCCTCTGTTCCAGGTAGCCTCAGAAGGCATCAGAACAACACCCACCTTTCACCTGTGCTGTTTTTATCCTCGTGGTGAGGCTACTGCCTCTAACATGGGAGAAAGGACAAGCAGGGAAGAAGGAGGAAAATGAAAATACAAGACCTATACGGCACTGTCTACCACAAAAGGGAGAAGAACCTAAGGCAGCCCTATCAGGTCTCTATTGTAATAAATTCTGAAATTTATTACAATAAAATAATTGTAATAAATTTCAGAATTTATTACAATAGAGAAAGCTCAAAGCTTTCAGGAGAAGCCCCTGTGTTGTTACTGCACCCCCCAGTAAAGAAAATTAAATCAAACATCCTCAGAGATAAAGGCTGTATTAAAAGTTGTAGACAAAATTCCCCCAGAAGACTCTCAACTGCCAGACAATCTGTCACCACTAGCATGCATTCTTTGCACTTCTCCTGCTGCCTTTCCATTCAGCAACCAGCACTTGCTATCAAGCAGATGGTATGTAATCTCAAGAAAATGAAAGAGCGAAATTCAAGAACTGTAGAACTTATTATGAAAATAAGAGATGGAACACCCCAAACAGGCTACCATATTGAACCACCTGCTCCAGCTGACACTGCCTGAGCAGGAGGACTGGACAAGATGACCTCCAAAATCCCATCCAACCTCAGCTATTCTGTGACATTTTCCATCAGCTGGAACCCATGGTGCCTTAACATGGACACACACTTTTCTGATGGACATTTAAGAGTTCTGTTAAGATACTCTAAGGTTTAGCAGACAGCAAGTGAAGCCACCAGATTAAAATATAAGAAAAGGCATAGAAAAGGATCTGAACCAACTCTAAGAGAAAATGCTAGGCTCTTATGAAGTTTCTAAGCTTTCAATAAATATCTAAATCTATCCCCACCAGCAAGAGTAGATTTCAGTAAGAACTTATCTGATAGCTCTCACATTTTAGAGAGACCAGTTACTGACAATGCTACTACACCAATTTCCTTGCTCCCTCTTTTTACAAAATCTTCATATCACTTTACCTGGATTGTCCAGCTCCTGGAGAACATAAATGTGCTTGAAATCTGCCGAATTTTTGTTGTTTTCTGTACCATAGAATACAACGCTTAACAGGTCCCTGTCACTGCTGATAATTTTGCTGGTATACACATTCCGGATGCACTGAAAAAAACGCACCCTGGTCAAAATTACAAGAAAATAGTTTTCAGAAAGGAGTGTAAAGTCTTGCCTTAGCAGTTTATCCATCCCTACCTGGATGGTCATGTCGAAAGGAGTCTCTGCCTCCCTGTCGGACTCGAACATAGCCTTGGAGGCATCCACCAAGAAGATGAGGCTGTCCCGGCCCGAAAACCTCTGCTCCGCTACGGAACGGGGGAAACAGTTTTAGCAGCGGCCCCTCCACCCGTGGAGCATGGAAAACAGGCTGCCACCTTCCGTGAGGAGGTGGGGGGCCCTTACCGACCGCCTCAGGCCCTTCCTCCTCTTCCTGCTGCTGCTGCTGCTCCTCCTCCTCCTCCTCCAGCCCGTCGCCCCGGTAGAACGACCCCCAGCCCGCCATGGCCTACGCCGCACGGCCCCGCTCACGCTCAGCCGACCGATCGCTCCGCCCCCGCAACAACTCTGACCAATGGCGAGAGCAGAAATGGGCCGGCCCCGCCCATCCCGGGGCATTTGCCCCTCCTCTCCACGCGGATTGGCTGCAGTGGGGTAGCGAAGGGCGGGAGGTCCTCACGCGCTGCTCACGGCTTCGAGTCTCAGCCAATGACGGCGGGACTTGTCCGTCCCCGCCCCCCGGCTGTAGCTCCGCCCCCGGCGCTGTCGCGCAGTGACGGGGCGGCCCCGCAGGCGCGGAGCGGCCGCGCATGCGCCCGGGGAGGGTGGCCCCTTCCTCCCCGCCTGTCACCTCACGGCTGGTGCTGCTGTGCTGGGGACCGGCACCGGGGCCGCCCTTTCCTCCCGTTCCCCTCCGTCTCCCGGAGGGAAGGTCCTTCCAACCTTGTCTGCAAGGGTTCCGGCTGCCGCCCGGCGGCCGCGCCCGCGTCACCGTCCCCATGGAGGAGCCGCTGGCGCTGCACCCCGTGAAGCTCTATGTGTACGACCTGTCCAAGGGCATGGCCCGGCGCCTCAGCCACCTCATGCTGGGTAAGAACACGGCGGGGGACCCGGAGCCGCACCGGCCGCCGCCTCCCAGGGGCTCCCGTGCCGCCACCGACCACCGCGGCCCGGCTTTGCCGCGCCGGAAAACGGGGCCGAAGTCGCCGCCTCCTGCCCCTGGGGTGGCGATTCCCGCCCGGTATCGTTCTCCTGAGGGAGCGGCCCGCTGGGGAAGGCTCCCTGAGGGCGCTCCGGGCGGCGGCGGTGTCCGGCGGGTGCAGCACGGCTCGAGATGCGCGGGGCTTGCCCGGTGGCTCAGTGCTTGGGGACGCTGCGGGGTTTGGCTGCAGAATTCCGGACCCCGCTGTCTTCGGAAGGAGCTTTGTCAGTGCGGCAGATGCAGCTGCTCTGGGTCCAGCCTGTTCTCCCGCAGCCGCCCGTTGCCGCTACGCGGGTGTATTTCCTAACGGCAGAGTAAAAGTGTTCCTTGGCCCCTGCAGGGAGGCACGGCTCGGCTCCCTGAGCCCGGCTGATGTGCTGCCGCGGCCGGAAGGCTGAGCTGAGGAAAGGCGCCTGCTGTTTACAAGGTTATTGAGCTCGAACGTCTCCATGTTGTGGCGAGGCCGGGCTGGGCTGGTGATGTGCAGCTATCCTCCCGCTCCTTCAGAGGGTTTGTAGGAGTCTGCTGGATGTCTTGTCGAGATTGTGTGCGTTTCCATCCGAACCTGAAACTTGGGATGGAAAGGAAACGGGTTTTGCTTAAAGTTTTGGAAGCGTGAATTAGGAATGCAACAAGAGAGTGTTTTATACCTGTTATGAGCAGATTCTGACCTATGCCAGACCAGCAGTCTGTGTGGGATGAGACTTCTCAACAGACTCAGTGTCTGAACAGATGGCTCTGTGTAATCTTGTTTTACAGTTTGTTGGCATTCACTTTGCTCATCTGCCCTATGAGGAGATTCTTGTGATTTCCTGCAAGCTTAAAATGAAAGTCCAAAGCACGAGGTTTCATGAAGGTCAACGATAGGTTTGCAAAGTTAGGAAGAAAATAGTACAGGGATCATGTGTGTTGTGCTCTGTTAGTCATTTAGCAGCAACCACTTTGGGAGATGTGTATTTCCTGCACTGGATAACCTTAAAACTTTTTATGCGGTCAGAATTGCTTCTATTGTAGCCCTTAGGGAAATAGCTTTTCACCTATCAGGTGAAATAGCCATGTTTTATCATGTGCTAAGAGTTATAAATCTTGAGATTACATGGGTGCATGATTTACCTGTATTTGAGTTGAGTAGAGTTTAACTACCTGATATCAAAGTGTTGGTCCAAGCACAGACTGTAACAGAGGTAGGTTGCCACTATAATTATCTCCATGCCAATCTCCGCACAGATCAAGCAAAGGCTTTTTAGATCCCTTTTTACCTACAAAGTCAGTCTTGGCATCTTGTAGCTTTCTGAATTTCCACATAAAAACACATAGCACATTACTTCATTTTGATGCTTTCTAATCTATTCAGACAACTTGGAAACTTTTGTGCTTGTGATATAGTTTGATGGTAAATTTTGGGAATCTGAGCAGTGAAAAGGAAAGCTTAAAAACCTGAACACTTCTGGGTAGAAGGGGAAATGCTACTTGCTAGTACTGCGTGGTAACTGTGTTCAGATTTGTTGGTGGAATGTGGCCAACGAGGCCCGCGTGGTCACAGTGACAATGCAGACTGCAGAACATTTGAGATTGTGCATCCTGTGACATGATTGTCCATAAAACAAATCATTCTTTCTTTCTTTCTTCCTTCCTTCCTTCAAGTTGTTTCTTCTATGCATTCACACTCATCTCTGTTTCAGATGATTTTGGAAACCTCCCCAAGAGCCAAGTGATTGAGAGAATACTCCTCTTACCTCATGCATAGACCCTTTTTCCCCTGAAGAACAACAAAAAACCTCTTCTTATTTCTCTGTATATCAACTCTCAGGTGGTCAATATCAATTCTTTCTTTAGTGATGTTCAGAAACTGTAGGTCCTCGGAGAAGGTCATAAAAATTAAAGAAGAAGGCATTTCTTAAAGGATTTACACTTGGCAACTCTGCTTACAGTATTCTCTTCATCAATGCCAAGTTTGAGACAATGCTTTTGCTTTCACTGATAATCCTGTAATATTGCCTAAATTGAAATACATTGTTTTGGAAAGAAAAAAATAAATACAGCAATTGATTGTGGTAAAATCAATTTCTGTCAGGCTTGAAAACAGCAGCTCAGGTCCCCTTGCCAGAGGGGGATGAATCCTGTCTTGTGAGACTGACCACTGCAAGAGCATCACTGCACTGTGGCTTCTTGTGCTGATAGGGTCCAGAGGTACTGTGGGCTATGTCAGCACAGCCTTCAGGGGTCAGCTCTCACTGCCAAATTTATACTGACTTGTTCAGTACCATTTCTCTCTGTTGTTGTTTAGTGAATCTGGAAGGCAGAGATGTTTAGCACAGTTCATAGCAGGCTTTGGAGTGACTTAGTCTTGTCCCTTGGACAGTCTTTGTTTTTCTTGGCCAGTTTACTCTTTCTCTACCCAGACTACTTTTATTCTTCTTACTTTTCTGTAAGCTTTCTGTAATTTAGTGACTATTCCTATTCTGAAGGATACATGACCAAAAATTGTAGTTCAGTTGCCTTTGGTATCAGAAGCAGCACATTTAATTTTTATGTTGCTTTACTTTACATCTTCTCCATAGCTACTGTTGGTCCTCTCTCCCCCACTCTCAATCTGTGACTACATTTGTATGTTCAAATACGTGTTATAATAATGAGAAATGTTGACCTGAATGCAGTAAGCTTTCTGTTGCCAAGACAGAAAACATAATCCACCTGATTCTGTGGAGGCTAAAGAGGAAAAGAGAATAGTTCAGCTTGCAGTGCTGATTTTGAAATAGACGTCCAAAGGCAGAGAAGTCTTTAAGGAAGATTAAAATCCTATTGCATCATAGGCCTAAAGAAAAATATCTACCAGCTCAAAGTTCTCCTGTCCTGTAACTGAGGTTATTGCTTTTGTGACTCACAGAGTGAGCTGGGAGCTTGGTTAACCACA
Source organism: Molothrus aeneus (assembly GCF_037042795.1). Taxonomy (NCBI): domain Eukaryota; kingdom Metazoa; phylum Chordata; class Aves; order Passeriformes; family Icteridae; genus Molothrus; species Molothrus aeneus. The sequence continues at coordinate 21,162,501 of NC_089650.1, read as the reverse complement.
GCAGCCTTGGCTCAGTGTAGTGTAAATTAACGTTGAGTGGACTGGGAGTATGTTTTGGTTGAAATTTTTAAGTGGTGCATTCAGCTGTAGGGATTTAACAGCCCAGAGGGAATTGGAGCGAAAGGTAACTGCTGAAAGGAAGTGCCTTCTGCTTGGTTCCATTTTCCCAGGCCAGCACATTTCTCTGCTTCTCCTCCATCTGTTCTGAACAGTTTTGAATTGCTTCAGCATGATATTCTATCAGCTTTGCTCCCAGCATTTGCTGGGGATTTCATGAAAATGGCATGTGTTACCTTCCCCCAATATAGCCTACTTCTGGCTCTCTCTAGGCACCTCAAGGAGAAGGGAATTGAAGCAGGCTCCTCCCTCTCTGTTAGGTTTTTGTTTTTTTGCTTTGGTTGAGCACACTGGGTGGCACATAGAAGAAAGTGCTTGATTAAGTGCTTGCCTAATTAAAGTAATTTTCAATTCAAAAAAGGCAGGAATCTTAATGGATTGTCCTAGGGAAATTACAACAATATGCAAAGCAATGCACTGCTAGAAATAGCCATGTTGGTTCACCAAATTGTATTACTTCTAATTCCACAGGAGACCAGTTCACTACTTTTTTTTAGAGTCTTTTATGGTCTTCTGGACTTTGCATATCCACTGCAGACTACAAATATATTGTTAAAGATACTGACCATCCTATTATTTCTTTATAGCTCAAAAGCAGGCGTAGATCTTGCACTGAGGGCTGGATGGCCTGAACTCAGAATGGGGTAAACTAAGGGCCCATCTGCACAGACAGTTCTTCCCTCATGTCTCAGAACTCTTCTGCCCTTCAGTATAATAATTTGGATTAATATACAAATTCCACTTTCATTTGATGTTTAAAATGCACAGGAATAATCAACATTGTTTGGCCCTCAAGATTAATAAATTACTGTGACTATAAAAAAGATTGGTGAGCATCTAATCTCCCTTGTGCTTGGCCTTCCAGACAAATCTAAGCATGGAAGTAATCCAGTTTGATTGTATTCTAAAATTATATGGGCTTGCTTCTTCTTTCAAAATACCCCTGTATCTAAACAATTACAGCCTCCTGAATTGATTTTACAAGAAACTAATCTAACTACTTCATTGTTCCTGTGACTAAGCTGAGGGTCCTGGAATTGTTTATGTTCTATTTTTCTCATAGGTTTCTGGCTCATGTAAACACCATTAAAATATTTGAGCTATGAATGTTATAAAGAAAATAAAACAGTAAATATAAAAGCTTGTTTACTTGCTACTTACTCTGCCTTATGGAAAGAAATTGAATCTTTGAGATGCTTAAGCACAGTTTTATGCTGAACTGGCATCTCCCCCCCAGGTTCTTGTGAGTATTTTCAGGAAGGAGCCACAGAAGCACATCAGCAAGGGAAAAATAAAAAAGTAAATAAACAAACAAAACCATCTCCAAACAAAAACCATGGTGATCATATTTCCAAAGACTGACAGGCTATCCCCTGAAACTCTCACAAATATAATGCAGTAGCTTTTCATGTCCATGTTCATGGTCTGTCATGAAAACAAGGTACCTTGACTTGCATTAGCTTGGAATGGATGCAGATCAAACTAAGCTGATTTGCTTCACATTTACTTCAGGCTGAGCTGGCACATGGGCAGTTTCTCTGGGAGGGTTGGTACCTGATAGCCTGGCCATATGCACTAAATGTTGTGTGATTAAATGTGTACATCTAAATTTGCAATGACCTTTCCTGTTCAAAGCCCCTGACCCTTGAAATATTTAAACTAGTTAGCATCTTGCTGTTTCCCTGTTTTACCTGGATAACAAAATCACAGAAGAGGTAAGGTTTCAAGGAACCACAGTGGGTTATCTGGTCCATCCTCCCTGCACAAGCAGGGTCATCTCAGGCACATTGCACAGGTTTGTGTCCACATGGTTCCTGAGTATCTTCAGTGAGAGAAACTCCACAACCTCTCTGGGCAATTATTCCAGTGTGTCATCACCTCTACAGTAAAGAAGTTCTCCTCATGTTCAGATGGCTCTTCCTGTGCCTCAGTTTCTGCCCATTGCCTCTTGTCCTATTCCTTGTCACCACTGAGAAGAGCCTGTATCCATCCTCTTGATAACCCTCCCTTCAGATATGGTAAGTGCCCAAAAGAGCATAATCCCATCAGGACATTCCTGTTCTGCATTTTGAGCATGTGCATCCTTTGGATTAGCTTTACTGTAGGTATGAGCAAAGGGTAATGCCTGCAATTTAATACTGCAAGGGTTTTTGCAGCTCTGATAGAAATTACTGGAGAATCTCTATACAGTAATAGACAGCCTCAGGTTATGAGTAAATGGCTTGGTTTTGGTGGCAGCACCAGCACACAGCTCTACCCACATTGCAGTGACCATGGGAGTTTGGAGTGTTGTGGCAAGGAGTGGAAGAACAGGAAATGTGATGATACCTGCCAGTATCCTGGATAGTGTTTGCAATCCCTTCTTACAGTCCACTCTATTGACTATGGGATGTCATCTCTATTGCACTGTAGGATTATTTGGGGAAGTTCATGGCAGCCTTGAGCTTCTGGCTTTCAAGTGGACAGTGCTGCCAGAAGCAGCTTGGTTGGAAAGTGTTGCTGCAAGGCCCAGATACAGTTTGTGTCTTAGCACTCACAGCAATGCTGTAGCCTTGCTTGGTCATGCTGTTGGGGCTGTTGTGTGTATCAAGCCTTCCGAGGCTCTGGGCAAAATATTTTGTGTGTAGTGAGCAATGTCAAGCAGAAGGCAAAATATAGCTCATTAGTGCATGCTGCCCTGACTGCTCTGCCTCAGCTTATCAGGGGTGGCAGTGGTGGTGAGCTGTCACCTGTTCTGTGCAGTGTCTGAGTCTGGGAGAAAGGGCAAGAAGAGTCATAGAGGAGGGTCCCCACCAGAGGTAGAACTTCAGGAGGAAGATGATTGTGTCCATGAATGTCTGTACATAACCTCTTACGTGACAGACAAGCAACACTGAGATTCTTGCTGAGCAGCAGGAAAGGGAGCTGCCTGAGTTCCTCAGAAACTGGTGGCCATTGATTTATTCCTCTGTGGCTGTTTGAGTTGAAATGACAACAGCCAGCTGTGAAGCCTGGGTACTGCAGCAGCTTAGCAAAAGTTCTCAGTCTTGGATGTCTCTGCTTGATGCATATGTGGCCAATAATGGCAGGTTTCTTAGGCATGGGATTCCCCCAGCAGGGCTGTCACTAAAGATACTTGCACTGCCTCTCACCAGACACAGTCCATCAGTGGAAGAAAGGGATTATATTTTGTCTGCAGCAGGCTGGAGAGCTACCACAGATGCCTTATTGTCAGCAGTGCTGCAGATCTGGTGTGTGTTTTCCACAATGCCAGCTTGGTTAATGACTTTTAGGAGCCAAGGAAAAATAGTGGGTCTGCAGCTTCATTAAGATTTTCAAATCAGTGTTGGCACAAACCGACCGAGCTGAGCAGCATCGGACAAACCTGCCTTGTGAAGATAGGCAGCTTCACTTGCCAAAAGCTGTTCTGTTACTGCCCTGGCAATCGCTGCCTTTGGACTGCTACAAACTTCATGTGTAACAGCAGAGAGTGGACTGCAGTCCAAAACAAAGTCCAGTTCCTGAATTCTGCTTGGGTTTTGTACATACAAACAGACAATTACTTTGGTGAAAAGGGACCTCTAGAAGTCCTGCTTAAGGTAGAGCCAACAAGAGCAAATTCTTTAGGGCCCTGGACAGCAGAGTTCTAAGTATCTTCAAGGATTGAAATCCCATATACTTTCTAGACTCCTGCTCCAGTGTTTGACCACCTTCATGATAAATGTTTTTCCTGCTTCCTACTGAATTGTGAATTTCCCATTTTCCAGCTAGCACCTGTTGCCTTGCACTGTTGCTGAGTAGAGCAAGGGTCCCCTTTCATCCATACCTGTTGGGTAGCTGTAGACAGGAATACAGACTCTTGGCTTTCTCTTCTTGAGGATGAACACACCAGTTTTCTCAGCTCTTCTTCAGTACAGTAAGTGCTCCAGCCTGGTATGTCAGTGTCTTTTATATTGTGGTGATCCAAAAGTGGACACAGCACTCCAGATGTGGTCTCACAAGTGTCAAATTGGAGGACAGAGTCACTTCCCTTGAGCTGTGGGCTGCAGCCTTGCTAGAGCAGCCCATTGGGTAGCCTTTGCTGCAATGATAGTTTCAGGTAGGTGTTGTAATTGCACAAGCAGGTCCTGGCAGCACCTGTGACATTGTCAATATCTACCATAACTCTTTCACCTGCATTCAGTATCTAGGTACAAAGTGGCAACTCTCTGGAAAGTCTTTTGTTATTGTTTGCTGGTGGTGTGTGTGAAAGTAAATACTAAGATGTTCTCTTTCAATTTAGCATGCAAAGAACAGGCACAATTCTAATATATGCTGCCTTTGAAATGGTTTGTTTCTCTGGTCTGAAGGAAAAAGTTCAAGTTTCTAGTGAAAAAGTTACTTATCACAAGCAGATGTGTAATAATTTGTTAATAGATACACAGAATGCTAACTGGGCAAAGCCAAAGGGTAGATCCAACCAGAGGCCAGTGCTACCTGTGGTGCTGAGCCTGCAGGGCCAATGGGCTGTAGAGCTGGCAGCTCTAGAGTGTGAGGTGAAACCTGCTATGGGGAGCATCTGGAGCAAAGGCCAAAGGATCACAAAGCACAGCAGTGGGACATGCTAAAGGGCCAGCAGATGCTTCTGAGATACTGCAATACAGTGTTCTGGTTCTGTCATTATTGGCCCTCTCCCTTGGCCTTCGTCCTACTCCAAGCCCACATTTCTGTGCAGTGGGTTGACAGGGAATGTGGTTGCTGCCTGGCTGTGACCCACGGGAGTGACAGATCAGTCCATCTACTTCAAAGCTACATGTGCTCACTTCAGCTGATGTTTCTGTTGTCACAACAGCCTTTTCCCCGCCTCTGCTCTTCCATGACTCTCATCTGAAGCAGGTACCTATTTTGCTTCAGACCTGAGTGGAAAAAAATGTGTTATTGATTGCTTCTTCTTGTGGCAGAGGAGTACTCAGTCTAGTGCTTGGTTTCAAGAGAATACCAAATGTTGGTATGCACAAAGTTTTTCTGTTCTAAATCTGCTTTTTGGGGGTTCTGCACCTTGTTCAGGAAATGAAGTTATAGCACATCTCCCCCAGCATGCACGGCTCCCTACAAGCTCCCAAAGGGAGGGTACCAGGGACCAAGCCTTTCGGTTATGATAGATAAAATAATTGAGCCTAGAGCAGTAAAAGCTGGTGACCTTTTATAAATAGGTTTAATCTTGAGATCCTACCATGAACAACAGAGAGGTTTATGTCTCCTGCTTCTAGGGAACTGGAAACACGTTTTAAAAGGGACCTTTTCTCTGAGACTCAATTATATTATCAGTGTAGGGGTGCCTGAAGCAAGTCTTTGTTGCTTTGTTCTGGAAAACACACAGCTTTATAACTTGTGTAAATTTCAATCCTGTACTTCTCTACCTAAGTTCCCACTTAAACTAATTTTTAAGGGCAGGGGGAGGGAGGGAAAAGAGGAAATCATAGAATACATTATAGAGGCTACCACCACTGGTCATATGTTTAAGTCAGACCTCTCATCAGCTACTGAAAAAGAGAAATGAATACACTCTGCTGGCCAGCTGCCTGCAGTTATGAAATCCGTTAAATTCAACTCTTCTGCTCCTGATTGAAGAATCTAAGTTTAGGAAAATGTTTTCTTGGTCTGTAGAAAAACACCTAAGGAAGGTAAGCATCAGAAGGATAGGATGGCATTGCTACCTCTGCCTGCCAGGAGGGAAGAAGTACAAAGGATGTGGGTACTAACTAGTTAAATTGAAAGATATTCTGGATTTTTTAGAAGCAGTTCTGGATTAAATCTTTTGTGTTGCTCTCATGATGAAATAATAAGCATGGTTCCTAAGTGATTGATGGAAAGTAGGCTGAAATCTGGAAAATACATTGCTAATAACTCTTCTTTTCTCTGCATACAGGAAAACAGCTGGATGGCATCTGGTAAGTGACTAGATTTAAATTGCATAATGTGGGTAAAACACTGGTGTAGGAAGTATTTTCAATATGCAGTTATATATGCTTCAGAGCTTAAGAACATTTTGTGGTGGAAGAGAGACCAAGGCACTTTTTGTTGCTGAATACAGATTGGCAGTAGGATTATGTACAGTCAGGTGCTAGTTAAACCACTCTGTTCAAAGCTCAGTGGACCCCATGGAATAGGGTGTTGTTAGTAGCTGTTGTGTTTTTGTGCACCTGTGTACTTTTTCAGGGGTAAGTTGGTGTCCTTGTCCCAAGCACTTTGTCTTATAATACCAGGCATGACTAAACATGATAATAAAAGAGTAGGTGGGAAGAAGGTATTACAGGATCGAGTCTTCTGTCATATAGGAGCAGTATCTACATTCAGTCACAAAAACACCCTTAATTTCCTATAATTCATACCAAGAATTTTGATATCACACGAAGAGGGTTTGTTTGGTTTCATTTTAGAGGCAAGAAACCCTGTAAACCCTTGTCCATCCATTTTCCTCTCCTCTGATCTGTCTCCAGTGGCTGTGTGACCAGCTTCTCAGGCAGTGAGAAGTCTCTGTCAGTGTGGTAGCAGGGCTAGTTCTGTCTCTGAGGGCTGACCTCACCCTCAGCCCGTTAGCTGTGAGAGGCTCATGCCTGGGCTCTTAGCTAAACCTGTTCTTTCCTAACTGCTTGCAGGATTACAGTAGGCTTGATAATCATTGCTTCCATATCCATTCATGTCCCAGCAGATCCTGTTCCCACTCACAGAAACACATTGACCTTCTCTTTCAGTTATTCCCTTCATTATGTCCTTCAGCTCATCAGTTTACCAGTGATTTATGTGCTAGGCTATTTACTTTTTTCCTTTATTTCAACTTGTTTTGTTTTGTTTTGTTTTCTGTGGCAGGCACACCTCTATAATAGTCCATAAGGATGAATTCTTCTATGGCAGTGGAGGGATCTCCAGCTGTGCACCTGTAAGTTAAACTTAATTTTCTGATAATTTTTTGTAAAGTTACCTGATGAGAATTGCTTGCGTTACTGTCTTTTAGAAAAGCAGCAAAAGACTTCTGAATTCAGGCAGATGCTGAAGCCAGCTGCTTGTCATGGTTTCCCAGGGAACTGAGGGCGAGGGGAGCATGGACAGTGGGTTTAAGCCCAACTCAGTTCAGGCTGGGTGATGCTTCTTCTGGTAGAGTCTATCTATGCAGAACCCCTTTTGCAACTGCTTTGCCAGAGTGACACCTTGTCCAATTCTGTATCATTAAGTGTTACATGCAGACTTTTTAAGAGTAAAAAAAAGCCCCAAACCATGATGTTTTCTCAAACCTTTCTGTTCTTAGAAGGGTAAAATGGATGGGCCGTGCTTCTAAAGGAGAATTTTGCCATAGCTTAGAGCTTTCAGCCCAAAGAGCCAAATTTACCAGCTGAAATGGAAGTTTCATGTTCCTTCTCATTCTCTGGATTGCAGAAAAAGGGAGGCCAGCAGGGCTTTTTGCTTGATAAACATCCCAAAAGTTCCTTCTTTTGTGCCCGCACGAACCATAACAGCTTTATTCAGTAGAGTCCTCCAAGAGAATTCTGCCTGATCATTTGACAGTATCTTCTGGCTGTTCATTTTTACAGGGAGGGACACTTCTTGGCCCTCCAGACACAGTTGTTGATCTGGGGAACACTGAAGTCACTGAAGAAATTTTTCTGGAATACCTTTCCTCTTTGGGGGAATCTGCATTCCGGTAAGTAACAGCCTGTACTGGAAAACCTGTGTACCAAAAAGGTGCAGAATGGAGGAAGGTTTTATGAAACCAATCCAGCTCCCAGAGCTTCTGTCTGCTTACTCTCTCATGTGGTACTCTTCAAATATGGACTGGACTGATGCACCAATACACACAAGGAGCTACTTTCTAGGCTGGGAAAGCATTCTTCTGGGAAGTCTTTAACACTGTTTTTTGTAAAATCCATAATGCCTAAAATATTTTTGAGAGAATCACCAGAGAAAATGAAATCTCTCAGTAAATAGCAGTTTGCCCTGTGAGTCATAGGTAGTCACTGTAGCAAAGCTGCCAGTTTTCACATGAGTAGAAGCAAGGTCTTGACTGTTAAAGAGTCTGCTCTGCTTCTGACAAGAGTAGGAAACCACAACATTTAGTGTTCTGGCTGTCTTTCAGAGTCAATAATTCCTGTGATTTCTCATTACTGCTACTGTGGTTTTAATTGAAGAAACCTGACCTCACCTGTTCTCCCAAAAATGGTTGCATTAAAGTAAGGGATATGGAGAGATGTCATTTTCCCCCGATTCAATTGAATTTGAGGGTGAATTGATGTCTGTATTTTACCTATTTGCCTTAGAATTCTATGGGGTGGGCGGAGGAATTGCTAATGTAAGATTCTTCATCAAGGGTGTAAGTTTTTTTCTGCTTGTATGATTTATTGCTGAATCTGTGGGGTTTTTTGTTTCAATTTCTTTTCTGTGGCACAGAGGAGAGTCTTATAACCTCTTTGAACATAACTGCAACACCTTCAGTAATGAAGTGGCCCAGTTTCTGACAGGAAAAAAAATCCCTTCCTATATCACTGACCTTCCATCTGAAGTTCTCTCCACGTGAGTATGGATGCCCCTCCTCTCTGTAGCTGCTTCATGCTAATGCTTAAACATTTGATAGAGCCAGCAGTACCAGTTCCTGATGGATCTGTCTGAGAACCAGCATAAGATTAAGGAGAGGATGCAATTTTCTTTACATCAACACTTGCAACACTCTATGACAAGTGCTAACTGGCACTGGTGTCCCAAAGAGAGGAGAAGGATGTTCTTCTGCCTTTAACTTAAACTAGCTTTTTTGTGATGGTCTCTTATATAGAGAAAGTTTCAGAAGACAGTGTAAGGGGTTTTTTCCCTCTTAGACAACCAGTATCTGTTAAAAGTCATTTCTCTAAGCACCATAATTGCAGAGGTGTCACTTTGCTTGTGAAGAGGCAGGGGAGATACAATTTTAAAATTAATGCTGCAGTTTTAAAGCTAGGATTGGGTGGAAAAAGAGGATATGGAAAAAAGGAAATTAAGAATTTCCTGCTTGATAATTCAGATGTTGTTTTTGTTTGGTTTTTTTTTAACTCTCAGCTAGTGAGGATCCCAGTAGGATGATGTGAGCTCCATCATTTATGTCTTACTTCTCGTAACAGTGGTTACAGCACATTATTTGTGAGACATGGGTCTTCTACCCTGGATTCTTAGAACTTCAGATCTCTCAAAATCAAATAATGTCTGTAACAGAAGGAGTCTTACTGAAAGACAAGCCAGGTGCTACAGATTGCAACAGAAATTATTCTGGGAGTGTTGAGCCACTGTCTTTTAAGTAAGCTAGAGGCTATTCTTTTGGCAGGCCTCAATATTGATGTACTTAATAGAACACTGCAGTTGCATAACGAGGATTTTGTTTGCACACTTAAGTAGAATGAATTACTGAGAGGTGGTTTCAGAGAGTGTTACATTAGCAGTCTAGGCATGTTAGGACTCAGAACTACCTTATCTGATGATTATATGATATAAAATCATGTTTAAGTTTCTTAGTTATTGAACAGTAAACTAATAGGTTAAATTAGTGTGTTTTAGTTTGTAGTGGAAGTCTTTTCTTCAAATTTGCTTCTAGAATGTTGGTTTGATTGCACTCTAGGAAGTGAGTGCACTTCACTGGTAAGTGGGAGTTGTTGACCAAGTAAACTATTTGAGATGTTTATTTCTTTACCTTCTCAGACCTTTTGGACAAGCTTTAAGGCCCCTCCTGGACTCCATCCAGATCCAGCCACCCGGAGGCAATACCTTCAGCAGACATAATGGACAGAGCTAACAGGAGTGACCCAGTGTGCCCAGCCTCACCAGGCCTCTTCCTTTTTAAACATGAATCTACCAGATTTCTATTTTATAATTTCTCATGAGAATTAACTCTAAAGAAGTTACAAGACAAGTTTTAAAATTTCCTGGGGAGAGAATTTATCAGGGTGCATGTAAGACAATGCTACCAAAAATATTGCCATAATTTCTAATAGTATTATACTAATTTATAAAGGCTGTCTTGTCCAAATAGGCTGACACTTTCTATGTAACTCCTGTACTGGTAAGTGGAAATTCATTCCATGAGCATTCAGTGGCCCATTACACAACTTGAAGTAAGTAAGGGGATGTCCTGGCCATCCCTTGCATCTCTGTCATGTCACTGCCTCTGTTATGAGGGTATTTGCTGAAGTCTAGCAAAAAAAGCAGAGCAAGTATTGGTAGCCTAGGAAGTGAAGGTGTCCCAGGATTAGTCTGCATATTTCACTGACATTTGCTCAAAGGAAGAGCTGAACTCATGTGATCAGAATATTTGCAGTGGTACAAGTGTATGGGAAAGGTGATGAAGCTGAACCATGTGTCAGTGTCACAGTCAGAAGCTGAAATTCAGTGGGACTTCCTGTGGTGGGAGGGAACCTGGAGCTGAAGGTTACCAAGAGCCTTGTAATTCCAGATCCAAGAGTTATGGGAAAGAACCAGCTGAAAGAAGAGAATCCCATGAGCAGAAGTGGTAGAGACAAATTTCAGGTGAAAGTAAAATGAAGTGAAAAGTTTCCTTTTCTCACACATAAGCTTATCAGCAGATAGAACCTTGGTAATGCATAAAAACTGTTTTCTTGGTTTTTTTTTTTTTTTCCTTGCAAAGCCAGGGTTACAGTACAGCAAGGCAGGAGTGGCATGGCAACTGCATGATAATACCAGTTGGACCAATTCTGCCTTCAATATCCAATTGCAGACACAGTAGGAGTTCCAACAAAGTGCTGCCCTTTCCAAAGCAGTCAAGCACATCAGGGCTCTCCTTAAGAGAAATAAGTGCTAGGTCTCCCCAAATGTAAAGAAAACGAGGAAGAGTAAAATTAAGCTTTTCTGTGGAACAACTGAGTTTCTTGGGATACATGCAGAAGCAGTCCTGTACTTAGATTAACCTTTGATTATAGCAATACTGCATCTTCTAGTTTAAAATTTTTAGAGCTTTGCATTTACTTGCAGTGGGAAAGAACAGGGGAATGAAAAAATAGGCACAATGTTTTCTTTTCATGCATATATATATACACTACTTTCCTGAACAATTTTGTAGCAGTTACATTTAGGAAGGAATGTCAGAAAGACATCAGACAAACCCCAGAACACTGCTGATGCTCTGTAAATGGGGATTGCACATCCCAGATGCTGCCAAAAAAGCATCTATGCAAATGTACAGCCCTTTGTCCAGTGCTTTGTTGTGAAAAGTATTGCTGCAAGTTCAGTCCTGCATCTCAAACTTCCTGCACTGGAAACTTCTTATATACCTAAAGGAGATGTCTTTCCTGTGCTGGGTTCTTTCTCCTGGAATAATGCAGATTGATAAATTTCTCACACTGTTACTCTATGTGGACGATAACAGTTTGTATTTTTGAGGGGTTGGAATAGAGGAAAACTGCAATTTTGTCACTGTCAAATACTCTGTTGTCCTGCACCTTGTGGAGCCAGTGCTCAGATGGGAATAGGGTGTTGTCAGGCCTTTCTGCTCTTTCATGTTCACCTGCTCTCAGTGCACAGCAGTGGCCCCTGCAGCCCAGATGCTTCTTTTCTTTGTCATTCTCACCTTGTGCCATCAACTTCTCCTTAAGCATTTCATTTGACAGACTGGACTCAGAGGTAACTGTAGCAGTTACTACAGATGGCTTTATACAAAAGCTTTTAATCTTTCCCCCTCCAAATGTCCTGTTTGCAGAAAACATTCTATGATAAAGTCAGTTATGAATGCCTTTTGATGCTCCTGGAGGAAGGATTGGTGTTTGGTTTTACTACACCATAGGTTAGTTTTCCTGTCCAGTATATGTATTATCTCCAGTCTTTTCCCATACATGTTTGTGAAGAGTAACCAGCCTTTCATCTTAATACACACATGACTGTGCCACAAAATGCTGTAGATCATGTTAGAGATCTTGGAGCTTCCTAGTTGGACAGGTACACTCAAGCTGACACAGTGCAGCCCAACATCCTGCTGTGCTCGTTTGGTACCTGCAAGCAGCACAGCTGTGCTTGCTTGCACAGCTGCCTGTGATGGAAGCACTGGTGCCATGGTTTCTGCCCCACACACTTACACAATGAGCATATGCCCTGTATGACCACCACTTGGGATGTCCTGAGCCTAGTTTCTGCTGGGCTGCCTACTTCAGGACTTTTTGTATCCTCTCAGGGCAGGAAAGAAAAGGAAGACATTCACCCTGTGCATTTTGCAATCTGCCTTTTCCCCTCCTGAGCAGAGCCCCTTTGCAGAGATAATGCTCCTTCTTTAAGGTCACTGGGTAAAACTTCACTCAGCCATATATTGTTTGCAATAGTCAGAGCTCCTGGGCTCAGGACCTACTCTTGGGTTTTGTGGCAATAGAACTGTAAGAGGGAATCCTCTTTGCTTGCTCTTACTGGGTAATGAGACCCCTGTACGCTGTAGGACTCTTAGGAAACCTGCTTTCTCCAAAGATGGTTATGTGTAAATTGCAGGACTGTGCCCTCAATGTTCCACCCAGCTGAAAACAAACTAGACTGAGAAATGTATGTAAATGTATATAGGTGATGAACTTCATCCAGCTGTTGGACAAAGGGGCAGAGGAACTGAAATCGTGAAAGGGAAGAGAATCCTTTTGCCCACACTTACTATGCTGTCTTGTATTGCTGAGGTTCCCCCGTGCCATTTAAAAATGTTAATAATGTCTTTAGGCAGAAAGTGATGTTTTGATTTACTTGTGGGTTTTTTTCTATTACAATAAAAATAAATACAACACATTTTTCTGATTGAATGCATGTGCCCAACAGCTGCCCAGCCAAGGCAGCTGCCCAGAAGTCATTATCTTCACTCTGGTCCCATCTGGGAAGTGCAGCTTGAGAAATTTTCCAAGCAGTTTCTGCCAGGTGCTGCTAATGGAAGTAGTGGTGGCAACTGCCCTTTGCTCAAACTGGCCAAAGGCAATACTCTTATTTAAGTCTAGGAAATCTTTTCTTCTCTAAGTACTACACTATTTAAAACCATACTCCTGCAGCTTGACACAGCTTGGATGAGGTGAATGAAGATGTTCTGTCAGCACAGGTTTTGTTCAAACCTTGGTCATCTAAGTCTGCATGTATGAAATGTCTAATGTCTGCTGTTGAAGAAGAGGCCAAACAGAGTTTTAAAACGGAAAAAAGTATTTTCCTGACTGCCTTGATGCTACTTTCAAAAGGGAAAAAAAAAAGGAAAAAAGAGGTAGAGTAAGAAGTAGACTTCCATGACTGGGTTCCTCTGGAGCTTCAGAGGGGATATTGGGGAGGATTATATAGCACTGCCTAAAATATCTGGCTCTGGGGAAGAAATTCATTCTGCTTGGTTCAGCCTTCTGCATGCTTATTGATGACATGCAAATGATGAACCACAGAGTTTGCTGTTTGTGTAACAGTCTGTATCAGCACAGTACAGAAGAGGTCTTGTAACAGAAGGGGATTGTAACAGAGATGTGTGATTGTGATTATTTTGGCTGTGTTCTTCAGATGTAGTGCTGGTTTGCTACCAAGTACTAGTACTGGCCCCACAGAAAATACCTGGAAACAGGTTTTTTTGTTTTTTTTTTTTTTTTTACCTTTTAAAAGTTTAATTTTAAAACTAAAAGGAAAACTTTGACCTTAATGGCAGCTCTAGACAGAGTGTAAGCCAGTGCTCACAGTTGTTTGCCTTCTAAACTTCAAACAAAATTTCCTGGCCTTTCCTGCTGGTAACAGAGATTTTATTCCTGACAACAGCTGCTGCCTATCCAAGCGGCAACCAAGCGAATGTACCAGGAGTGGTTGGAGTGTGGAGTATTAAATAACCAGAACAGAACAGCCATGGTCGCCCTGTTCTCAGAGCTAACCCAGCTGAGGGAACAGCCCCAGCTGTGGACAGCTGTGCACTTCAGCACAAGGCACCTTTATGCTCCCAGGGAAACCAAGTTGTCCCCGGTCCTCACCAGCTGGTGCTTCCTGGGAGAGGCATTTTGACATGAAGAGACTCCCTAAAGCAGCAGGACAAGCTGAGGAAGCACAGCAGGTAATTCAGGTTTCAGGAAGTTCTGGGTAGCATAAACCCGGCAGTACTGCAGGAGTGTGAGAATGTGAATGCTGTCCTGTATTTTAGCAGACCTCCCAATTCTGGAAAGTGCCCCGAGGTGGCACTGCTGCCTTGCAGCACAGGGATGCACCTGAGCCTGGGGAGAACAGCTCCTGCTTTTGGGATGCCCACAGTAATGTCAGTGCAAGAGGCACGAGAGGTGTCTCCCAGACAAGAAAGCTGCAGGTAGGAGCAGCCAGAAGACAAGACCATGGAGAAGCTTGGGCTACAGCAGATCCCAGTGCTGCTACAATGCTAACTCCACACTGCTTCCACCCAGACATGCTTTATGAAAAATAAAGGTTTGCATTCCTGAAACCCTGGGAGTTCACAGTGTGTCTGACCCCACGGCTGTCCTTTGAGAGCCCTGGGTGTTAGCTCACGGTTCTGCTGCATGGAGGAACAGTTCCTTGGCTTCTGGCACTCAAGCACCCAAATCCAGGAAGGCATCTCTGCTCACCCATCAGCATGCCATGGTAGGCACACTTGGATGGATTCATATTCTGGAGTAAGTGTCCACACATTAACTGATGATAAATGTGTAACCACACCTCAACAAGTCCTATAAGTGAGCATAACCCTAAAATCAAAACTCAGCACCCAAGTGCATACAAAGTAGCTGGGTGCTAAGAAACCATTCTGGGAGCTTCCCTGCATCTGAGAAAAGAGTTTCTAGAGGTGGGAGCCCATAACCAGGGTCTGATCCAGAAGGCCACAGATTCTGCAGAAATATCAGTGTTGGAGTGAGTGACATATGCAATAACCATGCAAGACTTCCTGACTTGCTGTGTTGCAGAGGCAGCTCACAGAAACAGAATCGAAACAGCTGTCCTGGTGGACTCAACAAATGTCTCCCCCAGAAAGTAGCTGAGGGTATTTTGGTAAACCTTGTCCGAGGCAGTGGCACAGAGGTGAATTATTGACATTGTTTCTGTACATACCCCTGCCACTGAGTGGGAGCAGTAAAATCATAAACCGCAAACAAGAAAAAACAGAATCCGTGAAGCCAGCTGAATGCTTCCTTTTGAGAGAAGTCTGGTGAAGAACTGGGAAAAGGGGTTGCATGATATCTTGGAGCAAATTATACTGAGGCAAAAAACAATCAGACGGCAAAAGAAGAATAAATCTCTCCCCAGTTCCAACATAGCTCAGCACACTGAGCACTGGTGGGGGAGAGAATGCAAGCTAATTTTTGAGCAGAAAGCATTGGATGTTCCACATAGGCTGGTTTTGATTTTGGAAAATAATTCAGGAATTATTGTAAGAGACTAGGGGGTGGGGGGGGGAGGAGGAGGGATATGGGGCCGGCTGTCAGCATCAAGCCAGCATAACACAGCGCCGTATGAATGAGGTCTGACCAGATGGTCTAATTAAATCCTAAATGACTCGTGGGGTAAATGGTAGGTGGGTCAAAGCAAAAGCTACTGGCTTTGTGCAGAGGGTATTTTCGCTTCCCCAGTGAAAATATTAACAGCATCCCATTGGAAAAGCAAGGTGAGGCACTGACTAGGAAAGTGCGTGCTGCTCCTGTCCCCTTCACTAGGATACAGGAACCCTCAGAGGAGCTGAACTTACCAGGCAGCACAATCCAGACCCAAAGCCCTCAGTTCCGGGGGCACTGCAGCAATAACAGTAAATGTGAAGAGACGCGCCACACACCACCGTCCCCCAAACTCCAGGCTCGAAAATGATTACAGGAAAGAGCCGAAGCGGGGGAGCCGTTCAAGACCCGCACCTTAGTGCATCCCTGTGAGGGCCGTGGAGGCGCGGGTGAGCAGCCGGGGGTGCCGGGCAGGGCGGCACGTCCCGCCCGTGCGGCCCCGGAGGGCGGGCGGCCGCCATCAGCTCCGCGGTCCCGCCCCCCGCCATCCCGCAGAGCCCGGCCGGGATGGCGGCGGCGCGGGGCCGGGTGCTCTGTCTCTTCGACGTGGACGGGACCTTGACGCCGGCCCGGCAGGTAGCGAGGCGCGGGGGCTCGGGGCTCGGGGGGGCTGGCCGGCGAGGCGGAGCTCGTCCCGTCGGCTGCGGCCTCACCCGCTGCTTCCCCGCCAGAAAATCGAGCCGGAGGTGGACGCGTTCCTGCGGGAGCTGCGGGAGAGGGTGCACATCGGCGTGGTGGGAGGCTCCGACTATGCCAAGATAGCCGAGCAGCTGGGGGAAGGGGACGAAGGTGAGCGCGGCGAACGAGGTCTCCCGAGGGGCACCTGTGCCCTAAATGCAGCCCCAAGGCTGCCCTTGGAGTGGCCGGCCGTGCCCAGGCGGGAGCTGCTGCTTGGCTCCCTCTGCCCGAGTGGATGCTCCGATCCATGCTGCCGGCTCCAATCCAGGGCTGCCGGCTCGATTTGTACGAGCTACCTCAGAGCTCTGACAGCTTCACGCCCTGCTGGCAATTTTCGCCTCCCTGCTGCTCCATGGTAGGGTCCCCTCAGGGTCCCCCTTATGCTCCTCACGTTCCGATGGGGGCATGGGGTAGAGTAAGGAGTGGGAGGGCAAGGGGGCAGCGCCTGCCTCCTCCACCGTGTTCTCCTTCTCCGGCATGGATGACAAGCGCCACTGGGCTCCAAGCTCTGCCTCCCACTCCGTTAGTGCAGGGAGGCCGAGAAATTCCCGGCTGAGGCTGATTGCTGAGTCGCCAGTGCTGTGTGTCTGGGTAACAGGGGGGGCTGGAGTTAGATAACCAGTAACCACATCACCCCAGCAGCCTGGCAGTGGGGAGGGCACAGCAGAGAGCAGAGTAGCACGTATGTAGTTGAAAGCCAAACATTTGTGAGCCTTTATCTTCGTCCTGCAACTGATTCAGCCCGTGACCTCAGTCAGGTCGTTTCCCCCTGCATGCGTCACCTCCCCACCCGTGAGCAGAAGATAATCTCCTCATCCACTCTGCGGAAAGAAAGCAAGGAGCGTAGGATGGCCAGTGGCCCTTTGCAGAGCACAGGAGCTGTGGAAAGCACAGTACTAAGGAAGCAAGAAGATGGCTCACTCGGTCCCGATCCCAGTCCTTTTTGCCCCTTTGCCCCAGTATAGTAATGTTTCCTCTTTTTTTCCTCCCCTCTCAGTCATTGATAAATTTGACTACGTCTTCGCAGAGAACGGCACAGTGCAATACAAGAATGGGCAGCTGGTCTCCAAGCAGGTGAGTCCAGCTCCCTTTGCAGCCATGGCTCCCCTGCCCTGTGCACCATGGGGAGCAGCACCTGCCCGGCCCAGGCAGATGGGCAGCCTCTTCTCCCCAGTTGCTGCCCTTCCATGTGGGCTTCATGAGAAGTCAAGCATGGTCACTTGCCCTTCTCTTTCTGCAGGCCATTCAGGACCACTTGGGGGAGGAGCTGCTGCAGGATCTGATCAACTTCTGTCTCAACTACATGGCACTGCTGAAGCTGCCCAAGAAACGGTAACAGCTCAAGTGTACACGAGTGGAAGTCATGATACTGATTTCTATGGAGCTGAGCTCCAGATCTCTCCTAAACAGAGCTGATCTACAGTGCTTGTCTTGCTCCAGGTTTATATCTTAGCATCCAGAGGCATTGTGTAGGATCACTGTCCCCCTGAGCTGGGCACCTTGGGCAAATAATGGAGGAAGTGTGTTTGTTCTGAAGAGTCTGCACTATGTTTTAGCATAGTGCCTGCTCTTTTGCCCCTTGGATTTTCCTCCCTGGGAAGCAGGGTGCAGCCACTGTGTGTATCTCATTTAGGACAATGGTACCAGCTTGTTACTGGTCAGGACATCAGGCATCACTGGTAGTACATATTTCCAAGCAGGCAAACAATGGAACTTAAGATGGGAAGTCCAGCCCCTGAGCACACGTTTTCACACTGTTTCTAACCCAGTGTTGCTGGCTGGCCCTGCTCTGCTCTCTACCCTGTGTTGCTCACTGCTCTTCCCCTTAAGACCCAGCAGCCAGAGGGTGACCTGGGTTGGTACACCTCTGCTGACGGAAAACCACGGCCACTACCGGGACAAGAAAGGGCTGTCTTCCATTGGATCAGCTCACTCTGTTAGCACAGAAAGAGAGAGAGAGAATTGATGGCATGAAGGTGGAAGGGGGAGCAGGAGTTAAACCAGCCTGGTTGCAGAGTCAAACCTCACCTCAGACCACAGTTTCAAGTACATATGAGCCACCCAGGGCTGTTGGGAACAGCAGCTCTGCCCTCCCCTTGCCATTTTTTTCCTGCTCTCCCCCTGTGTTTGTACAGTGAACACAAGCAGGTGAAATTATTCTGGTAGAAGTTGCTAAACTGTGATCCAGATAGTTGTTTATTATGAGTCACCACGTGGCAGTACAAGGACCAGTGAGGGGGGTCAGGACTGCTGGCAGAGCAAGGCCCCCGAAAAGCACGGGCTGGGACCCAGAGCCCTCAAGGCTGTTTGGTTGCCTCATTGCTGTCTGGTTACCCAACAACCTTGGTGGAGTTTCAGCTCCCAAGTAGAGCTCTGTGGATTTAGCTTTATGGGATTTCTAGCAAAGCAAAGACTTTAACCCACATCTCCTGAGTCCTGGCCTGGGGTGTGAGCCACCAAACCCTCAGTGCCACAGAGATGCTGCTGCTGGGCTGTAGGCATGGCTGCCTGTGTGTCCATGCCATGATGTTCCTCACTGTGTCAGGAAATGGGGGGGGGAGAGCTTTTCCTCCAGAGTCAGGGTGGTAAGCACTTTATCACAGAGAAACAGCAGGCAGGGCTGGGAGGGACAATAAGCTCAGGGGTCCTCAGCTGGACAGGGGAGGGGATCTCCTCTCCAGCACAAGAATTTCACACTGACAGGGCTGCCATCCCCTGTTGCTTCTGCCCCACCAGTGCTGGCACAGCTGACCCTTTGATAAGCAGAAGTAGCTGGGTTTTTACCAGAGATGAAAGAAGGGAGCAGTTTTCTGCCAGCTCAGTGCTTTCAACCACCCCACTGAGGAAGCAGCCGAGAAGTGACCCCAGCACAAGGTGAGGGTGGCAAGCAGGAACTGGATCCTGTCTGTGCAGGCTTAGATAAGAGCTACAGTCAAAGGTGCAGGGGTCAAGAGGGAGATACAAAGACTCTGATTTGTGTCCCTTGAGGAGGCACTGATTGCTCCTCTGCCTGCTGCCGGGCATCAACAGCGAGTTACACTGACCTGGGCCATCCCAGTGCCCCAAGGTACTGCCAGCTTCACCCAGCTCACACAGCATTTCCTAAGAGCCTCATGGGGTAGAGGTGCCACAGCCTCATCAGGCAGCTGGTCCAGGCCAGTCAATAGCTGTCCTTGCAGTTATCACAACATTAGAAAATGTTATCTGTCATCTCCCCTAAGCTCATTGCTTCCAGTCTATCCCCAGGGCATGGAGAGACTGTTTATTTCTCTTCTCTCACAGTCTCTTTTTATAAAACTTTGAGCTCCCTTAAGCTCCCTTTGAGCTACCTTAAGCAGCTGTTGGTGTCTGATCTGCGCCTGTTGTGAAGCACTGAGGAGTGGGCATGGCTTCTCTCCTCCTGCATGTTCTTGCAGAGCCTCACTAAGCAGCCATTCTCCTGGAAAGGGGAATGTTGTTTTTCTTCCCTGCCCCAGTAACCTTGTGCCCTTGCCCACCCGCAGAGGAACCTTCATTGAGTTTCGCAATGGGATGTTGAACATCTCCCCCATCGGTCGCAGCTGCACCCCAGAGGAGCGAATCGAGTTCTCCGAGCTGGACAAGGTACAAGGGCCACCCCTGGGCCCAGCCTCCCCTTGGCTGGTTTGGCACCACCCCAGATCTCAGGCCTTACGTGCTCCCCCCTTCCCAAGGAGAAGGGAGGTTCAGCTTCAAGCTGTGCATATGCAACAAGAGGGAGACAGGACTGGGAGACAGGAAACCCGAGGGAAGACACAGATGGATGGAAGAAACTTGATTTTATTAGGGACCACCAATGCAAGGGGGTGGCCAGCAGGATTCCCTGTGCTGTGGGAGAGCCCCAGGGAACAAGGCGGTTATTTAACAGCATGTTTCCTCATTTACAGTACCCAGAGATGGCCCAGCAGCTGTATTCTCTCTCCCACTTCCCCAGCCCAAAAGAGCTGGAACTAATGGGCTTTCCAAACTGGGAGGGCCATGGCAGATCTGCTACACTGATCTCTCTAGAAGTTTTGGCCCATGCTCATACCAGTTTCTGCCTGGGGAGGCTTTCTTGGGGTTGAGGGATCAGCTGGTCTTGGCAAGACTTTTTAAGCAAAGCTGGAGGGTTTGGGTTATGAACTGGGCTGTGGGAAACTGAAGCAGTTGCATTTTATTACCAGGGAAGATCTGGGATGCGCTCCTCCTGGTGGAGTGAGCTGGAGGCCTCCTTGGACACTGGGCAGGACTGGTGGAAGCTGGCTAAATGGCATGGCAGTGGGGCCCAGTGCAGGTGGGGAGGGAGCAGAGTTGCCCAGCAGACAGGTTATGGTGGTTTCTGGGAGACTGTCAACATGTAATTATTCAAACCCTCTTCTCTTCCCTTTCCTCCTTGTCCTCCACAGAAGGAGCGGATTCGGGAAAAGTTCGTGGCAGCCCTGCAGAGGGAATTTGCTGGCAAAGGCCTGCGCTTCTCTCGAGGTGAGCAGGGAGGGCTTCCTTGGCTTTGCCTTTATCATGTTTCCCATAAAATTCTGTGAAAGGGAGCAGGAATCCCAACTGTTCCCTCTGAGTGTCTGGAAACCCTGGGAAGAGCAGAAGGAGATTTTAGTCCTGGAGAGCTGCCACAGGGGAGTCACGTTTGCATCCATGACGTCTGCATCCATGCAGAGAGTAAGCTATGCTGCAGGCTTCCCTCCCTGGGAATTAGCCAGACAGACAGGTTTCCATCCTGTGGCATTATCCCTGCCTTAATGTCAGCCAGTGGAGCCCACTTCTGCCCAGGGGATCTGTTCTGGCTCAAGCATCAGCAGCGGGGCAGCCAGCAGAGCCCCAGGCACATGCACTCTTCTCTAGAAATGGAAGAGGAGACTAATGCATGTGTTGGCTCTGGGGTTTTTTGGGACAGTTAGCTGCAAGGGAAACATCTTTCTTCCTGGAGGGAGAGCTGACGAGGAGTAAGGAGATTGCAGCTCTCTACCATGGGCTTTTGTAGGGCCGCTTCTTGGGCTGGTTCTGACAGCCAGCTTACCAAAGGTGCAGAGCTGAAGGAGGGGCTTGAGCAATCCTGGGTGTCTGGCCAGGATAAGGAGAAAAATGAGGGTGTGTAAGTTGTGGGGGTGCTGCTGGAAGAGGATTCTCTGCAGGGGTGTGAGATAGGAAGGTTCCATGTGGCACCCAGCCAAAGGGCAAGGGGAGGTGAGGCTGAGGCAGTGGGTGACACCCCAGGCCCTCTGATCCCCCAAGAGCTTTTCTCTGAGAGCTTTCACTTGCCTTCAGCATCCTGCCAGGGGCATCCTGTGCTGCCCACAGCACTGGCACACATCATTTGTCAGAGCAGAGAAAGACAAGGTCCCTGCTGCTGTGTGCCCTCAGGCACAGGGTGTGAGAGCTGGACAATGGGCCTTTCTCCTTGGGCTTTGGGAAGCTGCCACAAAGAGCCCAGGCCTGTTGTATAAAAACATGAAGGGGAGCTGTGGGGCCCCTGCTCCTCCACAAAGAAAATGTGGGGTGTCTCAGGTCAGGCATCTGAAAAAAGGGCATGCAGAAATGTAGCTGTTCTGCAGGCTGGCTCCATGTGCCTTCTGGCTGTGGAGGATTCAAGGCCCAAGTGGGAGGTGTCCCTGCAGCCCCCCAGGCCCCTGCTCTCCCTAGGGGAGTAACAGTGCTGGCTGGTTCACACCACCTCTTCACTCTTTGATTTCTTACCTGCTCCAGCTGGCATCAGGAGCCCCTTCCTGCTGCCCAGCTCTGTTTAGAGGAGTAGAATGCAGCAAAAGGCAGTGGTTTTTACAGGTAAATAGCTCTGGATGCAAAAAAAGAGGATGTCACCAAGTTTAGCTTGTGCTCTGATGCTGGATCCTGCTGCAAGCCTCCCCTGAGCTCATAGGGCACTTGCTCCCATCCTTATCACACTGCCCTGTCCAGTTTCTCTGCTGCAAGGTGGTTGTATAGGCTCCATCCCCATCTTCTCAGGCTCCAAGGAGGCTTGGTTCAGGATCCTCAAACCAACAGGGACACTCCAAACAGCCAGGAAGGGGAGGTGCATGGTATCAGGGCTTGCATGTTTGAGCAACCTGGGGTGTCAGTGCCTCTTCTTCAGCAGGAACTGACCCTGTGATTATCTGTCCTCACCCTGTTCCTTAGAGAGGTAGGATTATCATTTAAAAAGGAGGGTGTGAAACTCCAGGATTTCTCATGGATACTCCAGCAGGTTGCCTGGAGAAGACAAGCTGACTGGAAGGAGGTCACACATTCCAGCTCAAATGCCTGTTCCTCTGGCTCTGAGTGAGACCTAAGCATGCATGTGCCCTAAGTTGCAGGCTTTATTTTGGGAAGAGCTTGTCTCCTGTCTTGCTGCTGAGACAAGGGGCTCTCTGCAACCTGTGGACACAGTGGGGAACTTGAGAGGATGGGGAAGGTGCTGCCTCCAAGCACCCCTAAAAAGCAGCAAGGTGCTGGGGTAAACTCTGCTTGATCTAAGAGCAAGGGCTGGGAAGTTTGTTAACCCTTGGTGGCTGTGGGTGTCCATGTCCACATACATGTTCTCTGGGAAAGCTCCCTTGCCACTCTGTGTTGGTCACATGTGACTTGGTGCCTCTCCAGATGCTGGCAACCCTCACTAAACTCTTGTGTCAAGAGGTCACAGGTCAGGGTCGTGCCCTGAGTATGTCAATGGGTGGGTGGAACCTCCATGGTGGTACCTCCACAGCAAGGTCCTTGGTCAGCGTGCAGAGACAGCCTGCAGGAGACCCCAGTCCCTGCACAGTTAAGGAGCATCAGAAGAGTGGTTTTAGAAGGGCCAGTGATGTCTAGCAGGAGCCTAGGAGAGAGTTTGGTGCCAATCTCCAAGGTCATTGTCCCCTGTTGGGACACAGAATGTGCTGGTGCTATCTGCAAGGCGTGAGCCAAAATCTTCCCCCCACCCCCCCCAAAGATGCCTCTCTTGGGAAGAACCCTCTGGTTCCTGCTTGCCTGCAGGGAAGCAGTGCTAATGTCACCCCAGCCATGCTGATGTCCCTGCAGCCTGTTGTCATAGGAACAGCCTCTGCCACTGTCCCAGCCACGTGCCAAGAGGATCACCAAGGCAGAGCTGCTGTTTGGGGTGGGGGCTCCCCCCAGACATCCAGCCCCTTCCCATCCTCCCACCCATCCCCGGGTGGGGGGACACCCTGCCAGCTCCCAGCAACGTTGCCTGATGCCCTCCCTTCCCCTGGCAGGTGGCATGATCAGCTTTGATGTGTTCCCAGAGGGCTGGGACAAACGCTACTGCCTCAATGTGCTCGATGATGAGAGATTTGACACCATCCACTTCTTTGGGAACGAGACAACCCCTGTGAGTATGCCCCACTTGCCCCACACATGGCTGCTTTCTCTCCTGCTGCTCCATCATGGGTCCTGTGGGTCCCATGGTCCCACTGGTGACAACACAGACCTTTAGTGGTGTGAGGGGGGAAGATGCTGCCCTGTGCTGTGGGGTGCTCTCATGATGGCTCTGCTGGCTCATGGGGAAATCACTTGGATTCACTGTGCTGGGAATCAAGTCCACCTCAGCATTGCTTTCCTTGCCCCAGCACCCTAGGGAGAGCAGCAGCCACTGCTGTGGCCTGCATGACCCAGAACACAAGCTCCCAGCACTTAGGAGAGGACTCCTCAACAGTAGGAACAGCTTCACCTTCCCTTCAGAGCAGTGGAGGATGATGCTTCCTTACTGCTGTAGATCAGCTTGGTCATCCACTCAGCTCTTCCCACATGCTGGCAGCCTCTGCTCCCCAGATGTGCCCATCCTACCTTCTGCTAGCCCCTCCACAGGCAGGGCAGGGGTTAACTCAGGCTCCTGGACCTTCCTCATCTTTTCTATGCTCCTCCCCTGGCACTGAAGAGGGAGGCAAGAGGGAGGGAGCAGAGCTCCCAGCCCAGCCTCTTCTGCCCCCCTGGGTCAGCAAAGCCCTGCCTGCCCCTGCCCACCAAGCCCCTTCCTGCCCGGCCTCTGGCTCCCAGCCCAGCTTCCCAGGGGACAGAGCAAAATGTGGATTCATGGATGAGGTTGTTCTGGCCAGACCCTGCTAATGCTGTCCCTGTTTTCTATTCCCCTGCAGGGAGGGAACGATTATGAAATCTATGACGATCCCCGCACTGTAGGACACAGTGTCCAGTCCCCCCAGGACACGGTGCAGCGATGCCGCGAAATCTTCTTTCCAGAAAGAGCCAACGAGTGCTGACTGCCCGCCCCCTGCAGCCCTGCCCCAGTCCCACCCTCTTCCCCCACCAGGAAAAGCACCTTCATTTGAGGAATCTGCTCAGGGTAGACCAAACAACCACTTGGCAGAGCTGGTCAGGATGTAGCACGTGAGTGTGGGTGGGTGGCAGGAGGGGCCTTGGCTGAGCAGCCCCTCAGCGTTCCCCGTGTGTGGCTGGGGGTCATGGCACCAGGCCCTCCTCGCCTCCAGAGAAACTCTTCTCTTGACAGTTCATCTGTGGTGGGCAGTGATGCAGATGCTTTTGTGGTCAGAAAGCATTTGAAAGGGCCAAAGAGTGAGTGTGTGTCTGTCCTGCACTCCCTCTCCTCTTCCCTCCTTTTCAACTCACTTTCTTGTAACACTTGTGCAAGAGGGAACACGTGGCTCACCTTTCTGTCCCCCTTGGACCTTGGCCAGAGAGGCTGGGGCTGCTGAGGCTCAAGGCATTCACCAGAACTGCTCTGAGGCAGGAAGCCAGGAAGGCTGTTTGCTCCAAGCCTGTGGTAGGAAGGAGTAGCTGGGATCCCAGCTTGTTGTACTGTTGGGCTTTCTGATGGACAGGTCACCGTGTCCTTCCCTTCAGTGCCACAGTGTGCCAGTCCTTCCCTGGAGATGACCTGGGAATGATGGCTTTAACATGACTGGGCTGCTGCTCTGGGCTTTGCTCGGGTGCATAAAGAAACCAATTCTTCTCTTTAGCTTACAGAAAACACCCAGGGGTTATTATCTATATTATTCTATATTTTCAAGTCAGACCTTGTCTGGCACAGCTGGAGGATCCTGGCACTTCATGCTATGGAACAGTTTGGGGTAGAAGGATTTCCAGTGGTCTTCCCACTCCTGTATCCATTGGGCATCACAGAATCACAGAATTGTTAAGTTGCAAGGGACCTCTGGAAATCATAGTCCAACCCTCCTGCCAAGGCAGGGTCACCTTGAGCAGGTGACAGGAATGTGTCCAGGTGGGTTTTGAATGTCTCCAGAAGGGGAGACTCCCCAGTCTCCCTGGGCAGCCTGTTCCAGTGCTCTGCCACCCTCAGTGTAAAGAAGTTCTTCCTCATGTTGAAGTGGAGCCTCATGTTTTAGTTTATGGCTATTGCTCAACATCCTCTTGGTGAGCACCACCAAAGAGAATCTGGCACCATGCTCTTGGCATCTGCCTTTGAGATGTTTATATGCATTAATGAGATCCTCTCTCAGTCCTCTCTTCTCTGGACTAAACAGGCCCAGCTCCCACAGTCTCTCCTCATAAGAGAGATGTGTCCTTATAAAACCTTACCCAGGTCATTCATAGCAGACCAAGTCCCCTTCCCTCCCCAGTTCTCAGCTTTCCATCCTGCTGCCAGAGGCATTTCCAGCAGGGCCCAGCACCAGCCATACCTGGTTCACAGAGCTCCTGGAGGTCCCTGCTCAGCAGTGCCCTCCAAGCTTGCTCTTCCCCCATCTCATCCCACAGACACAGTTTACAGGCTCACCTTTAGGGAGACCGGATGTCCAGTGCAATTGTCCTATGTCCTCTTCCTCTCCCTGGATCTTTGTGGGTTGCAAACCCACATCTCTCCTTCAGCCTTTGACCTTCTCCCTCACGTTGTCCTTTTATTCCTGGCAGTTGCATTGTAGTGTGTGGCCACAATGGTGACACTTGTCACAACTTGGTGCTCAAAAGGAGCTCAGGGATCCCCTCCAGGGAGATGTCCTGCTTGGAGCTCTCCAAGGTACACAGATCTGGTGTTTGTGGACCTGGAGAATGTTGGAGGTTTCTGCAAACCCTCCCCCATTGTTTCCCAGGAGCCTTTCTTACCCCATCCCTGCTGGTTATGGTACTGCCCCCTCTCTTGGTCCTGTTTTCTCCCCCTTTTCTTCTGTTCCCAGTTCCCTCATTATGGCTCTCCATTTTCCACTGGCAGCTGGACTGCAGAGAGGAGTTTCTCAGCTGGCTACTGCCACCTACCAAAGGCACCACCATCCTCCTCAGGAGAGAGACACTGGTGCTTCTAGACCAGGGCAGGGCTGGGTCCCCACATTGCCATGGGCAGAGTCCCTGGTGGCCCTTGGCACTGCTGCCTGGCCACAGGAGCAGGGATACTGCATGACCAGTGCTGGTGGGGTGCTGTCTCCTTCACCTGACTGCACCTCCTAACTACAACACATCAGATCTCTGATGCAGCACATTTGCATGAGCACAGTGGTCTGCCAGCATCCAGAAATCCCCAGCAAATCCACAAACTCCTCTTTCTACCCAGGGAAGATTTCTGTGTGGGAGAAGAGGACCTGTTGGAGAAGCTTGTATGCAGGATACCCTTTTCACAGGTCATCTGTTCTGGCCCTCCACTGCAACCTTCATGGAGGAATTGTGTTTTGTGATTCCTTCCTCTCTGTTTCACTGTGGATCAGGTTATGTGTGAGTCTTGGGGAGTTTATTTTTCCTGTGAGTCTATTGATAGCCAGCAGGACCTGTAGTGAGCTTAGTGATGAGTGAAGAGTGGGGTCTGGCCCTGACAGCGTGGGGCACTCTGGTGGCCTTGGGGGCTGAGGTGACTTGCACCTTAGAAGTGAAAGGCGTTTCATGCCTGTCCCTGAGGCCCCTTTGCCATGGTGCTCCTCTCCTGCTGGGTGTCCACAGCCTCAGTGGGGGTTTCTCCCCATGGATGTGAGCAAGCAGACGTGGCAGGCCCCACGCCTGGGACTGTCTTGGTGTGTGGATCCATATCAGTGTGAGATGGGCAGCTCCTGTCTGGCTGATGACAACTGTTAAATGAGAAATATATTTAAATACATAGATATGTATATTAAAAAATTAAAATCAATCCTATTAAAGCCACAACACTCAGCAGCTGGAGGCAGTGTGTGCTTTGTGCTGGGCTGTGCTGGGTGAAGGGCAGCCACACAACACGCAAGACACACCTCAAAATCCCCACTGCAATGGGGGCCAGCCCCACTCCTGGTCACCCCTCAGGTGAGCAGCAGCCTCCTGTCCCAGGCCCACAGTGTGGAGCATCTCCAGCCCCCTCGGGGACACACTGTGGGGGAGTCCTTTCTGATGTCTGGATCAATTCCTGGGTGCTCCAGGTACTTTACCTGGGAGAGTCACTGTGACACATGCACACAGCACAAAGAGCCAGGATGGGAAGGGCTCATGGGAAAGTCACTTTTAATGGTTTATTGCCAATGTTACAAAGGTTGACACATGGTCAGACAGGCGGGAACCACACCAGAGTTGTAAAAACACCAACAAGTCTAGGGTTTTAGTTTATTTAAAAAAAAAAAATCCAACAGTTTGCCTTGGCCAAGCTGACTGCATGTCCTGGGGATGCCTGGAGCCTGAGCCACAGTTGCCACAGCCCCTTGGAGAGCCAGGCTTTGGGTTGGCAGTGAGATGGGCTGGAGGGTCCTGGGGCAATCCCTGCACCAGCATGGTCCTCCTGAATCCACAGGGCCCGGCTGTCCTGCGTGGCACCAGCCTTGCTCTACTCCTCTCCCCACTTCGCCCTGTTGGCAACAGCAGCAGCAAGAAAGGTGGCAAACACCCCTCTCCATCCATGCTGAGCACCAGCAGTGCCAGCAGCTCCTGCTGACATGGTGCTCTGGGAGCTGCCTATCCCCTCCTGCCCTGCTTGGGAGGACCTGCTGGGACCCCACTGTTCCCAGCCCTGCTGTGAACCCCTTAAGATGCTGGTAATTCCTGGAGCATCAGCACTGTTTCCCTGGGGTGAGCTCAAGACCAGCCCAGTGCACGTTGTCCCTGTCCCAGTGCCCTCTGCCCTGTCACTCCCTGGGGCTGTGGGAGCCCACCTGGCCAGGGTATGGCAGAAAAGACCAAAACCAAAGTTTGTGCTTTGTATACAAGACCCTGCCTACACCGAGGGGCTGGGGAGGAGGTGGCTGTGCTCGCCCCATGGCCGAGGCTGCTCAGACCCCTCAGCCCCTCACCGCCCCAGCAAGCTACAGACATGCACACACACACACACGCATGGGAAGGGGGTCCCCAGGGGGCTGGGGGGCAAGAGAAGGAGGAGAAAGTGTCTGTCTCCCCAAAACCATGTCAGCACTGAGCCAAGAAAAGTGCATTACTGCTCAGCAGCAGCAGGGAGCACAAAGGTGCCAAGTGCCCCTGCCCTGTGCCCAGGTGCAGCCCCCCAGGCATGGCACCGAGTGCCCTGGGTGCCCTGCCAGCAGCTGTCTGCCTCTTAAAACCAAATTTTTACTTTCTGTAAACCAGTCTCCTCCCTGTGGCACCGCTAACCTGAGATCTTGTGATGGAGGGATGTGGCTCAGGTGGGTGCTGTGAGCTGCCAGCGATGGGGATGGGTCTCAGCCACCCAGACCCCGCACAGTGATATGCCACCCCACAGCACCCTGTTTTGTTCCTGCTCCAGGGCATGTCCCACTGCTGCTGTCCCACTGTGGACTGAGTGGGGTGCCCATCTTGCCAGAGTGGAGTTCAGGAGGGTGAGCTGAGCCGCCCAGCCTCTCCCCACCCCTTTCTGCTCTCAGCACCTGCTTCAGCCCAGTAGAGCTGGAGGGCTGGGGCTGGGACTGGCTCCTCTATTCCCCATGGCCTCAGGAGCAAGGAATGGAACATGGGGCTCGGTGCTGCCCCCGGAGCTGGGGAACAGTCAGGGAGGGCTCTGCTTCCCCTGTCCCCCTCGACAGACACTTACAAACACACACAGAGAAAGGAAACCGTAACCTTATAAAAGACACTGAACGCAAACGCCTGCACGTTTGGGGGCAGCCCCGGCCCCGCCGCCGCCTCGGCTCCCCCCACGCCCCTTGGGAGCGGCTGGGCAGGCTCGCTCCATGGGGCTGAGCGGCTGGCGGCCCCCCGGGCGCCTAGGAGCCGATGATCTGGCCAGACCATGTCTCGTGCTTCGTGTGGGGCGCCAGGTTGGTGAGGACCACCTCCACTGCCTGGAACTTCTGGTTCTTGGGAGGGATGGGGCACACCTTGTACGTCACCTCGTCCCCCTCCACTGGGACGTACTCTCCCTCGATGCTGCAGGAGAGGAAAGGAGAGGTGGTGGTGGTGGTGCCCCAGCCAAGAGAGGAACTCCTGCCCCAGACCACCCAGAATGAAGGAATGCAACTGACCCACCAGTTGTGCCTTGGAAAAGAAAACCCATTGATGATGGAGGGTACAGGACAAGCAGAGACCCATGTCCACCCCATGGAGACATCCACACCCCAGCCCACAAGTCTCCAGCTCCATGCTGATGGCATGGCTTCCCTGGGGTCTTCCAGCACCACACAGCCCTGGGACTTACTCAGACACATGCACGAAAATGTCCTCAGTGCCATTCTCTGGGGTGATAAACCCGTGGCCCTGGGAGCGAGAGAACTGCTTGCAGACACCCTTGAAGACGGGGCCAGCAGAGGCACGCGCCGTGCTGCAGGAGGAAAGGGAAGATTTTTCACTGGTGGCCCTTGCCCAGGTGGAGGCACGGGGAGAGATTTGTGCTATGAACATGACAGCTCCAGGCCGAGTGCATGGCACCCACCCACAGCACTCTGGGCAGGGCTGTGCAGCGATGTCAGGCACCAGGTGACAAAGTG
The DNA here is from genome assembly GCF_037042795.1 of Molothrus aeneus. Lineage (NCBI taxonomy): Eukaryota > Metazoa > Chordata > Aves > Passeriformes > Icteridae > Molothrus > Molothrus aeneus. The sequence continues at coordinate 21,132,464 of NC_089650.1, read as the reverse complement.
CTCCAGGTGCAGAGGGTCCTGCAGGCACTGCAGGTGACCAACTGGACAGTCCCAAACCCGCCAGGTACTTACGCCGAGTAGGTCCTGGTCCTCTTGGTGGGGAGGGGGCTGGGCAGGTCCCGTAGCAGGAGGTTGCCCCGCTCCCAGATGCGGCTGCCCTCCCTCTGGAAGGGGAAGGTGGGCCACACCGGCGACTTGGGGGAGTGCAGGGGTGGCACTGCCGGCGGGGCGCTGGGCTCCGATGACATGGCGGGGTCGCCGGGCTCCTCCGTCTTGGGATCGGGCAGGTGGGCAGCAGGAGAAAGGATGCCCAGGCGTGTGGGCCTACTGCTGGTGACCTGGGGAGCAAAAGGGGCTGAGGGTTACAAGGCCTTCTGTGAGGTTTTTGGCACAATTTGCTGTCAGGAATTGTTCCTCAGCTCCCAGGCATTTGTGGGAGCAGGGAGCTCCCACATGCTGCCAGCCCTCAGCCTTGGACACCAACTTCCAGCACTGGGAATTGCCCCAGGAAGCCTGTCCCAGCTTGGAGTCACCTGGGATGTTCCAGAAAATCAATCCCAAGGGAAGAACCTGGTTTGTTCAACCTTTCAATTGACAAGATAATCCCACATATTTGAGATGAAGTCACTAATAAGCACACCCTGGGAAAAGGAGCAGTGGAGCCTGAGCTGCCACAGGCAGGGACCATTTTGGGAAGGAACCCCATGCAGTGCCAGCATGCCTGGGCCTCCAGTCCCAGGCTCTGAGAACGTCCCCCATCCTGAGATTGCTGATTAAAAAAGTGAAGAAAAGAGGCTGAGACAATAGGTCAGTATGTCAAGGTCAGGGTTCTGAGGTCTTCTCAGCACAGGAGGTTGCTTTCAGCCCCACAGGATTTAGGGGACAACCCCAATCCCAGCCAGCAGCTGCTGCCCATCCAGACACATTCCTACAGAAAGAAGGAACACCAGGAGACTGTGGTGAGGCTGCCAGCAGCCCTCATGCCCCTCAGGCACCCCAGCCCAGCCACTACACAAGCACAACCTCCTGCTGCTGCCATCATCAGGCTCCAGTTTCTGAAGGCATCATGCCATTTGCAAGGAGTTAAAGCCCTAAGGGGCAGAAACCCTGCAGACAGAGCAATCACAATTGTGGGCACTCTTGTCCTTACTGAAGCACCCAGCATGAAATTGGAGGGGCTGTGCATTTTTCAGTCTCCCAGATGCTCTGATGTGTGATCAGCACTGCAGCTGCTTGCTGAGAAAAGCCTTGCTCCGTTGATTTTCATTCCAATCAGTTGCTGCATCTGACGCTGGCGCCTCTGTCCCAGGGTGCCCCATACCAGGGGTTGCTTGAGGGCACCTCTCTTTGGGTGCACTGGGTGGGGGCTCACCCATTTCCATTGCTCCTCAGGAGTTTCCATCACTTGGAGCTGAGGAGCCCAATATCCCATGGATCCCATCCTCTTCCCCAGCACCCCTATCAGCCCTTTTCCACCCCACTGGGGCGCATGCAGCTTCTTTTAGGACAACACCTGCACACACCAGGAAACACAGAGAATATTTAATTTCTTTTCTGACTCACTGTGGCCTTTTGAGACACAAAGGCCCTGGGGGGATGCACAAAAGGGGGTCACCTCCACTCTGAAATTAGCAGGCACCAAGGACATGGGAAATGATTTCTAGAGCAGCTCAAGTGTCAAGGAGGGACCAGGCAATTCCTGTTCCCCTCACCCACCTCCACCTTCTTCCTCTGCCAGGGGCTGTGCCTGCCAGTGGGCCCCCACGGCTGCCAGTCCAGCTTGGATTGCCCCCATTTGGGCAGCCCTCAGCCAGCCTCCTGACAGCTACCCCCTCTCAGCCCTGCAGAGCTTCACCCCGTGGCCCAGGCAGTAAAGACCACACCAGAGTCCTACTCCAAGGCAGAAGCCACCATGTTCCTCCTGCCCTCTGAGACAACTTCCAGTTGTGGCTGCAAACCCCTCCAAACTGTCTTTCCCTTTGCTGGCTCCCCACCCACCGCCACACCAAACCCTTCCTGTGCTTCAGTAGCTCCTCTCCTCCATGCAGTAACTGGAGCATGCACATCTGCCTTTGCTTCCATCCCACCCCACACAGGGGCTGCTCAGCTCCTGCTTCCATGCCCAGGTTCAGCATCTACTTCCCCCAAACCCTGGCTCAGCATCTCCTTGTTCCATTCCCAGGCTCAGGCTCACATCTCCTTCCTCCATGCCTAAGAAGCCCAGCAAGGCTCAGGAAGCACCCAAGTGAGAAACCCCAAAGCCAGGCCAGACCCCAAACTGCTTCACAGCTCTTATCTGTGCCCCCATTTGACCACCCTGCCTGTGCTGGTGAGCAGTCTGGCCACTTTAGAGCACTTTAGAAGTGATGTGATTCCCATGCATTTCTGCAGGGTTTGTCACCTTCCTAGGAGGTGTCAGGATTGGAGGAGTGGGATGATTTGAGGGAAATAGCCCTCAGTTCTCTGCCACACCACGAAGCTGTCACTCTGAAAATGGCCTCACCAGGGTGGTGCACCTCCTCTGTGTGGCTTTCTCTGACACAGGAGGCCTTTCTGTTCCCCCATCAGTTTAGGGACAATGGAGGGTATTTAACCTGAATAAGGATGCTTGGAGCAAACTATTAGTATGCTGAGGGAGTTGGTTGGCATCCACAAGGGGCTGGAAAGATGGAAGTTTCCCAGAGGCAAAATTAAAATAAGAGGCAAGGAGGGGGAGCTTGCAGGGACAAAATGGTGTGCTCTGATGAAGTGGCAACCAAGAAGGGGTTTACTCCAGGTTCACCTGTGGGACCAGCCCAGGCCCAGGTGCCCTGGAAGGCTCCCTGTTTTGGGGGATGAGTGGTGAAGAACAGGAGCACTGCTGAGGAGGCAGACAGTCTGCTCCTGAGAGCTGAGGGCAGCAGCTCAGGGGGCCCTCCTGGGCTGCTCTTTGCCCCTAGGAGCTGAGCTTGCTCCTAGTGGGAGAGCAAGCGAGGTGCAATCCCCCACAGGCACTCTGAGGGCTCTCTGGATGGCCCAGGGGGATGTTGGGTGGCAGCTCATTGGGATAAACATGGGCACGGGGCACAGCAAGGCTGTAGGATCCCCATCCTTAGTGGATGCACTGCCTGGACATGTCACAGAACTGCCTGCTCTATCTCCTGCTTGGAACAGGGGCTGGAGCAGAGATCCCTGTCCTGGAGCCAGGCTGAGGCTGTCTCACTCAGCCAGCAGCACTCAGCCCCTCTTCAGCACCAGGAATCAAGCAGATTTGTTGGTCAGCCTTGGTGCCCAGCAGCTGAATTCCTGGCTTTGGTGGTGCTGGTGAAGCTGAGGCTGCATAGGAGCTTGGCACATGGGGGTCTCCAGGGCTGTATCCTACGTTCCACTTCATTTAAATCCCTGCTGCAAACAAAGGGACCGAGGAAATTCAACTCAGGACAAAAGCAAGCCTGCTTGCTGAAAGAAGAGTGGGGACACGAGCATATCTTCACCAGTGTCTCCTCCCCTCCCAGCCCAGACACAGACCAGGGAAAACCTCTGCTGTCCTCCTTCCCTCCCTGCTCTGCACCCCACCATCCTCTCCCCAACCATTTGTCCACAATGCAGCTCCAGGAGGGGACAAGGAGGGAGTACCTCGGCACAAGAGGCATTTTCACCCTCTCCTCAATCTCCTGTGGTCACAGTAATCTCTGCTGAGGATGAGAGCATCTCTCCCCACCTCAGGTCTCTCCCGGCCTGACACCACTCCACGACACTGTCCACTCCACGCACGTATACAGTGCAGGGACGGAATCCGGGTCACTTGAGGAAGCAAGCGGAGAGACTGCAGCAGCCCGGCTCTGCCGCGGGGCACGGGAAGCCTTTCCAGAGTAACCACCCTCCCCTGCCACTGCTGGACTCCACCTCGCTCCTCCCTGTCTCCTCCTGGTGGCTTTGCTTCGAGGGTCTCCCGGGGTGACAGTCCTCCGAGCCAAGAAGGAAAGTGGCTGCAAGCCCAGGGCTTGCTGAAAGGATGCTCTTTATAAAAAACATCACCTTCCCTGTCCACCTCCTCTCCTCCCCCCCCAAAAAACCATCTCAAAGACAAACCCCAGAGCCCTCTGGTGACAGGGTCTTCTTTGGCAGCAGAAGGCAGCTTTGCTTTTATATTTTTGGGAGGGCAGGCTCCTGAGCAAGCGGAGCTGACAGTCAGGAGCCCCTTGCAGGCGGAGGCAGGAAACCCAGGCCAATTAAGGTAGACAGGCAGTAGACACATCAGCTTTTATCTCGAGATCCAAGTACCCCATTCATCAGCAGAGACTGAAAGGTCTTCGGTTTATCAAATAAAATCACTGTCTCTCTCCCCTTCTTTAAAGCCAAACACATTGTCTTGGGTGCTGGCTGTGACCTTGTTTAACTAAACAGCCTTTCAAGGCCCGCTAGAAGGGGGGAAAGAGCCTTTTGAAGAGGCAGCAGCCTCTGTCTGCCACTCCCCGTTCATTAGTGGCAGCGAAAAAAGCCCCCTTACGCTGCCTCGCCCGGGCGAGGGAATACATATTTAATTAGCTTCATCGCCCTGCTGAGCCGGCCCTCCCGGGCGGCGTTTCTTTGTGCTCCTTCCCGTCCGCTGGCACCCCCGGCATGCCCGGGATGATGCACTGGCGGATGGGTGGCCGCTTGGCTGGCGGCCCTCACGCTCCGGCTCTGGACGTGACCCTTCGGCGGCCACACCGTCGCCTGTATGGGTAGCTCCTTTTCACGGCGCCGCTTCTCTTTGTGAATCCCCAGCTCGGATGCTGCCTGCATCTTTGTGAATCCCCAGCTCGGATGCTGCCGGTCACCACACTCGGCTCTCCCCGAGTGCCACTGCTCCCCCCGCCCCAGCCAAGGAGCTGCAGGTTAATTTCCCTCTGCTGCCTTTTGCAGCAATCTCCTGCACGGGCTCTCCCATGCCACTCTCCATCACGTTTTCACGTTTTCTCCATCCCTTGCGACTGCCAGTGGCCTCAGTTCAGGAATCAGGTTTACTACCCCTCTAAACCCCCCCCCCCAGTAGAAAAAAGCTCTGTGTATGTCAAAGAGACACCCCATCTCCACAGCCAGCTGCCAGCAGCCATCTCCTCACCCCATGGAGCACAGAAAGCAATGCTCTGGCCCGCTGCCATTCTCGGGGAGGCTGATGCCCCCCCAGACAGACTCAGCTTGTCTAGACACAGGCTGAAACTGAGAAGAGCTACACCCCTCCAGACGCATGAACACGTCCCCAGAGCTCAATGCAAGAACAAAAATCCTATTTTTCCACTGCTGGTCATATTCACCTGCCGAGGGACGCAATAACAACACGGTGGCCAGCAGAGATCCCAGGGGGGCTGCCATGAAGGGCAGGAACCAGCTGAGGAACCACGATGGCTCCAGGCAGGGTTTCCGTGAGCAGGGCCACTGCAACACTGGCTGGGCTATGTTTCTCCATCCTTCCTTCCTCGGAGAAGGCTCACAGCCTTGGTGTCTGGCAGATTTTTATAAATGCTGTCTCTGTCTGATGCTAATGAAAACCTCTCAGCTCCCCCCTTCCCGTTTTTGGTCACCAGATCATGTTAAGAGTTAAATACCAAGCAAAGCCATTTTCTCACCTACCCTGCCTATTACAAACCCCTTTGAAGAGACAAATTACTATAGGAAAAATAAAATTAGGCGGTTTTTGGGCAATGCACACTGACAGCATCCCCTCCCCAGCTAAGCCAATCACACTCCCAACTCCAGAGATCTTTGCTGAGATAGTCTCGCCTACGATACAGCCTGCTTAGCGCTAAAATATGAATGTCACCTTTATGGATTGATTATGAAAAGCTCCCTTAGTCAGTGCTGGGCTGCCCAGTTCTCAGAGAGGCCATGAGGGAAAGCAAGCAGGCTGACAAACGCAAAGGAGAAGCAAAGGGAGAAACCATCATGGAGGCTTGATTTACCTTTAAAGCATGTATGCATAACCATCATTCCCCAATACCAAATTTGTGAGATTTATTTACTTTCTTGTGATGGTTTTTATTTTTTTAATTAGCATGGTATCTGTTCAAAGACATGGCACAGACATCTTCGTCTGTGTCCTTCCTTCCTCCTTTGTGGATCTAACTTGCCATCGGCAGGAATAGTGCAGCCAGTCCAAAGAAATCCCAGTTCCAGCCCCCATCACTATCAGCCTACTTTAATATGTCAGATTTTTCACAAATTGCCTCCCGCTCACCCGGCAATCCGAGAGCCGGATCCCAGCTGAGCTCAGCCCTCCGTGGCAAAGCCCTGGATTATTTGCCCCCAAGCCAAAGCAGACGTGCAACATTGCCGCCGCCACCCCAGGGGAGTTATTGTTCCTGAGGCTGGTGGGGAATAACCAAACCGGAGGAGGGAAGTCACGCTTCATCCTCGCACCTCTCCACCGTCAAAAGGAAAGAGCAGGTTTCAAAGAAAAAGGTGGTCCGTGAAGTTTAATCTCCAGCTACAATAGCCCTGGCGCGCTGCATGGCCATTGTGCCTGCCCTTACCCACCTCCTTAGCAGCGACGGGCTCCCTGGAGCTGCGCTCTGCAGAGCATCGGGGCTCGGAGGGGCCGGACGCTGCTCCGCTACCGTGCGAGGAGCAGCGGTGTCGCCTGCAGCCCGGCTCCGGGGGCTGTCTCGGCTGCCTGCCTGCCGGCTGATGGATCTGCGCTGTCTGATGTGGGGATGGATGATGTGCGCCTCGAACACACACGCATCCGCACGCCTTCCCCTGACGTCAGGGCCGGGCCAGGGAGAGCGGGCAGGTGGGAGGGATCAGCCCGGTCAATTCTGATAGCTAGCTGGGCTTAAAGGAGAAAGTCTGTGTGGGGGGCCGGAGGTGACGAGGGTCGGCCCCGGGGGGCTGCATCGCTCCGGTTGCGCAAAGTGACGCACGCCGGTGGCACAGCCGGACGCAGTGGGGCAGCCCCACGGGCTGTAGGGACAGCAGGATGGGGTGTGCGCTGCAGGCAGGGATGCAGACAATGTCCCTCACAATGTGTGAAACCTCTCCCCCGTCACCCCAATCCCACTCGTGCCCTGGAGCCGCTCTTCCCGCCTGCCCAAGCACCCCTGGGTACTACAGTAGGAGAGAACAGGAGGCACATGCCACAAACCCCTCTTACTGCCCCATTCCCTCCCGGCTCACAGTCAGCCATCACAAACCCACGTGCTTTCCAAGGGTCTCATTTCTATCAGTGCACTGTGCCAAAAGATCTTTCCTTTCTGTTCTCCCCCGTGCTTGTGTGACCGTGCTCAGGGGAGCCACCTCTGCGGGCAGAGACCATGCCCTGAATCGGCCTGAGAGTTTCTCTAGTCGGGGTGTAGGGCAGTGGGACGAGGGCAGAATCGTTTGCTGAGTCCAAGGGCGAGGAGTAATGGGGTTTAAATTACAAAGAGCAAGATTGATGTTAGACATTAGAAAACACTTTCTAACAGAACAGACAGTTAATTACTCAAGTAGATTGCCTGGCCAAGCACCAGGGTCTCCATCACTGCAGGCTGCTAAGAACAGGCTGGGCAGGCATAACTCAGGGGCGATTTAGATGATATCAGCCTCATTTTGGAGTAGAAAGGTAGTCGATATCAGCACTTTACCAAGCAAGTCCCTGTGATCCTGGAATAAAATTTACAACAACCTGGAACAACCATGGTGCAGTGTCAGTGCTGCAGGGAGCTGTTATGGGCAGCCTGTGACGTGGGGTGGTCGTGGGTTGCTTTTGTTTCCTTAAACTCTTTCCTTGATACATTCTAAGTAGCTGAACATGGTGATGCTAACTAGACCTGTTCCACAAACACCCTCAGGGCTGCAGGGTGGCACACAAGTTGTGTGGGAACCACAAGGCATGGCACAGAGTCAGGAGTGAGGGTTACAACTGCTCCACCTGGTTGTATCCATCCATCCATCCATCCATCCATCCATCCATCCATCCATCCATCCATCCATCCATCCATCCATCCATCCCGGTACTGGGTGTTGATATGGGGCTGTCCCAAGGGCTTTTACAGAGGGATGAGATCACAAAGCACTTGTCTCTCTCCTGTCAATGAATTATAATGCAGAAAAAAGCTCCACAGGCAGAAGAGAACAGCCCATGGCAAGGGCACCAAGAAGCACTGAAACTCCAAGTGTTAGTGAGTTCTGCCATTGCCCATCACGCTGTTTGTGGCTTTTCAAGGAGTATTCCAGGACAGAACAGGAGCTCCATTCATGCCCTACAGACACCACAAGTCTTATCTCTCCAGTCTACTCTTCAGAACTTTGGAAAAGAAGGGGAGGAGGCTCCAGCCAGCTCTCAGTCTTCACTCTGAGTTTATCCTGAGATGGCTTCTCCTTTCTTGGGGGAGAGCTTTGGCTCTCCCACATAAAGGCTCTTGATGGAAAATGCACAGGAACTTGAAGTATGTTTGGCTGGAAGGTGACTCTGGGCATGTGCTGCAGCGGAGGAGGCAGAGAGTCTATAGCAGGCATGCTTTAAAAATGATAAAAGGAGAAGAGGGGAAGCTTTGATCAAACAGAGAGTGGGAGTGGGGGTGCCAGAGATGCCTGCAGAGATGGAAGCACAGGCAGGAGCGGGGAGGACTTTTTATGTGAGAAGATACATAATTCCTTTGGAGTCAATCAAAGGAGGGCCAGAACTGTTGAGATGCAAATTAACACTCACCTCCCCTAGCATTCCTGAGCCAGTTTTCTCCAAGAGCCATGGGCATGTGGGGACAGAGGAAATCTTAAACCAAGTAATTTGGGGGCCCCTTTCATTTTCCTCAAAGGTTCCAATCCTTCAGGTAACTTCAAATATTATTTTCCAGTTTTCCTGTACAATCAAGAGAATGATAAATGTCTGGTATTTTCTCTGAGGGACAGAAAAACTCTTCTGCAACCCCTGGATTCCAGCAGCTAAAGCTTAAAAAAAAAAAAAAAAAAAAAAAACCAGCAACTGAGAATCATGCTCTGAAATACTGGAAAAGCTCCAGTACTGCTGAGAGAGACTCTAGAGACTTTATGGCTATGTGTAAAAAAGTATGTACAGGCACTGTGGATTTCTGGGTATTTACCATGTCAGTGTTGCTGGGAGGAGACAACTCAGCAAAACCAAGATGTTTTCACATCATCTCCAACAGCAAGACACTTCAGCAGCAGCAATAAATATAGTGCAACTCTGAGCACTACCATTAGCTGAGGCAACACCCATATTCTACAGAGCATAATTTGGCTTTTGTTTATATTTTTACATTGAAGACAGCATTTAGGAAATATGGAATTCCTCCAGGGAGAAAACCTAGGTGGGAACAGAGCAACATCAGTCATGCATAGACAGCCCAGGCATGCACCGCTTGGGATTGGGGAGGGGCTACCTGTAAAAAGTGAGACTGGAAACAATTTCCCACAGCCTGGGATGTTACTGGTGGAGGCTAAAACACTGACAGCCAGACTCAGCTCTGGAGTGACTGTAGCCTGGTACCAGAGGCAGAGAAGCTCATCCGATGCTACCCTCACCAGCTTTCTCTGCACACATTTCAATTCAGTTTCCCCAGCATGAAATCGAAGTACCTGCAAGTTTCAGCAAAACACACAGCTGCAGAGAGAAGAGGAATCTTATTGTCCTTACTGAGGAATGGCCCACAGCATTCAATCCTTGCTGGCAATCACAGAGCTGAAACAGGAGAGAGTTTCTGCACATCTTGCTTGGTCTGCACTTTACAGCACATGAAAGACCTCACTCATAGGACCCAAGACAGTGTGAAGCAAGGCCCTGCAGATCTCACATAGCTGGTTTTGGGAGCTGTGGATAAGGCTGAAGGAAGATGTGTCTGCTTTGTATTGGGCACCCAAAAGCCCCCGATGGGGCATGGGTATTGAAAGCGTGGAAAATGTCAGCTCAAGAATGGGCTAGAAATGGAAGTATGATATGGCTCTGTCCAAATTCACTTCTTTCCATTTCCCATGTTCTCCCAGGTATTTCAGTCTACTATTCCCTGAGCACATGCCCCTATTTAACCCCACAGTTCTTATATATAAGCACCCAGAGTGATTATCTTGCCAAAACCACCAGTGCCTAAATTCTCTTTGCTTGTGTGATACCAAAGCTATTTCTTCCCCTGCCATCAGGACAGGGTTGAGAACAATTCAGTCTCCTGAAGCAGCTACAGACACCTGCAAAAGCTGCACTAGATAAAGGTCAAACTTTGCACTGCCAGACCTGCATGAGGCCAGGACAGAGCAGCAAGGGATGTGGCATGTGTGCCAGCAAAGCTGTGCAGTGCCGAGATTAGCACAGCCCTGAGTGGAGTGCAGGAGAAAGGAGCCTTTGTAAGACTCCCTGAAGTAGGACAAGAGCAGCAAGAAACGCTGGGGATTTGGGTTGAGGTGTTCTGATAGAGTGTGTCTGCTGTGCTGGCAGCAGAGCTCCTTGCTGAGACAGTAGATGCTGCTGCAAGGAAAATGCTGCTCTTCCCAGGTGACAGGGGAAATCTTGTTTCTGGGACCCTATTTAATACTAACATGCCAAACATGGGCAAACCAGCCACGTTGATTTTAAAAAAAAAACAACAACCCCACAACCTAATAGACCCTGATGAAACAGAGAATTGAGAAGAAATCAACACCTCCTTGTCCAAGACAGGCACCTTCTTAATGAGGCCTAACCAGGGTATTTCCAACCTTGTTTCCCCCTCCCTTTCCCAGACAGTTCAGCATTTAATGATTTCTTACCTAAACTGCTCGTTACTGTCCCACCACACGCTGCTGGGGAGCGTGGGGGATGACACACTTAGCCTTAGCATCAAAGCCATGATGCTGACAGTGCAGTTTTCACTGTCAGCCAGGGATATTTGGTTTTCCTGGCAGATCTTTTTTTAAGCACACTTCAAACAACCTCCTTTCATTTCCCTGACAAACCTCAGATGTTAGCACACCCCCTTGTTTTTATGCCATCCCTCATGCTGCTTCTCCCTCACACTGATTCCCTCACTGCAGAACGCACCGAGGCCTCAAAAATTATCCAAGGGGGGTTGGTTTCTTTTTTGGCAATTAACACTCAAATTATTCCAGCTCTGTATGGTGGCAGTTTGTCCCTGAAAAGAACTTTGACCTAAGCACTGGGCAGACACAGTGAGGGACTTCCAGGTGCAAAGAGGATTATAAACCCACTCAGGTTTGCTGGAGATGTGGGCAAACAGCTGAAGAATTGGCAGAGACTTTCATCTTTGGGCTCCTGAGCACAAGAGAGACATGGAGCTCCTGCAGCAGGTCCAGCAGAGGGCAACAAGGATAATCAGGGCACTGGAGCTCCTCTCTTCTGAGGAAAGGCTGAGGGAGCTGGGCCTGTTCAGGCTCGGGAAGACTGAGAGGGGACCTCATCAATGTGTATCAGTACAGGAAGGGTGCCAGGAGGCTGGAGCCAGGCTCTTCCCGGTGGTGCCAAGCAATAGGACAACAGGCAATGGGGCAGAAACTGGTGCACAGGAAGTTCCACCTGACCGTGAAGAACTTTTTTACTGTGCAGGTGCCTGGCCACTGGAATAGATTGGAACAGATTGCCCAGAGAGGCTGTGGAGTCCCCCTCACTGCAGAAGGAACGCAGGAATCCTCTGGATGCAATTCCTGTGCCGTGTGCTTTGGGATAACCACGATACCAAAATGGCTGGAAAACAAACTTTCTAACACAATCTGAAGCATTAGAAAGCAGGCATTCTTTATCTACGTAGGATACACAGAAGACTATCTCTGAAAATTTCTATTCTCTGTTATTTATCAACTCTGCTTGAGCAGGGAGGTTGGACCAAATACCCCATCGTAGTCCCTTCCTATCTGACCTGTTCCGCGCTGCTGTGATCTTTGCTGCCCTATATGGATTGGAGTTTACGAAAATGATAAATTAAATCGGAATAATTGCAGTCGGGAATTGTTCTAGCTGTGGCACGGGGGAAAGTGCCCGGAGGTGGAGGGGAGGGAACTACACAGCATCCCTACAAAGGACGCCCGGGCAATGAGCCCCCCTCCACTTTTATATCGGCCAAAACCAGCCCCCCGGCAGTCCCCGGATCCTGCCCCGCTCCGGGGTCAGCGGGGGCCGAGCCCGGCCCGGCCCCGCCCTGCCCGGCCCCGCCCTGCCCGGCCCCGCCCTGCCTGAGGACGGACAAAATGGCGGCGGCGGGGCCCCGCCCCGTGTCAATCAAGGCGCGCGACCCGCCCGCCGAGCGCGATTGGTTGCGGCGGCGCCGGAAGTGGCGCGAGGCCGGGGCGCGCGGTGCGGCTCCGCGTGCGGCGGGCGGGTGAGGGGCGCTCCCGGTACCTCGCGGCACATCCCGGGCGCTCCCAGGCCTGTTTCCTTCGGGACAGCCGGGACACCGCCCCAACGGGCTCCGAGCCACACGTTCGGCTGCCTTCCCAGCCCATTGCTCCAAGCCCTCCCATTCCCGAGGCTGTTGGCGTCTCCTCGCCCCTCGGCACCATGTTTGTCCTGGTGGAGATGACTGACACTGTGAGAATTCCTCCCTGGCAGTTTGAAAGGAAACTGAACGAGTCCATTGCTGAGGAGCTAAACAAGAAATTGGCCAATAAGGTAAAGCATGGGTCACGTATAGGTTGATGCAGGCATCCCAACATCCCCGAGCGTTCCTTCCTTGTGTTTGTGCCTACTGAGGTGCGTGGGTGAGGTGTCAGAGGGGTTTAGATGTGAAGGCCATCCCCTACCTCTGTAAACAAAGAGACAGCCACGGATCATCTCAAAGGGGACATTTTTCTAATGGCTGATGTTGTAATGGGAAGATACTGAAACACCAGATGGGGCAGAGGAGCGTGGAAGAGAAGTGAGAGCAGCTGCTGCTTTGTGTTAAAAGGAGCAATCCAAAATGCGGTCTGAAAAACAAATGAAAAATAATCCATCCAGTGGTGAATTTAAAGACAAAAACCCTATGTAAACACATGTAGAACAGTAATACTGGAAAAGGAATGAAGCTGTTAATAGCTGATTTGGTCCGTGCTTAGTAATTGAGATACTTGGTGGCATTAAGAAGTTGGTCTTTGGTGCAGGATATAAAAAGTGTTTTCTGGTGGACCTGGAGGTCAGAGTTTCCCTGTGCAGCCCCAGGATTGTGATTAGTGTATGGCTGTCAACACGGGGAAGGTGCAAAACTCAAAATGCAGCGTAAATGTGAAAGGAGCTCAAAAGAGCAAGCTGAAGGGGTCGAGGGTTGTGAATAGCAGATTATACAGGCAGGTTATGAAGAGCAAAAGTCTTCCTTCTTCCACTGATGACTGGTAGATGCCTCAAATTTTGTAGGCAGTGAAGCTGTCTCAGAAGTAGCAGAGAAACCAAGAGTTTGCCTCGTGTCTCCCCAGAGCTAATATAATATTATACAAAGTATTATAATATTATTATACTAATATAATATAATATAATATAATATAATATAATATAATATAATATAATATAATATAATATAATATAATATAATATAATAGCAAGCCTAGAGGCTTCTGAGAGTGTAACTCTAGCAAAAAACTTGTGTAGCATTGGGACAAGCTGTGAGGCTGGTGAATGATGGGCAGCTGTTTACTGCCTTGGCAGCTCAGGTTCTCTCACCACTGACAATTTCCCCAAGGGTTTCTCTTTGTAGCAGTGGTCTTTCCAGTTCTTTCCAGTGCCAGTGAAAATGTGCTCCCACAACATTTGGATTGGGGTTCCTCTATGCTGCTGGTGGTGTTGGAGGCAGTGTTCCAAAACAGACTCCATCCCATCTTGCCACCCTTCTGTTTCTGCCTTTTGAAAAGGTGTGCATAACATATAAATTCCATAGTTTGCTTGATTTTACCTGGTGGGTTGCTTGATTTACTGCTCTTGATTTTTTTTTTCTTTTGTCAGGTTGTGTACAATGTTGGGCTCTGCATCTGTCTGTATGATATCACAAAGCTGGAGGATTCATACATATTTCCTGGGGATGGTGCATCACATACCAAAGGTAAGTGCTTTTCCTCAGTTATATTGTGTTGTAGAAGGTTAATTAATGATCTGGAAATGTAAGCTGAGTTCGTTTGTTAGGGACAGTAGCCTTAACTGTGTTCCTGTCAGGAGGGCAAGAAGAACATGGTGAAAGTCTCTTATTTTCTTTTGGGTACAAATACAGCTTTAAATAGCCAGTTCTTCTTGCCTTCTGCAGCAGCCCATCTCTGTTCTACAGTTAGAGCCATTAGAGTGTGGGGTAAGGGAAGGGTTAATTTAGTTGAAAATTTTTGAAAGTCTGCCCACAGAAAATAAGTTGTAATAATTGGTCTGCATTTCTCTGATATTTTTTCTTTTTGAAGCTTACTTTCCCTAGCTAGGATATGAAACCTATTTCTACATATAGCATTTGCACAGCATTTTATGCTCTTGTACTAGCTGGAAGTTTTATGACACTTTTGTTGAAACTTAGATCTGGTTCATCATACATTTCTTGTGATTTTTTTTAATAAGAAATTACTAATTTCTCTACTTTGACTCTTGGCAAATCTGAGTAAAAACTGGAATTAAGTGCATAAAAGTAAATTTCATTTTTTAAAAGTTAAAATAAAGGTTTAAACTGGTAAGAGATGTATTTTTCTAGTTTCAGTTTACAGTGTGTAATCCTAGGTTGAGCACATGAAATATCTCCTGTTAGAAGGGAACTGCACTGGCTATATGTGCCTTCCCTTGTCTAAATTTTAACTCCAGTGGAACTCATTTCCTGCAAATAAAAGCTTCTCTAATACTGAAGGAGGACGTCAGACTTTCCTGCTTGCTTTAATCTCCATCCAGCTCCTCAACTTAGAATTACTCCTTGAACTGAAAGAAGAGAACTTTTCTCTCTGAGCTCAGGAGAAAAGTCTGCTTTCAGAATCTGGGGTAGCACTTAAATAAATTCTGCTGTGTCTGGTAATAACTCCTTTATAATGTACTGCCTAGTTTTATGTAAAAGAGGAGCACTGAGGAGGTACAGCTGCAATGATGTTAAATTTGTCAGAAGCATCCTTTGGCTGATTGTCTTGGTGTAGCATTCTTGTAATAACAAATGCTATGTACTTAGTTAGAAACATTTTATCTAGCTTGGAGGAAAAGTCCAGTTATGTTAGAGAACCTTGTTTAATCTGATAATACTTGATTTAAAAGATTTCATTTAATGAAAATACAGCATTGCAGACAAAGATAAAAGGCAGAAATATTACAAGAAATTATAAGTTCAGCTGATACTCTTGACCATGAGCATTGTGCTTCCATCATAACTTAATCAGAGGCCATGCTCCATGTTTATCACTTTCTTTCTGTGAACTTCTTGCAAAACTGGGGAGCTGGGAACAGGACACTGCTGATCAGCTGCTGCCAGAATTTGTACAATCTAGTTAGGAATCAGAACTCTTATTCCCATTTTTCTATCTAATCAGTGCCTGTAAAGAAGTTGTAAAAGAAACTGGGTGTTTTAGAGGGCATATAGGATGTGGGATTTTGTTTTAATGGCTGCCACCCTGTGGGAGGACTGTAGTTTACTAACATGGACATAACATTAATGATCTGTTTTCTTTTAAGTGCATTTCCGCTACGTGGTTTTCCATCCCTTCCTGGATGAGATTCTGATTGGACAGATTAAAAGCTGCAGTCAGGATGGCGTCCACGGTAAACTGCAACTTCTGACATTAGGGACACATGAGCTGCAGAGTCCTTGGGGCTGTTGAGACACTGATTTTGGCTGGAGTAATGCTCTCTGTGGGCTGGTTAATGGCTATTACTGGCCTCTAGTGCTGCTCTGATCTGAGGGTGATTGGTAGTTTGAGCCTGGCAGCTTCTCCTGACCTTAATGGTTTTGTCCACACTCCCTTTTGCCCAAGAATAATAGGCAAACCCATCTGGAGTGTGGACTGGTTTCTTTCCTTGCTTCAGTTAACAGAATTTGTTTTTTTCAAAGTGGAACTATTTCCTTGTGTTGGTCTGATGTATTTTTTTTATTACAGTGTTGTGCAAATTTGTGTTCATTTCCTGTACCTGAAAACGTGTCAGGGAAATGTCTTTGTGAGCACACAGTGCTGCCAGAGTCATGGAATATATAATTGATGAGTTGCTTTCCTTTCCTCTCGGAGTCTTCCATACAAGGGAGCTCTGCTGCTCAGTTGTTAAATTAGGACAATAAGGGTTACCTTGGCTGCTTTTGTTGCTGAATTTGGGCATGGTCCATTCCCTGATAAAATTCAACATAATGAAATCTTAAGGGGGATGTGCGGGCTGTTCTAACTTTATATCAGTCTTTATTTAACATACTACATCTGTGATTTCTAAGCTCTTTTTTGTCACCGACCTCTATAGCATCTGACTCATTTCTTGGAACGCTTTCATTTCCATTCCTGCTCCAAACAACCTTTTCCTTTCCCAGCGGGCATGAAGACTGTGCCCTCTGTTGCTGTATGTACTTTCAGCTGGGTGGTTGCTTTGCGGCCAACTGAAATTGAGCATTGTGGCTCAGAGAATAATTCCTGCATAATCTCACTGTCCTTCCTGAGAGAGGAAGGAAAATGAGCCTAGAAATGCATTTTAGGAATTGCTGTGGAACGTCATTTGCAAAGAATTGTTTCAGTCTTAACCAAATTATTTTCTCCACAGTTTCTCTTGGATTCTTTGATGATATTGTCATCCCACCAGAATCCCTGCAGCAGCCAGCTAAGTTGTATCCTTTGATCACCTTTGATAACTTCACTACTTCATTTCAAAAGATTGTGCAGTGCTGGCCCAACAGGCATTCACCACTGCAACAATGAAGGTGCTCAGCAGCAGAAGCTAAGCCCTTCTGTCGGGCAAGGCCCACAGACTGTTATCACAGCTAGACAGGCCCTCACGCTCATTAGGTTTTGCAGGATCATTGTGCCTGCTGATGGAAATGAATGGCAGTGTCCCCTGCCCAGTTGTAATCCCTGCCTTCAGTCTTGGCTGCTGCTGAAGATAGAGTGCAGGTTTTACCACATCATGTAATGTCTACATACGTGTGTATCTAATGTACACCAGTGTGGTAGGCGAGGTTGTCTTGGGTCTGAGGAGTTTTGCTTGTCTGGGGGTCTTTTCTGCTGCTAGGTGTTTTTGGGGAATGTGTAGACAAGCAGCATACAGCTTGATGCAGGAAAATCAGAAAGATGGGGGTCCTGGGCTGTGCAGACAATGACCTGGGACGGCACATTGCGGTTTGGAAAATAACTGTGAAAAGGCTTTGAATGGAGCCTATTCTCAGAACCGCCAGAAAGTGATCTGTCAGGCAGAATGCTGTTCCCCTCCTTAATCCTTGGCCAGTGATGAAGCAGAGCAGGTGTGGGTGTGGGAATATGAGACAGAAGAAGGGGCCCATGACCTTTACATGGACATTGGGGAAGAGATCCGCTTCCGAGTCGTGGATGAGACGTTTGTTGATACGTCACCAACTGGTCCAAGCTCTGCCGAGGCTTCTACTTCAAATGCTGCAGAAGAAGTCCAGAAGAAAGAGGCACCCTACACTCTTGTGGTAACTATGTGCATTAGTTCTTACGGCTTTGTGAGTGTTGTGGTTTATTCAGTGTCTAAAATAGCTCCCCTTTCCCAAGGAACTGATTGCTTTAAGCTGACCATGAAGCAGAGTCACCAAATGACAGGAGTGGAAAAGGGGGAAATGAGGTTGTTTTTGTGGGTGCTCTGTTTTCTGAGTGTTTTCACTGGAACACTTTGTGATTGTTGGTGGTTCTCCCCGAGAGGCTGATTTAAAGCAAACTGTGTGTGCATGAAGAGCACAGAGCTGGGAGCAACACATCAAGGTCTATGTGGCAACTGAACAGTCTTTCCTTGCAGTGTTCTGGCATAAAACCTGAGTACAGTGCATGAGGAAGGTGGATCTGAACCAGTGGCAGCTGTGTTCTGTAACCTAGACAGGAAAGATGATGTATTTTTAGGCATTTTCCTCTGTTCTCTATGCAGTTTACAATTGCATGCTCTGCTCTCCTCTCTGTGAACAGGGATCAATCAGCGAGCCAGGCCTGGGCCTCCTGTCGTGGTGGACAAACAGTTAGCTGCCAGCGGAGCCTGCTCCACAGAAAGTCTTTCCGGTGGATGTTTGGGGGACAATGGGACCCTGCTGGTGCTCATTGCTCCTCTGAAGCTGAATAAGAAATTAGATCTGCCATTCTGTTTTCCCTTCAGCTTCCAAACTGCCAGAGATAGACAGTTGCTTTCAAGAAGCGTCTTCACTGATGTGCAGAAGTGAATTTACAAGCACAAAAAGCCTTGAGCACAGCAGCTATGAACTCAGCTGGAGCTTTGGTCTCTTGCCTCAGAGGGAAAATTGTGGAGGTCTTTGCTTGCCTGAATCAAATAAAGAGTTGACTTTAGTGAGTAAAGGCAGAAGAGAATACCTATCGAGAAGTATCCCTCCTTAGGCTGAGAGCTGGATCTCAGAGGAGTAGGAACCTGCCCTTCTCTTGACAGGAAATGAAGAAGATACGGCAAAAGGCTTGAGTTAGTAGAGGTGTGGTACTCTGGAGACCTGGAAAATGCTGTTGCTGAGAGAGCAGGGGAGAGGTGGTGGTAATGTTCTGCTAAGTATGGGAACTTCAGCCATGGACCAAGTCAGCCAAGAAGGAACAGGAATAACAGTTTACCCAAAAGTAACTCAGGCTTAGTGAAGATGACCACTGTGGAAAACTACAGGCTGCTTATTGTGCTGAAGGGAATGACTTTTTTGAGTGGGCTCTATTTATGCAGAATGAACAAAACTTTGCAGGAGCTTGACTGAAAATATGAAATTATGAGCTGAAATGGACCAAGGCTGCTTTGAGCAACAAGCTAAATCCTTGTTTGTGGGGGTTTTGATACTGTGAGTGGAATAAATAGTAAAAACCACACAGCCTGCCTTCCTGTACAATTTGTGGGGAAACTATTAGCTTCCTGCCTAGCAGGAAGAAAACACTTGCCTCCTGCAGTTTAGCTACTTGGATTTCAAGGCAGACAGAGTTGAGACCAACGCTTTGCTCTATGCTAACAGCCAATGACAAACAATTGCCATCACCCTGCCTGACAGCAGTACAAGGAAAGGAGGGAACAAAACAGTGAGTAAAATCCATGCAGGGCCCATTGCCAAGAGAGTGATGTTGCACATAATTACAAGGCCAGCCACGTTTGGCACGAAGGAGCTGTAATTCCCTGGGATAGTGGGTCTGCTTAACCTCCAACTGTGAAAACAAAGCCTGAGTCATCAGCGCCCTCCCTGCAGCATCGTTAGAATCCCTTAATTCTCAACTGTTATTCCTGGTGCAATGCCCTAATTAAAAGGGAGCCTAGAATTCTTTAGGTTCACATAGTAACTGAGGTCCATCTGTGCACACAATAAGCTTACTGAATGCCACCTACAGAGCAGCAGTGCTCACACATGCAGCCATCTAGCTGTGATGGAAATAACTGTTTGCAGAAACCCCCCAGCTGTTTGTGTAGGTGGAAATTTGGGTGAAACAAGTGAGGAGCTTCCACACAGGCTGTTCTGGGGTAGTGCCAGGGCAAGGGGAAGAAGTCCAGCTACTCCAGGTAGTGGTTTTGCTCAGCTCCTTTTGGACAGGGTCCTGGCTCCTAGGAGTAAGTGAAGTGGTAGTGATGTGGTTTTGCATGCTGTTCTCATGAGAGACTCCTCAACATCCATCTCCTGCAGTAAGTTGTGCTTTAGGAAACTAAGTGTGCAGTGCTGGGAAATCAGATACCGCAGGTGTTCTTTGCAAGTTTGTCATTGCTGCAATAGTGGCAGTGTTGCCCTAGACAGGAATGTAGGGGGGAGGGTGGTCATAATCACAAGTGTAGCCTGCAGTAGGTTAATGTCAAGAGCTAAACAGTCCAGGACAGCTGTGAGGGCTTTTTTTTTACTACACTGAGTTACTGTTCAATTTGGGTTTTTTCTCCATATAGCAGTGATTTGGAAGAAGTTCTTTCCCACCCTCCCAAAAACAATGAGGGGGATTAGGATGATGAATACAATAACGCATGACAGAAGAGACGGTCACATTCTTTATTTTCATTTTAAGTCTTTAGCCATCAGTAAAGTGAATGGGCAGAAAACAACCAACTGAGCAGACAAACCCACCTTTGCTGGTTATTTCCAAATATAAATAACTGTGTGAGAACTGAAATTGAGCCAAAATAGAAAAAGGAAGCCGGGGAATTTAAAAGACAAAAGTAAGCCTAGCTGCACTCCCTTTTCATAGTGTCAGTGAAGAGGAAGTACCATAACAAAAAGGAAGCTATGGTTACATTTGATCAGACATTTATTCCAACAGTAGGCATGGAATTGCACTTTCATGAAAATGCCAAAGCTGAATCGAGTCCAGTGCACTGGGGCATTGTGCGCACTTAGCTTGATTTCTGCTGCAGCTCCTTCATTCTGTTCAGGGCACTGCCAGCCTGAAACCACTCGATCTGCGACTCATTGAAGGTGTGGTTCAGCATGATTGTTTCTTGGCTCCCATTGGGATGCTTGATGATGCATTTCAGAGGCTAAAGGAAGAAGACAGTTTTATTTTCCCTTCTCTTTCAAGGGGCAAGGTTATCTGAAGCTTCTTGCAGGAAAATTTCTACATGGTTTTAAAGGGCTGAAAAGGGAAAATTCCAGCTCAGGGTGGATCTTAAAATAAAAGGTTGCAGTTCCTTCTAGGGAACACCCGTGGCTTAAGTCAACATGTCCAGGAATTCAGAGTACTGTACAAAGGTTTCTCTTAACTGTTCAGAACACCACTGATTGTGACCTGCCCTGTGTGTCCCAGCCCACTGTGTCTGACCAGGCTGGCAGGCTGCACTGCTCATCAGTGCCAGTGCTGCCTCACAAGCACACAACTCACCAATGATCCCCATCAGTGGCGTGTCCCTGCCCCCAAGTGCATGACAAGTCACCCAGACAGTTACCTTTCCAGGTGCAAAGTCTTTCAACCCCACAATGCTCAGCTTATCCACAGGATGAATCTTGTTATAGTCTGCTGGATCAGCAAAAGTGAGAGGCAGTAGACCTTGCTTCTTCAGATTGGTTTCTGTAGAGAACAAACCACCAATCATACTTGTAACATCCCATCCCAGGGAAGCATGATTACCTTCTGCCTGCTCACACTACTATTCCAACAACGATTAGATTACTATCTTTGTAGCAAAATCAGCATATCCGTTGTTTGTGGCATATGCAACCAGGTATGTAACAGGAGTCCTGACAGGAGGGACCTTGCCATCTGTCAGCAGGGAGGGTTCATGCCTGGAGGTGTTGAGCCTTGGGCAAGGTATAAACACCACTTCCACTCAAACTGAACACATCCTGTTTACAAACACCATAGGGGAAGCCTGACTCACCGTGGATCCTGGCAAAGCTCTTGGTGATGATGACCCTTCCTCCCAAGTGACGTGGCTCCAATGCTGCATGCTCCCGGCTTGATCCCTCACCATAGTTTTCATCCCCAACAACTGCCCATTTGATACCCATTTTCTGTGACAAAAGACAGATTTACATTTGTGCAGCCACTCAAAGTGAGGAATTGGCAATAAATACCCACCCACACATCTAATTTCAGCATTTTACTGACATTGCTATGCTATGACACCTCCCAGAAGACTCCCTTGGGTTCTGAGAAAGGAGAGAAATAAAGTTTAGTGCTTCACAGTAGTTATGCACTGCCATCCTTGCTGACAAGGGCTGAGGAGGATTGCTCTTGGGATCCAGAGCAAATATTTTCCTTCCTTTTCCTGCCACCTCTCCTTCCATCATGCTATGCCAGACCAGTGTTGGCACAAGCCATGACCTCTGCTCTACTTCTGGAAGGGACATGGAAATTTTTAACTTCTCTCTACTGAAAGAGCCAATCGGAAACAAATGCCAAGTTGTCCAGAGGGTAAAAGGATATTTCTTGAGATTTGAAGCCTAGTGTTAAAGAATAAATAGGATAAGACTATAATTTATTTAAACATTAGACTGGTCAGAGGTGAAGCATTCCAGGAGGCAAGATTTAGTTCGTCTGATGACACCCATGCCTTGTAAGGTGTGCAAAGCCTAAAGGTGTTCTTCCTCTTTCATATATGATCTCTGGTCCCCTCTGAGTCACGAGATCTTCCTCCCTCTTTCCCCATAGCAGGTAGGGACAGAATCTCCTACAGGAACTGCAATCATTAGAGAAAGTACCAAGAAAATGCCTCAGTGCTGAATGAATTCACAGCTGCTGTTACTTGAGAGCAGGACGGTGAGATCCTTCTATTTGGCACAGACTGCCCAAAGTGTAAACATCCTCTTAAAATAGACGTGTCAGGGGAAGGTCTCACCTTGTAGTACCGGGCTGTGTCTGGGACTGGGCCAAACTCCTGGGTTAATGCGTTGCGCACAGAGTTGGCTTTGCCGTTTTCGATGTTGATGGCGCCAATGAGCAGGTTGTTGGAGATGTTGTCCAGATGGCCACGGAACTTGAGCCACGGTCCAGCTGCAGAAATGTGATCAGTGGTGCATTTCCCTTTTACCTAAAGCGTAGCAGAAGAGAAGAATGTCTCAGGATGGACTAATGTACTTGACTCTTCCTCAACTCTTGTAACTGTGAAGCATTAACTGGGATGAGTGGTCAATACTCCAGAGGGCTCTGCAGCCCTTCAGAAAGACCTCAACAGGTTAGAGAGGTGGGCAGAGAACTGTCTGAAGTTCAGCAAGGGCCGGTTCAGGGTCCTGCACCTCAGAGAGAGTAATTCCATGCACAAGCTGCTGGAAAGCAGCTCTGCAGAGAAAGACCTGGGGGTCCTGGTGGACAACAAGCAGTCCATGAGCCAGCAGTGTGCCCATGTGGCCAAGAAAGCCAATGGTATTCTGGGGTGAATTAGGAAGAGCATTGCCAGCAGGTCAAGACAAGTGATCCTGTCCCTCTAGTTAGCCCTCTGGAGTGCTGTGTTCAGTTCTGGGCTCCCCAGTACAAGAGAGACATGGAGCCCCTAGAGCAGGTACAGGGGAGGGCGACAAAGGTGATTAAGGGACTGAACCATCTCCTGTTCAGCCTCCAGAAGAGACAAATGAGAGGGGACCTTTCATTTACAATATCTGTAAGTATCTGAAGGGAGGGTGTCAAGAGTGTGGAGCCTCTGCTCAGTGGTGCCAAACAATAGGACAAGAGGCAATGGAGCAGAAACTGAGGCACAGGAAGTTCCACCTGAACATGAGGAAGAACTTCATTACTGTGCAGTGACCACATTGGAACAGATTGCTCAGAAAGGCTGTGGAGTCCCCCTTACTGGAGATATTCAAGAACCATCTGGACACAATCCTATGCCATATGCTCTGGGATGACCCTGCTTGAGCAGGGAGGTTGGACCAGATGACCCACTGTGGTCCCTTTCAAAAGAGATATGATGTGATCATCATATCTCTTTTTAAAGGCATAAACCCCAGAAAAGCACATCAGTTACAGAAACAAGGCACTCTAAAGCAGAACACAGTGGTCATTCTGCATGCATTGGGTAAGAAGAACATCCCTTTTCCAAAGGGTAAATTACAAAAATTAGCTTAGCCATAACATCTCCTGCTGTGTTCTCACTCCCCTCAGCAGTAGGTTGTTCAGGTACAAAAAGCAATTAAGCCCTTCCTGCTACAGCCCAGCCTCCCTGCTGGGGAACTTCAACAAGATGCCAAGTGTTACCCTCTCAGTTTCCAAACTGCACATAAGCCTTCTCAGCTTGTAAGAACAGAATTCCCAACCAGAGATAATGGCCTTCCAACTGGTAAGTTCTAAAGTGCTTATAAAGGAATTGCCTGTGTCAAAAACTTTTGCACAGCAGTGTGGCCCTTGGGAGTACATCCAACTCTGTCACTGAGAATCAGGAATGTTCCCAAAGGTCACTTCATAAGGGATTGCATTTCAGAACCTCTCACCATATCAACTGAAGTTTCCATCTGTTAACTCACCTCAGGCAGTGAGGAGAAACCCATGTCTCCATTGAAACAGCAAATTGCAATGTTTAACAAGTGTGAAGTAATTTCTCTTTCTATAAAGTGGGAACAGAACATGCATACTGATGTATGAGAAGTTCCCAATGACCTCATTTCAGACAAAATACATCTTAGAACAGTCAGTATTAGAGATGCTAATTAAAGAACCCATCCACCTTTTCATTGTAGGTTGTAACTGGGACAAATTCTGCAGACTGCATGGTTTGGACAGGATCATATTACATGCTATAACAAGCCTGCTTTTGCATGGTATTAGCAAACCACTAGCCCAAAGGAGAAGAGTCACTTAGTTATAACAGAAAGAAGTATCAGAAAGAAACACCTGGAAGAAAGGAAGACCCCTTGCTTCCCTTTCTGTAACAACATGGTTGTAGGGGAGGGAATCAGGTATCCCAAAGGCACATCCAAAGCCTCTAGCAGTTGCTGTGCAAACCCCTGTTCAAGCAGACTTGTCATAGCTGATGCTCCCCCACTTTGTTCCTGACCTTGATGAGGATCAGCATGTCTTCTAGATCCTTGCCATCCCACTTATCAAAGGGCTCAAGGAGCTGGAGCCGCTGGCTGGTGGGGCTCACATCCACGCGCTGCCCACTGCCATCCTTGGGAGGGTACTGGTAGGTGTCCTGGCCTGGGTCAAACTCCTTCCAAAGAAGAAAGGAAAATCATCAGCCTCAGCCATCCCCAACAGCATGTGAAGAGCAAGCCAATACAGCCAACTGCACCCATTCTGGCTCTACCATCATGTGTCAAGAAAGAGGTCACTGCCTCTAAGTTCCCTCAGTATAAAGAAAACACTGCTAGTGTCAGGTCTTCCCTCCCTCTGCCCCCAGACAGAGCAGTTACCAGTTTGGGCAGCTCATCTGCATCAGGTGCCTCTAGTTTAAACTTCTTCCCATCTGCTCCTGTCAGGTAATCTGTCTCAGGGTTAAATTTTAGAGTGCCAGCGATAGACAGGGCTGTGACAATCTGAAAGAAAAAACAAAGACAAATTTAAAGGCATATTCTATGTCCCATCACTTCACCTGGAAGTCCTACATCTAAGTCTCAAAGCCACCAGCCAAAAGCTACTAAACAAGGCACACTGGGCCTCTTCTGCAGGTGCCCTGAACTATTCCACAGCCCCTCCTCTGGCTGTTTCTTACCTCTGGAGAAGTCACAAATGCGTGAGTCTCTGGATTGGCATCATTGCGACCCGTGAAATTCCGGTTGTAGGATGTAACTATTGTATTTTTCTCTCCTTTCTTGATGTCCTTCCTGTAAAAGAAGCAAACATTCTCATCAGAGCCAAATGGAATATTGCTTCTAGATGTCTTACTGCTAGAATCCCCCAGCTTGGTTTAGGCAGCAATCACTATCTTAGAAACAGGAGCTGTTGCCTGTACATGTTTTCCCCCCTTAAGCACAGACCCAAAATGAATGAATGCAAACCCAAGTCAAACACTGATTCTTGCAGTAGTTTTCACAGCTCATGTTGTTCACTGTTGAACAATAATCAACTAAGCACATTGTCTTTGGATATCCCATGGTCAGCCGTGATGAAGCAACATAAAAATGTGCCTCCCATCCCTTCTATTGGGAATTATTCTCCCTGCCACTCCAATGACTGAAGCTGGACCAATTCAATTTTTCTATTTTAAAAGGCCCATACAAACTTCAGTCCACCCTCTCATAGACAACAAATCTTTCTCCCCATTCTTTGCCTTCTACAAAAAGCCTCCAGAATGTGTGTCCATTCTGCAGCTTTATTCACCTAAAGGCTCAATATAAATCTGTAGTCCTTCTTTTTGCCTCCTCCCGTACATACCAGACAGCTATGGCTAGCTGGTTTTTAAACATTTAATTACCAGTGTGTTGTATTTACAATCAAATCAGGCTTCACAGAGCATTCTGGAAGCTAAAAGACACAGAGCTAGAGTGAGGTCCAACTGTCATTTTACCTGTCCCACTGGCCGATGCATGGCCCACAAGCATTAGCAAGAACCAGCCCTCCAACTTCTCGCAGGATTTTTGCCTGGGGGCAGAAAATAACTTTGTTACCATAGAATGCCTGGAATGAGTTTCTGGGGTTGCTCTTTCAGGGGAAGAAGACACTAACAGGAAGCACTGAGCCTGAGAAAATTCCCTTCCTTGTTTCAGTTTTGAGCCACTTTTATAAATACATGGGGTTTGACCCCAGTAAGACTGTAAGTTAAGACTGGGTCAGAGCACAGGATGACTTGCCATGATGTTCCCATTCTCCACCTGCTTCAACTTGAGCAATCCAGCTACTTACAGACATCTGACTGAAGTGCAGTGTCTGGTCTGATTAATATTCTATAGACTTCCTGTCCATGTAAGGAGAGAACTGGCAACAGTGCAGGCAAGTATGTGTGCCTGCTCAGTCTACTCAGCAAACAACTCAATGAAGGGGGCAGCTGGTAAGGAAAGGTATGACTTGAAAGGTAGGAGTTGGTTAGAAGAGCCATCAAACATTGGCTGGACATATCCATATGTAAAAACTTGGTCCTCACACTATGACAGCATCAAAAATTTACTAAATAGTAAACCTAATTAAAGCAACATTTTATGCACAGAAAGTAGGTAACAGTTCCTCAACAGACACATTCCTTTTAAAGCCAGTATGAGTTTTGCCATAAATTTGGTCGAAATTGGGAACCACCTTCCAACAAAAGAGCATGCTCTCTTTATATGTTGGGATAAAAGTAGATTGCAGCCTTTTGTCAGCCATGGCCATCTACAGAATCCCAGGAGCATGAGGTATCCCTTGCTATGCTTTTCTCTCCTCAGAGCCCCAGTTCCTGACAACTGCCTCAGCCTTGTTCAGTTCTAATCCTGTTTTTACATGCCCAGGTAGTAAAGATATCAGGTCAAAACACTGTCAAGATGATGGCAGGACCCAGAGGCACAGTAGCACAGGACCAGCTACTACATCAGTAATTGCACCTCCAGCAGTAAGTGAAGACAAAGTTCAGGAGGTTTCCATTAGTTAACTTGGCCCCCTGAGTACTGTCCTGAAGAATTTAACCCTTTCTGTTTGGAAGTGCAAAGAGCAGCCATACTCACATAACCGTCCCTTTCAATGGTGGCACGGATCTGCTCTGAGCCTGGTGTGATGGTGAACTTGGATTTGCACTTCAATCCATGTGCAAGTGCCTGTTTTGCCACCGCTGCAGAGCGTCCCATGTCCTCATAGCTGGAGTTGGTGCAGCTGCCAATCAAGCCTGTGGTGTTTGACAGAAACAGGGGGGTGGTTACTGCAGCCCTGGTACTTGGAAGATTCTCCCTGACCCATCTCCCAGAAGAACAAACAAGGGATAACCACCTTGTCCGTTGATAAGGAAACTGAGAGGGTTTCAGGTACCAACACTGCCAAGCCTCCCATTGATATAGTGTGGTCACAAGCAGTCCCTTGTCCAGCTCTGGAGGTTGCACAGTCAGAACACACTACTCAGTCACTAGTCTAATCTGACTAGGTTACTGTTTAACAAGACCTGAGTGTCACCTACTTGCACTTTGGTTAAGCAAATAACCAAAGAGAGGTATTGTTCCACAAAGACAAGAAAAAGCTTTAAATCAAGATGGCAAGAAATGGAGAAAAAGAAAACATCTTCAGTATAGTATGAAGACCACACAAGGACGACATGCTGTACCATCCTGACAGCATTCTGGTGCTAAGCAGCAAAATAAAAATTCTCTCTCAGTTACAGCTACTGTAACTGTATCCTATTTGTAACACTTCCCACCTGGGACATGGCTTTACAATGTATTTCCATTCTTTTCATTCCTTCCTCTACTCCATGAGCAACAGTTGAGAAGTCAGCCCACAAACTACCATCCCAAAAGCAAGTACATACATTTACAAGCCTGCTTTTTAGGACAGCAAGCACTAACTTTACTAGGTCCCAAGAGTTCAACAGCCAACTGCTGGGAGTGCTGACAATCATGCTCCAGACAACTCTCTGCAACAGGTAAATCCATACCACAGACTTTTAATAAAAATGATCTTCAATGGGTAACATTCCTGTCAATCCAAACATTCAAGCGTTTCAAAAATGGAAGAAACCTGGTGTACCTCTTGAGATTAAAATCCCTCCTACTATCCTGGATCTCATCCTACACACTTGTCCCATGTGGTCACTACTTTTCCCAGAAAATTTATATCGCCATGAACAGATGACACTGCACCAAAGTCAAAGGACATAGAGAAGCAGTGAAAAAACTGGATCCCAAGCTATATGACCAACAGCTTATCCCAAGACAACAATGTTTATGCCACAAGTACAAAGGCAGAGGAAAGAGCAAATGCTACCCACCAACTCTGATATCAACAGGCCAGCCCTCCTTTTCTGCCACAGCACCAATATCTGACACAGGGTGCGCCAGGTCTGGTGTGAAAGGTCCATTGATATGCGGTTTCAGCTTTAAGAAACAGTGACAAAGTCAGAAATCACAGCAGCAAAGAATAACCCCAAAACACAGCAGCAAATCAATTCCTTTCACAGCTCTATCTGGAAGTTGTTTAACTAAGATTCTCCTACATGAAAACTGGAGCACAAGCTGTAGGTGAAGCAGACCTGAATGTATTTTACACATTCTAGCACAGCATCAGGGGTGTTGTATCAAACTCCCAGTTTGGTCTTCAGTCACACAAAGCAGAGTCACATCACAGCATTCAAAATGGCAGAAGAAATGAAGCCTTACCTCACTGAGGTTGATTTCTATCACCTGGTCATAGTGACAACCAGAATCTGGTACCAAGTGTTGCTTGAATTCATCTGCTAGTGCAGCTATATCTGGAATAAGAAAGAAGGAAGATCTGAAAAGTGCAGCAAATATGAGGGAGAAAAAGAAGTCTAGAATAACTAAACACAGGGGGGTCAACTGTGTAATTCCCCAGCCACTTCATCTACAGACTCCTTGCTTGTAGCAGATGAACTACAGGACCACACAAGGTCAAAAATCTCATCAGACAACACCACAGGAGAATACTGCTCCCAGAATTCACCTTCACATGAAACCCATACTTCTACCCCCAAATCCTCTTACCAGCTCTCCCAGTCTTGCCCAAGTATTTCTTCATGCGTTCATTGTAAGGGAAGATCGACGTGGTAGCTCCAATTTCAGCCCCCATATTGCAGATTGTTGCCATTCCTAGAGAAGTGGGACAAGAGACCACGGGGTCAAATGAGAAAGTCCAAGGCCACTCAATTCTCCAAAAGTCAGTATATGCAAAAGACAGCAAATCTAGAAGAAATCAGCGCATCGGCCACAGAAACCTAAAGCCACAGCTGAGAGGACACTGACAATATAATGGCTGGGTCAGCCCCCTATGTTTCTGATCAATACAGTGCCTGTGACCAGACTCTTGTGGAAGGAATGAGCCAAAAGTTACACTGATACATGCAGATACTGATATAACAAGGAACTCCTGTTTGCACGGAGCATCAAATAATTTACAGCAGTGAGCAGTGTCTCTGCTACCTTCAATGAGTGTTCTGTCCCTCCCTACCATCTCATTTGTTTTAACTGGAGGAGCCAGATATTTGTGAGAAATTTAATGGGCTGAATAAAATGCTTCCAGTGACAGAACATAGCACATCTCTTTCAAGGACACAGCAATGAAGCTGTAGAAGCTCCTGTTTTATATTTAACAAGCTAGAAGCAGATATAAAATTCCTCTGATTTCATAGAAGAAAAATCCCAAATTGCTCTCAGTTTGTAAACCAAGTATTCTAAGTTGTAGCCAAGTCATGCAAATTGAGAGAAGTCCAGCTTGAAGGCTGCATATCAAGCTAAAGGAAGACATTTCTTGGAGTTTAGTCCTAACTAGCATATTACAGAGAACTACAATTTTTGCTAGTTCAAATTCAGCACCCAAAATCCACAATTAGCTAGTATAAACTGTGTGTTACAAACTGCCTTCTAGTCTCAGAACCTCTGCTCTTTGTTTAGCAGCTGTCACACATATATTCCCATTAACCTGTTTCTTTTTTCTATTCACAGCCTATTTTAGGCTGAAATGAATACATCATTCCTTTATTGCTGACATCTCCACCCTCTAAGTTTACACTGGAATACATCCACCCTTATTCTTATCCTGACACACCATCTTACAGGATTCTTCACAATTAACCATTCCATGTTCTCAAAATCACAAGAAGGTTTATTGGAGAGAGGTCACTGAGAGGGAGTGCTATCTTGTTACACCACTCTTCCAGTTTGCCATGTACAAACTGCTGGGCCAGGCTAAGGGAAAACATTTGGTACTTCTTGGTTGGTTCCCTTCCCAGCCTCCACAGATAGCTCAACACCCAGCTCCACCAACAATCCACTCAGCTAAGAGATCTGTGTTGACTTACCTGTGCAGGAGATTGAATCCACACCCGGTCCATGGTATTCAATGATGGCGCCTGTTCCACCCTTGACAGTTAGGATGCCAGCCACTTTCAGGATCACATCTTTAGGAGAAGTCCAGCCTGAGAGCTTGCCAGTCAGCTTTACACCAATAACCTGAGCAACAGCAATGAGGGAAAAAAAATACTGGCATCACTTCCTGTCAGAAAGGTAACAGTATATAGTTCTGCTGTGGGGTGTATTCCTGTCACACTTATATACACAGTGCTTGAAAATCAATGCTCCTTACACATCATGTATCTCACCCTTGGCATCAAAGCTTCATATTCCTTCTGCTCCTACCTTTGGGCATTTGAGCTCCCAAGGGATTCCTGCCATGACATCCACAGCATCAGCTCCACCCACACCAATGCAGATTCCACCCAGGCCACCTCCGTTGGGGGTGTGCGAGTCTGTGCCGATCAGCATAACCCCGGGGTAGGAGTAGTTCTCCAGAATGATCTGAAAATAAAAATGGATTGTTTGCTTGCTTGTTTTGTGGGAAAGAAGGGGGAAGACAGCAGAAAGAAAACAAAAACAAGAGTTTAGATCAGTTTGTATTTGCAGATTTCAATAGCAAGAAAATAACTGAATTTGGGCTGGATTGGAAATTTTGATCTCTTTTGTTTCAAACTCCTTGTGGAGGATGTAATGACAAAACAAGGTACCAAGTCTCAGCCCCAGGATCCTTGCTCATCTCAGAATAATAAAAAAATTAGAAAACAATCTCCTCTTTTTCCTTCCAGTTTAGGCTTTTGCTAAGGTGCTACCTTTGTTAGGCCTCAAGAGTCTGTTCCATAATCTCCACACCCTTAGTTAACAGCTGAGCAAGTCAGTTCACTTATCCAATGCACTTATCCTTCCACAGCCTTTGTGCTCCATAGCAGTAGAATACCAATAGGCTCCTCCAATCCATGCTGCCAGCCAAAACTCAATTACACAGAGGAACTTCTCACCAAGACACTGCCCTTCCCTTACTGATGCTACCAGTTCCACGAAAGACTTTTCAACTATTAACAAAACCACAAAACCATTCTCAAAGAAAAAATGAGATTTCTGTGGTAGCAACACTGTAGAGAACTCAAGCTAATGAACGTCCCACTGCATATGTGCCACACCAACACTAGGAACAGCCTTTCTGGGAAGCACAGAACTCACAGCACATGCATCACAGAACAGCTTGAACAGAACTAAGGCAGTCCTTTACCAAAAAGACAAAGGCTTTGCTTTCAGAACTTTCAGCTTTATATTCTTGTAGCCACATCAACATATTTGTGTGAGAAGAGTCACTCTCAAGGCCTCACTTTGGCACAGTTGTACCTGAAGCTATACAACAGGACCAGTTTCCTCCAGCCAGAGAAAGTCAGCCACAAGAAGACTAGTAACCTCAGCACAGAGCTATGTTGCCACATGACAGATGTTACGAGTGGCTTTGGAACACAAATGACCCGAGGTGTTCCCATAACCTTTTGAAGAGTTCATCCGTTGCGTCACATTAAGTTAAGGTAACCTTAGTAACTCATTTTGTAGCTAGGAAAATATAGCAGAGAGCTCTTGACTGCACCTGGTCACAAGTTCCCTGCTGACAGGAGGCTTACCAGTCATCCATTCTCCTCTACTCCTTTTGCTTCATGCTGCTCTTCAACTTTTGCTGCCTGAGACTCAGAGGAACAATGAAAAATGACTACTGGACCCTCAAAGCAAACCAACTGCAAGCAAGTTAGGGACATCCTGACAGAGGTGTTTGCTTTAAAAAAACAAAAAGCCTCATCAAGTGGTAAATTATTTTGGGACTGTCATATTCTTTTTTAGATCCAAGTGTAATAACAAGAGAATCTCAGACTTGGAAACTGTTTTGCATTTTATTCAAATTCACCTAGCAACTCCTTATGTGTTGCCACTCCTGAGTACTTGAAGTACGCTGCTCTGTTGTGTCCTCATATACTCTTCTGGGTTTTATAGAACTAAATGCATACATAATAATCCTAAAAAAAGTATGTTCCCAAGGCTGCTTTCCTTACCACCAAAAGCAATTCACATTAACCCTATGTAGCCAGCTTCATGGCCTCACCTTACAGTCTTAATTGTACTAGGAGGAGCCAGCCCACAAGCAGTTAAGGTATTTCAAGCTTCTGTAATTCATATGGCATGCTGTTGGCACTACCTAATGATACATCAGGTTACAGTTTGACCAAAATAACCTTTAAAAAAAACTGCACTGTGGTCAAGATAACTGAGAGAGCAAGTAAGAAACCTCGCCTGCCTCGAGCAAAGCAAGTTGTTTCCCTAAACCAGTGAAATTCTCTAAAGATTTGCACTTGAGCTCTCTCTCCACCCTAAGGTGAAAGACCCACTCATGTTCAAAGACTGCAAAGACACACACACTTTACCTGGTGAATGATTCCTGACCCAGGTTTCCAGAATCCCACTCCATACTTGGCACCAGCCGTTGACAGAAAGTTGTACACCTCCTGGTTTATGTCCTATTCACACAGGGAAGCACAGAGCATTAGTACCACATTTTGTTCTTCCATACAGCAAAAGCTTGTTCAAACACATTCCTTTCTTTCACATGCCTGCCTGTAGTTTGCTTCCCAGTTTTGCAGCAGCTGGAAGGAGTTGCACATAATTTTTAAAACCAAAAGGTTAAGATTAAGACTGTTTGACAGACAGCTGTAACAGACCATTTAATTGCATCCCACTTGTAGCTCTACTAAAAGTTTTTTAGTTTCTAATT
Source organism: Molothrus aeneus (assembly GCF_037042795.1). NCBI lineage: Eukaryota > Metazoa > Chordata > Aves > Passeriformes > Icteridae > Molothrus > Molothrus aeneus. Next base: position 21,099,389 of record NC_089650.1, on the reverse strand, counting down.
CCAAACAGCACAATTTAAGGAAAACCCTGCCAGTAAGACATTTAAAAATGCTGTGCTCACTTTCCCTATTCTCAGGGGGGTTTTTTTAACCTGTTTCCCTCACTCATTCTAGCCCCTCCTTCCTTCTCTACCGGGTGTTCTTTTTCCTATGCAGATGCTTTGGAGACATTTCAAATCCCTTAGATAAATATTCTGGCTTTATTTTTACAGATTAAGAAATGGAACTCGAAGTGATCACTGCCAGGGGAGTTGGTGAGTGTCATTTGTCATTCTAGCAAGTCCCCTCTTTAAGGCTCACACAATGCTGTCTTTCTTGCTGCACTGTCACCATTGTTGGTGGAGGTCACACCGTGAAAATTGCTTGTGAGAAAAACCATGGTTGCCAAGGAAGTATGACACTATTATATCCTAACAGTTCTTGGCAGAAGAGTGCTGGAGTAGATAAGATAAGCACTAGAAGGAGAGAATTTCTTAAAGACTGTTCTCATGCAGCTAAGCTTCAGAATAAAGGGAAAGGGGAAATGAGATAATTGAAGAATTGTCTCAGCACACATTTGCTGAAGTTTCCCAAGAGGCTGCAGCAGCTCTTTAAGCCTTGTTTTCCACTGGGAGTTGGGTCACTCCACTCTGTTTGTGCATCCCTCCCCCAGTAAACCCAAACCACCCTCTGGCCTGCCAGCATTCATTGTGTGCCAGCTGGCAGCAGCAGAAGCCAGTCAGAAGAAGGCAGGACCTTTACTTGCTTTGCTCAGAGTGGATGGCAAAGAAGGGACTCAGCTCAATTCAGGGCTGCAGCAAATATAATTGCACTATGGAGAATGCAGGAATAGGGGAAAAGGGAAAACAGGAGGTGAACAGGAGAAAAGAAATTGTCTGATTTAGTTAAGTCTCAAACTGTTAATTGTACAACTTAGGACTGAGACAAACAGAGCAAGAACTCGCCAAATCACTCCTGAGTGGTGCAAGTTGCTTTATTGTGGCCCACTGAAGAAAGCCAAAAGCAGATACTTCAACACCACAAGTGCTGTGTGAGAGTAGATATGGACTAAAATCTTAAAATGCAGCTGACTCCTGTTTACTGTTGGTAAATTCTGGTATCAACATTCCAGGTGCAATTCCTCCTGGCTCTGACAGTGGACTTTGGCTAAGCCCACTCAGAGTCACAAGATTTCCTTGGCATTGTGGTATGTTGGTCAGAGATAAATGTGTCTATAGATTACAGAAGATTATTCCTCCTCATTTGGGGAGGAATAAGCAGTAAAACAGTTGAGTAGAAAATTTTAAAATGGCACTGTATCAGCAGTCGGACAAACAACACTTTGAAATTACCACATAAAACCCAACATCCTCCATACTTTTACACACTTTTATACTATACCCATAAGCCATGAAAGCTGCACATGATTCAGTTATTGCTCTTCAGATAATCAGTAGCAAATGGTTTGGGAAAGTAACTACTTGCCTCCCCCTCACAGTGGGGGACCAGTGCAATGCAGGCATATGTTCATTAGGTTTTTCCCACTGCCATACTGCAACATAGAGTAATCTGACTTCCTTTTTTTTCTCTTGGAAATTATTTTTTCTCTTCTTTAGCTGAAATATCTTCTCTAGAACACAAATGATCTGGGCTTCCATCACTAACAACTTAAGACTAGCTCTTCCCACATTCATGGTCCTTTAAACCATGTAATGGGTGAATCTGAGGTGAAAAACTCCCAAAAATCCATTTAGTCTGTTTCTTCATTGCATCTGACCTACAGAGCTGACCACCACAGGCAATCTGTTATCATATCTGATTCCTGGCTGTCCTTATGGGGAAAAATTTTAAAATGAGCTCATCCTTCAACTGGAAGGACATTTTCAAACAGACAGAAGTTACGCCTCTGCAATAGTGACCTTGGCTCTCTGAAGATCCTTTTCACCGCCTGCCTGGGCCTCGATGAGGTGATCACAGTGGATGGTGGAAGGCACAGCCACTTTTGGCAGCCCACTGCTGATGAACTGAAGCATTGCCATCTGAGCTGTGGCATCCTGCATGGCCACGCGGTCGGGCCGTAAGCGCAGATAGGTCTTGCCGCGCTCGATCTCCTGCTTTGCTGGGTCATCCAGGTGTCCATATACAATCTTCTCAGACAAGGTCAGGGGGCGGTCAAGCCTGGGGAGAATAATTTTAGTATCTGCATCTTGTGTACTTCAACATTTGCCATTTTAAGCATGTAATAGAATGCTTCCCTCTATTGCTCAGACTGTTAAGACCTATTAGGACAGAGAAACCTCCATGCTCTTCTTACAGCACTAAAATATCAACTGGCACATGGTTAAACAAGGGTTCAGTTCATAAAGTTCAAAAACATAGAAATTGATGTAATTTTATGCTTTCTTTTCTAATCTTCCTATACTGTAAAAGAAACATTGACTGTTCACTCCTTGAGTCATACTTCAAGACAGCAAATGTAGAGGTGAGACAGAGGTCAGATTCAATTCACAAATACCAGATCCCACAGCAAATACAACTAAGTGGAGCTTCATGACCTCAGACCTTTCATTCTGCAGCTGTATCAGCTGAGGAATCTATTTATGTATGTAGCAAGATCTTCTGAGAAGTAACTAAATCAACACAACATCTTGAAATGAGAACTACCACATTTAACAAGGGACACAAAGACTGAAGGACAAGTCATACAAACCATTGCCACAGTAAGTGGAGCAGGAATGACAAATTAGCAGGCACACAAGCCTCTATCAGCAGATTAAGGTCACTATGTTTACATATGCTATGAATTCCTAGCCCTTTGTTCCATGCCTAACACCTAGAGCAGAACACAGCATAAAGAAGCATTAGCCTCTAACAACCCTGACCCACACGCTGCTGCCCCAGAAAGAAGCAAGGGCCAATGTGAAGACTCCTCAATAAGGGTATTAAACAAAGAGGATGGAGCCCTTTCTAGCACCTCCTCTGCACTGGCCTTGTTCTCTGCACGTTGCACTGCTTCATCATATCCTTCAACCCTTCCCACAGTGGCCCACCACTATAAGGAGACACTACAACTCATGCTTCACTGTATTTACAACTGCCACTGTTCAGTGCTGCTTTCCCTGGTAAACATTCCTTGTGCCAGGGCCCCGCAATAATTTTTTCTTCCTCTCCTGTCACTGCAGAGCTCAATTCAATATCCTGACCCATCCTTTCTTCCCTTCTCCACTCTTACCTCTTACGGACAATGTTGATGTTCTTCTCCAATTTTTCATAATTGATGTATTCATTAGGTTCAAAGTGGCTCATGGCCACCTTGGCCCGCTGGCACAGGACAGGAGCAACATGGTAGCGTCGTACCCCACTGTTCAAGGCATGCTGAAAAAAAGGAGAGTATTAAAACTGGAGCCCTGCAGAGTGAATTTCTGTAACATATCAATTGAAAATGTTTTTCAGTTTTTATTACTGGAATTTTACAGACTGAGGAATGCAAAGGCACTCAAATATATTTCATCATACAATACTCCATATTATCTTAAACAGTCAAAGTACCCAGAAACACCAAAGTACCCAGGACAGGTAACATTTAATAAATTATTCCACATTTTTCTTTGTTGCACCAGGAGCCTTACACTTTCAAATGAGAAATCTGCTTTCAGGCAATGATGAGCCAATTCTCAAGAAAGCACCAGTCTGCTATGCTCCTGACACATCAGGGTCATGGTGAAGAACCAATGCTGTTCCTAAAGCAAACTATCCCTAGTATTTGCTTGCTGGCATTGAGTTGACATTGAAATTGACATTGGCAGGTGATACAGCACCACTCTGACTGGACACACCTCTGTTCCACCATCACATACTAAGTTTCCTAGGCAGGATCCCTCCATACTGCTACAAAACATATTAAATTCCACAAGGAGACTTTGGTGTACAGACCTGGTCTACAATGTAACACAGAGCAGGAGAAGCAAGATGTGGAAAACAACTCACCAGCTCCACCAGCCTGGCTGGTGCTCTTTTCCACACTCTCACAAAGGCACCCTCACCTTTTGCCTCTGAAAAACCTTGCACTTATCCTACAGGTGAGTTAGCTGCACGACAGGTGGACTATACTGTGAGCTGAATGCATCAGCAGAAAGTGCCAGGTGAAAAAAAAAGCCCAAATTTACTTGGCAGCCTCCACAGTGAGACAGTTTCCTGGAACACAGGAGAAGGGCAGGCTATGGCGAGGCACCTTTACAGCATCTGACCTGAAAGAGACGGGTCAGTGCCCAGGGCTAAAAGCTCTCACGCAGCTTTGAAAACTGAGTCAGAGAGCAACCTCCAGGAAAACTTCCAAGGATTTGGCACACACATTTCTTACATGCTTTCAAAGTCTCACTCATCAGCATCAGAAGTCTGGAAACAGACTGAAGAAAAGAGTTCAGAACTCTTCCTTCTCCAGTACTATACCTTAATCTCAATCCCGCTTTTTCTATTCATCTGCTTTTTCAGAGTTACAAAGTTTTGATAAATACAGGTTAATAAATGTAGCAGTGTTACACTAAACACCCCTTTTGCATGTGTGATTGTAAATATTCCTTGTTCAGAACACAATTATTGTACCTACCACTGGTTTTTTTTTTTACCACTGCCATAAAAAGCCTAGTTAATTCTTTAAACCTGTTCAAGCATTTTAATGTTTCTGTGTGAATATTTTTTCCAACTTTCTTGTTACCAGCATTGAAAAGACTGCTTGAAATAATCACAATCAAAGAGACATCACCAATTTTTATCAAAATCTCTTGTTTTATTGTCCTTTTGATAACACTTTTTAGTATCTTTTGCAACAAAAATTTGGGGAAAGCTAGGCAAGATCACACTACTCAGCACACTAGCAAGAAGGGTGCAGTTTGCATTTTTACCAAGCTATCCTCAGCCATTATAGAAAGAGCTTTTGGTAGAAGCAGGAAAGATTTATAGCAGTTGTACACCACCATTATGGAAAGAGTATCTGAGGGAAGTGAACCTGGTGGTACAAAGAGGGCACTGCTCCTCCATGAGTGCATGGGAAGCCCAGTCATCAAATTTCACTGTGCTGCACTTTAATCCTAGAACTTCCAGAACTTATCACAGGTGTCAGACTTAGACCTTTCCTTCTTCCACCAGCAAAAAAAAACCAAAAACAAACCCCCCCCGCCTAGAACAACCACCCACACCAATACAAACACTACCCAGCTTCTCATTGTTTAACATACAAACTAGGCAAAGCTGCTCTTTACCTAGTAGCCACATAACTTTTATGTTTGCTTTGTTCTAGCCTTTTATTTTTTTTAACATCACAAGATATTCAGTCTTGTGAAAGTCTCCAACTGCTGGAGTGGCTGGAAAAAAACCACTGAGCTATTTAATCACTGTTCATGGAAAAACAATCTCTTTCCCAGGCCAGGAAATGTATTGTGGTTTAATGCAATAATTTCTTCTTAATTCATCATAGAGAAGAACAGATATGCAAATAAAAGTAATAGCACAGGCTTCATAGCATCTTAGTCTTGCCTGGGACCAAAGCTGATTAAAATAGAAATCTGAAGCAGGGCACTCCAAAAAGAGGTACAACAAAACTTTTCAAACAAAATTCAGGTAAAATCTTTTCTGTTTGAACATACATGTCTATGGGTCTTTTCACTTCATGAAATGGCACAAGGAAATGTAACATTTTTTCTAATACTATGTCAGTGTTCAGCTGGTAATCAAGATCAGCAATACAAAGTAGTTGAATCCTGCTGACCACAGCTTCAGACCATCAAAAGCAGGAAGAGAGCGTGTTTAAGGTGAAGGATTCTGTGTGGACCTGGAGAAGTCTGGAAAAGTGAAGGTCAGTTTCTGTAATGGTCAATATGACCCAAGGAAAATAACTGCCTAAACCAATCAGCTTCAGCAGACTAGACAAGCATTTTTCTCTACATAAGAATTTTAAAAGGCACCTATTTAAAAAGTGCCATCTGCGTTTTACCAGGATATAAACCTAATCCTGTATTTCTGCTGGGAATTAATTTGATTCAATATGGTTCTGCTCATGCTGGCACCCAGCAAGTCTAAGGATCTACCACTTGTTGCACCAAGCAACAAGTATAAACTGCCAGGTTTAAAAGTCTGATCTCTCCTCACAAAGAATTTACACTTTATCACTCATCACATCTGTCTCTTCTCCCTCCTTGTTCTTCTCCTACTGCATCCTCAGAAACAGGGTGGGAGAACTGCAAGATTAAGGAAAAGTCACAAGCCTGACAGTTCCCAGTTCTTCTCCTTCTCTGAGAGGGAGCGTACTAGCGCTTTGTGGGGGCTTCCATGGTGTTTTTTTAGTCAGCAGTGAGAAGTGCATCGAGCCCAAGAGCCAAGAGAAGCAGGCAATCTATAAATCTATAAATTTTCCCTTTTATCCAGGAACTGTTTATTTCCAGGCTGACCAAACAGCTGCCCAGTGACCTCCTCTCACCTGGCAATGAATCCCTTATTCCAGTTTGCAGTGTCCTTGTTCAAATTTCAGTAAAAGGAATGGCAGTAATCATTACATGGCTCCTAAGCCTACTAGTGTTTCACAAGGTGAAAAGCTTCCTTTAAAGACAGAAGAAAGCCAGTCTAATAAATGGGTCATTATTTCTGAAATCTCTGTAAGGAAGCCAACACTGATCTTTACAAATTTTAAGGTAGCTATCAGGCATTTAGCTCTCACTATAGTGAATGTTCCAGGTGCAAGGGGAGTCTGAATTCAGAAAACAACTTGCATTTTGGCAGCCGGTAAGGCAGAACGAGCCCAGTGAGCAAAAGCTCATGTTCAAAAGAGTAGCAACTGTTACGTGCACTTCTGTCTGGGAAATCTGTCCTAGAAATCCCAGCTGAAACCCAAAATACCATCTTTCCTCATCTTCCCTGAGCTAAGAACACTGGCCAAGTTTCCAACATTCACCGTGATTCAGCCTTAAAAAAAAAAAAAAAAAAAAAAAAAAAAAAAAAAAAAAAAAAAAAAAAAAAAGAAAAAAAAAAGCAAAAAAGCAAAAAAGCAGCATGGTATAATCAAATTGTAAATGCAGGCTCATTTTCTAGACCCACCTCAAAACAGCAACCAAAATTATGGTTCTGAAGATCAGTTTAGCCCTGCCCAACATTTCTGCCAGACAGACAAAGCTGCCCACGCATAATTTCAGTACTTACCCACAATGCCTTCAATAAACCTGATATTTCAGGCAGTTTAGAGCTTTACCGTCCTCCCTCTCAGTCAATCTTCAGGCAATGTAGCTTGAAAAATGGAATGCTACTAAAGGCATTATTTTAGGTAGGCAGAAAAGAGATCTTGACCCTTTGAGACTATTAGAACTTTAAATAGGACAGTCAGTTCAAATCAGGTTAATTCCAATTTATTTCCCTCAGAGGCAAGCTTTCTCTGCAGTTCCAGCTCCAAAACAGTTCCAGGATGGGAGGCAAACAGAACCAATAGTAGCAATGTGTGCCATGGTCAATGCTGGCACTATCACAGTGATTGACAAGATGATGCTCATATTCATTAATCTCTAGGCTGCTACACAGGGGCAAAAATCCCCTGGCTCCTAAAGACATCACCTAGAGGCATGTGTGATTAGAATCACAGATTTAGTACTTCACAGGGGAGAAAGAAATATGCACCCCTTGCCTGATAATAGACAACAACCTTCTGGAATGCTGAATTCCCCATATCGACTGTGCCAGCACAGCCTTTGTTTTGCATCATACAATATTCATTATAGCCAATGATTGCTTGTTCTCATGCAATGTCACAGCATAAAACAAGAACCAATTCATTACCCTAATAAAAGATTTACCATCATTTTATGAGTAGTCATTTCTGTTCAAAGTACTAACTAAAAACTATTTAACAAGTAAGAACAAGTATGCCAACCTAACCAAAATGGTGCTATTCTGTAACTTTCATCTAAATTTAAAAAACTACTACACTTTTCTAAAGCATCTACCTCTGAAGTAGGATAGTAATTACCAAACTGGAATTAAGATTCACAAAAGACTTTTAGACTACTAAAAGCCAACCAAATTTTTACTTCAGTTCCCTAAGCAAGGGGAACACATTGGCCAAGGTCACAGTGGGAAACTGAGAAGTTACACTGCCTGCCTTTATCACAAGAGAGCAAAGGCTTCCTTATCCCTTAGAAGCCCTAAACAGAAAATTGCACCTGATATTTGCCTTATAGGCCTTAAAAGATATGCAAACTTTATTACTGAGTAGACACTAAACACAACCAGGTCTTAAGGAAGGCAATCTCTTTGACAAGATCATATTACTGGCGAAGGTGAGTTTTAGAGGTCATGACAAACAAGACTACGAGAGCCTCTATCACAGCCCCAGGAAAAAAGGTAATTTATGTGTCTGACCCGCCTGCTTCTTCAGCCGTCCTAGTTCCCCACACAGAGAGGCTGGCATCTTTGTCACCCAGGGGCCTCTGTTTGTACTAAAAGGAGGATTTTGGAAGCAAAGTAGCCAAAGACACAACAAGGAGTCACCTTGTGCTGCCGCACGCCCATGAAGGGAAGCAATAAAAGATGAAGGAAAGAAAAATGCCTGCCCCGGGGAAAGACCTTTTATTTCAGCGCTCGGGCCCGCGCCCTCGGGCTCTCTGCCCTGTTAGGCCCGGGGCTCTGACAGCGACTCCAGCCCACCGCAGCGGGGTCCGGGCAGACGGGCGAGGCGGCGGCGCCAGGCCGCGTCCCCGCCGCCCCGTTCACCTTGCACTCACCTTGACGGCCGGCCGGGCCCGGTGGCGGGAGACGTCCTGCCCTAGGGACCGAGCAGCGGCCACGCCGCCGCCACCAAAGCCGCGGCCGCCCCACCATCGCCATGGAAACAGGGCGTGGGGCCGCAGCGGGGACACGCTGACCTACACGCGGAGGCGGGGACGGCCCGACCCCGAGGCTGCGGGGGAGCGGCCGCCCTCGTGGCTGCCCAGCGGGCAGTGGTCTTGTCCCTGCCGCAATCCCCGCCGCCCGTCCCGCCCGCTGCCTGCCCCGCCCGCCGCCGCCGCTCACCCTCAGCCGAGCCGCCAGCACGCAGTACGGCGCCATTTTGTTCACTGACAAAGATGGAGTCGCGCGGCGATGGCGTCACGCGGCCCCCTTTGACATCTCCGGCGCGCGCGCAGGGGCGTGGCCGCGCGGGTCCTGGCAGGGAGACACCCGCGACAGGAGAGGGTCGTGGGCTGCCACTAGGGGCTCCTCTGGGCGGGGGAAGGCTAGAGAAGGGGTGGCTTTAGGGGGAGAGCTTCTCTCGGCATCCCTCGGCGTTTTCCCGCTCGGGGCAGGCTCTTTGGCAGGCGCTGCTCTCACCCCGGCCAGGACCCGGGGGGGTGCGGCGGTGAGGGCTCCGCGGGGCCGCAGCAGCAGCAGCACGGGGCGGGTGTCGTCTCGCCATGGCCAAGCACCACCCGGACCTCATCTTCTGCCGCAAGCAGGCGGGTGTCGGTGGGTGCTCGGGGAAGAGGATGAGGGTTCCCTTCGCCCCTTTTCCCGCCGCGGGGCGGGCGGGAGGCGCGCGCGCGCGGTACCGGCCGTGGGGCCCGCGCGCGGCCCTTGGGCCCGGCCGAGGCGCGGGAGCGGCGGCGCGCGCCACCCGCTCCTTCCTCCCTCCCTCTTTTGTTTTGTTTTTTTTTTTTTTTTTTTTTTTTTTTTTTTTTTTTTTTTTCCCCGTGCGTTTTGGATCCAGCAGCATTTGGAAGCATCTTTGTGGCTGCGAGGCAAAAGTTATCTTCCGGGTTATTCCTGTAATACAGATAACGGGATTTACCCCTGTCGCATCTGAGTCAGAGTTTGGGTCAGGGTTCAGAGAACTCTTAGACAAGATTAGAAGTTGAGGTATCCCTTCCAGGTTTTTGTCACTCCTTGGAAAAGCAAATTGAACGAGCAGCTTTCTGTAAGATCCATAAAGGCGAAGCAGTCAACTGCACTGTCCACAGTAAATCTCTTTTCAGAATAATCAGTGCTTCTAACCATCTGTCTGTGTTGAAAAGTCGTGTCCTGACAAATCTCTTCTCTCTCAGGCTTCAGACAAATCAATATTTAGTCTTTGTGGATGTGCACATCTAGTCTTTAGAAGTCAATATTTATTAAATTTATCCAAGTTCCTAACATCATTGTTGTGAATGTCCCAGAGAAGTGACAAAACTTCTAAGACACATTTAACTACCTTCATGTTCTAAAGCAAAGAAGGTATTTGGACTGCTTTAAACAAACACTTGATTCTGGCTTTTTCCCCCCACTAAAACCAGTGTAAAAGCTGTGCCAAGACTCACCTACAACATTTCCTTCAGTCAGACACACTGGCTCTGTTTGAAACGGAATGATGAATGTAGGTGTTCTTACTGCAAAGGGGTGTCATTTTGCATTCATAGTGCATCTTTGGTCCTGGTAAATCTCTCCAGGAGGATATATATTGTTTATCATAAATGTTTGTATTTATGCTCAAACTGTTTCTGTAATTTAACCTTTAATTTTTTAAGGACTGCTCATTGCAGAAGATAATTATTTGACATTCAAGCTTGTACTTACTTGGATTTTCTCCCGCCTCAAATATTTTTTTCTTTTTTTTTCCCCAGCAATCGGAAGACTCTGTGAAAAATGTAAGTATAGCATCCACATTTAGTGGCTTGAGAGTGTGATGTTGTGGTTAGAGCATGCAGTTTGGATTTGAAGGCTGCAATCTATTTTTGCTTTGACCCCAAACTTAATGGCACTCTTTGAGAAGGGAGCAATTACCTTAACATTGCAAGTGTAGCTCAAGGAATACTTAAAAAGTTACAAGCTCAAAGAGACTCTCACACAAACGCAAACGTCCCAGTGTACCTGCTGACAGCATTTCTAGTGGCTGAGGCTACAGTGCCTGCTTCACTGGATCCTTGTAATCTGCAATACCAAAATATCATCCTTATCATTTTAAAGCAGGGGGAAAATGCATTTTTGGGTTTTGGCTTCATCATACTGCAAGAAAGGTTCCCATTAGCATCTGAGAGAAGAAGAAATGGAGGGCAAACATCTAAAGTTAGAGCAGGAAAAACACCCATGGAATCAAATTATTAGCTGTGAAAGGGGAGAAAGAGTGTGATCTGTTGTTAGATCCTTGTGTTCTGTTGTTAAACAGGACAAACCGGTGAGTAGTTTGTGACTCAAAAACAGCGTGAGAATAAGTAAAGTGGGAGAAGGACAGTCTGAAGCAAGAAGATCGTTTTCAAGAGCACCTGACAGTGAAACAGATTCCCATTGGTAGTAGCTGAGGGCTGTCACACCAGAGATTTAAGAGCAGGTTAGGCAAGCTGTTGTGGGAGTCAGGATTAGATACCTTGGGAACTGGTAATAGGATATGAAGCCTTTTATCCGTAGGTCAGTGTTTTGGTTGAGGTCCAGCTCAGCAGAAACTGTCCCTGGCATCTGATGGCTCCTTGCCTGTGTGATATCAGTACTTGAATTTCACTCAGTTCCTTGTGAGAGCACAAGAGCAACTTTCATGAAATGGCTGCTTATGCCAGTTTGCCCTTCCTTTGGCCTTGTCACAGATGAAGGATTAAAGGGACCATGAGTACAATCTCTTTGAGCATAGTAACTCCAGACTTTTGTTGATGTGGCACTGTAGGAGAAGCTTACAGTGCTGCTTCTGTGTAGGTAAGGACTCTAGTCCTCTCAGTGTGGCTTTTTTTCTTTTGCAAATGAATAAGTCAGGAAAAGTTCTAGCGTAAAAGTAGTGCTACAATCTAAGCAAGTCTTGGCTAATCACAAAGTAATTTTGTGTTTCTTCTCTGACTGTGAATGAATGACTAAATTTAAAAAAAACCCTCAAACATTGCAGGCCACAGCTCTTGTTCCTGTCAAGTCTGTGTGAAATACAAAGTTGTGCCCTGTGCCTGCAAGGTACGTTTCTGCAGTTCAGCTGTATTGTCTTTGAGAGTACAGGGAAGTTATTTGACCAGGAAGCTTTTCCTGTGATGTGGGGTGGCAGAAAGGACATTCTATGAGCAAAGGCTGTGCTGTTCTCACAGGTGATGGCAAGTGTGTGATCTGTGACTCCTACGTGCGGCCCTGCACCCTGGTGCGCATCTGTGACGAGTGCAACTACGGCTCCTACCAGGGCCGCTGCGTCATCTGCGGGGGGCCCGGCGTGTCCGACGCCTACTACTGCAAGGAGTGCACCATCCAGGAAAAGGATGTAAGTTGCCAACCCTGCTGCATTGTAGTCATGCTTACCTTTAAGGGGCTTGGAGCTGCTGAAATTATTGCTAGGACGATTAGCTCTTGTTTGTCTGAAACCTTTATTCCCCTGTTGGTTGGTCTCTGTGTTAGCAAAGCATTTTGAAGTATTGTAACTCTTCATTCTAAGGATCTCTGACTGTTTTGCACACTCACAGTTCATTTCCTCCACACATTGCTTGTTACCACTTCAGGTTGTTATCTTAGTACAGCTCCAGCCTAGGTTTCACCATGGTCAGAAATATTGCAGACACTGCAAGGCAGTGGCAGAAGCAGCTCCTCCCTAAAGTCCATTATGAGCCACTGATTAAGAGTACATATGGTACTATAAGGCCTGTGGAATCAAAACCTTTGTTTTCCTTTGAATAACAAGGTAAAGTTGGTCCTTAGTGTGGTAATTGTGTTTCACAAGTTTGATGCTTCTTGTATAATTTCAGTGGGATACAATTTATATTTTCTTACTCTTTTCTGGATTTGTCTGTATTGTAGATACTTCTCTTTCTGCTAATGCTTTTTGGTATAATGGTTCCTTTTGTCTATAGCCAGAGCTATCATCTTTTTACAATATTGTGCTGAAAGCCATTGCATGTGGGAAATGAGGCAGCTGTTCACCCCTTGTAAGGCTTTTGTTAATAATCCAACACATTAATTCTAAATTAAACACATTAATTAATGTGTTAATTCTGCACAATGGGTGCAGAACATGAATTGCGACAAAACATTAGAAAGACCTTACAGGAGAACAAGAACATGATGCTTACAGTTCTGCTATCCTAGAATATAGGCCTGGTAGCTGTGAGAGTGTCTGTTAAAAGTTGTTTGTGTTCTGCAAATGTCATTTCCTACACACCCTAATGACTGTGAAGAACGTGCTGAGAGAGTGGTTCAGAGTGATTTACAGGAGTGTCCTCAGCTGAGTGAGTTGCTGCTTTAACTCTCTCTAGTGCCTGTTTTCTCTAGAGGCCTGCAGCCAAATCCAGAACAGGAGCAGGTCCTCCTTTCAGTTTAGTCATTAGATCTAACAGGACCATAATCTTTCTCTGTATCCAAATATGGATATAAGTGCTTTGATGGGGGTGCTGCCTCCTACTTTATAAATGCTGTGAGAAACAGTAATTTTGTTCACTTACCTTTGGAATGAAGATGCCTGGCTTTATAAGTCATGAGCAAAATAGGCTTGGTTTTAGTTTTATCGATTCATAGGGATTCCCAACATGTGTTTTTCATAACCTAAGATTACCTGTATCTTATGTTTGGTTCAGGTGTGAAATAACCAACTGCTCTGTCAAGGAGGACTGTAGAAAACATAAAGCTAGAGAAGAATAACAGGTCTGGAGTTAGAAAAGAATAACAGGTCTGGGGTGACCTGGGTGAATGCTGCTGTGAGTGAAGAAAGTTGCTCTGTAGCAGAAAACTCAGATGTTATATATTATTGCATATGTGAAGTTGCAGATCTGAAACAGCAGATTTGACATGATTTGTTGCAGGATTGAAGAATGCTTGCACAAGCATAGGGAGCCCAGAAGGAGAAAAAATTAAGTGTGCTGCTGCCTGTCACAATTATGGTATCTGGTGCTGATGTGAATAAGAAAACCAGATGGGCAGAGCTCTATACCTGAAGCTTTAACAGTCCAAGGCTTCAGCTACAGCATTTTCATCATCCTCAGAGAAAGACTGGAAAAAATAGTGAAGCAGGAAAGCAAATAAAATGGATGGTAGAGACAGACTGCTATTGGGCACAAAGCAAAGGACCTGGTTACTCTTGGCTCATTTGTTCTGGTGGAGGGAGGAATGAAGTATTGTTTCAGCCCACTTTGATCTGTGGGTAAAGGCCTGAATCCCACCTTGTCACCCAGGACATCAGTGAGTTGCAAATAGTAATCTTTTCTTGGAGAAAGGAGGGTGCTCACGAGCTGTGTCCTTAGGAGGAGGTAGAAGAATGAACAGAGCCCTGCAATAAGGCTGTCAAGATTTGAACAGACTCCATGGATTGTGGGAGGAAGTCTTGAAAGAGTCCTACTATTGAGGTTCAAAATGAAATAAGGAGACAGTAGCTAGAAATGGGTCGTGGCAGGTGTATGGGGGAGGGATGATTTCTCTTCCCCACCTCTCCTGTGATTCCCATCGTGCAGATCCTCCCCACCAGATTGCATCTCTGGCATGGGAGCCAGGCAGCTTGGGTGCAGATTCTACAGCATCTGACATCTGCCCAGGGGCTTTCTAAATCTAAAGCACTCAGGCTTGCACTTCAGCCTAGGACATGTGTTCCTCTGCCTGCTGGGTCCCTCACATCTGCTGTGGCCAGCCATAATGTTTTGCCCTAAAGAATTATGCAGGTGCTGGGCTCAGGTGGCCCATGGGCAAATTTTCCCAGGTATACGAAGAGGGCATTTCTGATTTGGTTTTGCAACCACACCTCTCAGGAGGGCCTCCCCTACTCCCCTTGCTTTTCTCAAGGCTTTTTTCTCACCATCTGCTGGAATTCAGGTACAAGAACTTACATATGTAGCTGCTGTGGGTAGTTGACCCTACAGCCTCTGCAGTAGTCAATCCAGGATACAAGAAATCTGAGATTCAGTTCTGCTGTCACTGCTGAGGGGTTCCTAAACACAAGAATGGTTTGGTGACATCTAGAACAGCAAGATTCTTCTTTGCTAAGGAGAGGAAAGGTTATTCCTCTGGATCCTAGAAGTCCTGCATATCCTGATTTAGAAAGAATTCAGTCTCGTGGCACAGCACATCCTTTTCATTAAATGGCTGATGTTATATGAGCTGTTTTCCATTTTGGCCCTGAGGGAGACCATGTCCTGCAGTAATGCTGAAGAGACATCCATGCTCTTCTCTGTTCCACTATCTTACTGGTAACCATCACTGGAGAGCAATTTGTACAGGTGTTTGAAATGTGTTGAGGACAGGGCAATGAGTGTGGGAACTGAGAATCTGCTACAGCTATGATGTTGTTCTGTGTTTGCTCGTTTCCTAACTTGCATTTTCTTTTCTTACAGAGAGATGGTTGCCCTAAGATCGTCAACCTAGGCAGTTCCAAGACAGATCTTTTCTATGAAAGGAAAAAGTATGGCTTCAAGAAGAGGTGATCCTATTCGTATGTGGCTACCTCCTGTTGGGTTGGCAAGAGGGTCTTGGAACATCTCTGGACTTTACTCTTATTGAAAACTCATTGATTATTTTTTTCTAAAGCAATACAAATTCAGTAATATACTTAGAATTGAAGAAATAACAGACCGAGTGGGGACTGAAACCTGATGAGAACCAATGATGAGAGAGGGCAAATGAAGATTACTGTCTCTTGCCTTTGCAGAAGCGCTGCTAGTAGTTGCCCCAGCTCTATCCAAAGCAGAGTGGGCAAGCACTTAGAAGGAGCCATGTAAAAATGGAAAGTGCTGTTTTTAGTGTGGAGAAACACCTTGAGGTTGTTCTTACTGGGCCTCCTCTCAATTTTTTGAAATTGCCCCATCCATCAGTGTTGAAGAACAAAACACCAATCCGCTCCCCTCCTTCCTTCCTCCAGTATATTTCCATGCTGCCCTGTTTTGTAAGGAATCTGCTCATGTCTGGTACCTTCCTAGGGAGAGCACAGCTGTTCCATGTTTTCTTTGACAGATAAATCCAAGGCCATTTCTTGTAACCATTCCTGTAGGATGCATACCAATAAAGCTTTTCCTTTTGGGTTTTTATTTTTGGTACAACAAGGATTTCTATTTGGTTCATTCTGTGCCTAGCCTCTCTGGAGCTTGCTGGGAACACAGAGGATTAGCCCAGCTAGCACTTCACAATGGGTTATCTGGTTTCTGCTTATGGCCACGTGACCTTGCCACAAGGAGCTTCAGGGAACGGCTGGTGCTTTTGTCTGCCTGTGATCCCAGCCACTGATCATTTTGTCCCGTAGCATGAGGATCGCTGAGCTTGTAACCCTTATCCCGGCTAATACAGCCGTGGATGTTGTTTCACCATGCAAACATCCAATCCCTTTCTAAACCTACTAAGCTATTTGACTGGCTATCCTGTTCCTGTGAATAAGTTAAAGCCTTCCCTGCTGTAAGGGGAAACCAACCATTGTGTTCTGGGCTATTGGCCGTGTGCGTGCTGGAAACCAGAGGCTGCTTGTTAGTCAAATACCAGGAGAGGCTAAAAGCAGTCTGTTGGCTCAGCAAAGATCTGGGAACAGGGCCTTTGTGCAGAGGCGGAACTGAGTTCCCCACGGGTGTGTACTCCTCAGATGGTTAAAGCAGGATCCTGGCTCAGTGTGCCCTGCAGTCCTTCAAGCACTTGCAGTCTGAGCAGAGCGTGTGCCACACTAACACAGTTGTCTTTGTGCAGTTTTGGGGTGCAGAGCCCCAAAAACTTTTTTTGTTTTAGTGCCCCTTTCAGGATTTCAGCTATTCCCTTGAGGCTAGTACCAATTCCTCTAACTACTCCTTGGCTTAAATACCTCTTGTACCTGCTCCAACCATTTGGATAAAAGTGAAAAGCATACAAGTTGTTATTATCCTCTCCTCAAAAATAATTTTTCCCTGCTGCAGCTGGCTGTAGCTGTCACTGGCCCTGCAGCTATCTCAGCTGCTCCTCCCTCTCCTGCCCCCAGCTATTAATTCTGTCAGTTTTCTCTTCCAAGCTTTTTGTAGTTCTGAGAGTATCAGTATGTCTTTTTCCCTACACAGTTTCTGATGGATGCCATTTGCCATGATGTTCAGAGCAATCTAGCTCATTGGTTACAGCAAAACTATTCTCCCAAAGCATATGGGAATAAGCAACTGCCTCTGCAGACCAGGAAGCCCATGTCAGACCTGTTATTTGCCATTTTAAATTCTGTGTTTCTTTAAAAGCTGGCCATGACATGCAGATTTGTTGTACTTGGAACTTTATCACTTCAACCAGAATTTATCACTTACCCTCAGTCAGGCCACCCATATTATCTCACTAGGAATGCAGAAGGTTTGTACGCACTTTTTTTCTTTCCTAGAAATTTGGAAGATGACAAAGTTTTTCAGTAAAGGTAGAGGGAAATGAAGTAAGGAATTATTTTTTTGTCTCAGAACCAATACACCCTGGTGAGCTAATTTTAGAGCACCCCTGTTCCTAATCATTTAGCAGGATCAGCCAGGCAGGGCTTGCTGTAGAGGTACGAGTGTTCCCATCCCTTCCCCCATTCCCAAAAAGAGCTGAACATACTCACTTTCTTGGCACTCCCGATGCCCTCACGCTGACTGCTGGATATATTGGTCTGTATTCTGAGAGTTAAGCTGCCATTTCTAGTTGTTCTGAGTCACTGGGCAGGTGGAGAGAGGGAGGGACAGCCTTTTTCCCCTTTGCCTTGTTTGCTCAGACAGCTCTGGGGAGCATGCCAAATGCTGCTGGTGCTCGGATCAGTTCAGTGCCACTGCCTTTCTGATACTTTCAGAGCATGGATGGGACATTGCCCTGAAGCTGCTAATTCAGACAAGGGTAATGGACACATTTGTGTAGCCCAGAAAAACATGACCTTGCTTGCCTGGTAATGATTTCTGTGCACCAGTAGATGATACCTAGGCAGGGCCTCTAGAAAAGTGCATTATTTTTCACCTAAATAGATTTTAAAGTACTTGTCTAGGAGAAGGAGATTGCCTTGCAGTACTGGAGACCAGATCACAGGCTAAAAGGGTGAGCTTCCCCACAGGGAAAAAATGAGACAAGACATGTCCTGCTGCTGTGTGCAGGCCAAGCTTTGGAAGGGCTTCATCCATCCGTGGAGTTTTATGCAGCCAGATTCAGGGACTCCCTGGCTGCCAGCTGCAAAGTACTTGTGTGGCAACAGCAGGGAAGGGTGGGAGAGACAGGGACAGCTTTGTCAACGTGGCAGCTGAACCCCCGTGGTGCTGTCTTCAAATCCAAATGCTTGGAGCTAAATGTATCTTCCTGCCGTTACTTTTCTAGGTAGTGTTATTTTTTCTTTTTTTATTAAAATGTTGCATAACAAGTTAAAAAAAAAAAGCTCCTTCAATTTTAAATATTTACATTGAAGGAGAGAACTTAGGACCTCTTGGCCTATTAAGAAATCGGTCTCTGTTGCCAGTACTAACAAGGCATTGCTGTGTTCTGAAATGTAGGTGTTCCCTGTTACACACCCCTTCAGACCAACTGCCAGCCACAACTACAGCTGAACTCAGCAAAAAGCTCTGTAACACACATCCACTTCCTTGAACCACCTAGACCTTGTCTTGACAAAGCCCTTGAGCCCCAAGCATTACTTCTCTTTAAAAAGAGACAAAACAAAAAGAAAAGATAGATGGAGGTTTTGAATCTGCCTGTGAGCTTTTCCTGTGGGAGCTGCATGGACAAAATCTCACTTCTGAAACATTATCTGCACAGAAGCTGTTATTTTCTCATTACAGACATCAGCTGGAAATGTTTGCCTCTTTCAATAGCAGGAAAGAACTTTTCATTTCCTTGGGGTTGTCATGTGAATTGAATGTACAGAGGATTCAGGGTATGGCGATATTAATTATGTCCAATTATAACCTGACTCCCCTTCCTTGGCATTAAATAACCCAACCAAACGAGCTCTGTCCCAGTGGCTTGGCATTTGGTCCCCTCCCCATGTCCATGTGACAGGGGAGCTTTGCTTTGACTTAATAGCCAAATGGCTGAGAATGCAGGAGCAGATCCTGTGACAGAATTCCTCTGCCTGCATGTGTACAAGGGCAACGCCATAATTAAAGGAGCACGGTCAAGGCACAGGTATTTTAAAGAGCCCTAATACGTGACACCCTCTTGCTAACACCTTATTAAAACAATAATAAAATTTTAGAAATGTAATTGCCCTTTTTTTGCTTCATGATGCTAAAAATAGCTCAGTCATTTTAATTTCCTGATCTCTACTGACAGTATGATTTTGCTTCCAGCAAGGCAAGGGAATAATTGAAGAAAAAAAAAGAAAAAAAAGGTGTTCTTTTGTAAGGAAGGAATTTACAATTCTTCAATTACAATTTACAATTTTTAATTTACAATTAAAAGGAATTTTGTAAATTCATTTTAAAATAGGAGTGACGAAAATAAGGCTGCTCATAATAGCTCTCATAAATCTTCCTATTTTTCCCCTTTCTCTGCAGAAAATAAAACAACTTCAAAAGTTATTGGGGCTTTTTTTTCTGTAATCAGTGGGAAAATGAGCAAGGCTGGCTGCTGTGGCTAGGTAGAAACATTAATGGATTTCTTAACAAATGGTATTGCCTGGCCTCAAAAGAAATGCTCTTCTGTGGCAAAGGCAGTACCTGAGGCAAAGTGTTCCTGAATGAGCAAGGAGGACAAACCAAACCCAGAAGAAGGCTGAGGGCTATTGTGGAAAGAGGGGAAGAGATGAACTTTGTATTTTTGCACTTTAGAGATGGTTGCCAGGCCAGCTACCCCTGCTGCACAGGGACTGTGGTAATGCCTGTGTCACCCTGTGCTTGTGTCAGCACTGAGGAGAATGCAGGACACATGGCTGGGAGAGCCTGGAAATACCATTTGCGGTGTCCCTTCCACTAGTTTGGGGTGTTACTTGGGTCAAAAGTTGCTTTAAGTGTGGACAGCAAACAGCCTTTCCAAGTGGTGTGTGTGAAAGGTGGTGTGACCTTGGACTGTAACACACACGGCCTGGGGATGCCTGTAGGCATTTCCTTTATTTTCCTGGAACTAGCAATGGGTTTGCTTTGAAATAAAGGGTGCGGGTCCGTTTGTGTGCTGGCTGAGTGCCTTCAGCTTGCCAGGGGGTGGTGCAACTCAGCCTGTGACGGTGGAGGTGCCGCCATCCGCCCATGGCCCCAGGGATGGCTGTCACCGTGGTTGTCCTTCCCCAGGGCAGCCTGTGTCCCCGAGCCCTGCCCGAGTCGGCGAAGGCCCTGCGGTGCGGGGGGAGCAGCCGGGACGGGGGCAGGCCGCGGCCGCCCCGGTGACTACATCTCCCGGCAGCGCCCGCCGCGCACACCCCCTTCGGCTCACTGGCCGAGGCAGCGCTCCAATCCGAAGGCGCCGCCGGGGCAGGCCAGCCAATGGGAAGGCTGTTGCTAACACGCCGCAGTTATTTTTAGCACGGCCGGCGCTCGCGCACCTTGCGGGTCTCTCGTCTCCGCCGCGGTGGGGCCGGCCCTGCTCTGTTGGAGGCGGAGGGACACAGGCGTGCGAAGACGAAATAGTTCGGGAGGCGGGAGCGTGTGTCGGGGGCGGGGTCTCCGTGCCCGTCTCGGGGCCGCGGAGGTGGCCGTGCCGCTCCTGTTCTCCCCGCGGTGACACCAGCCCGCCCGGTTTGGCCTTGCCCCGTTGTTCCCCAGGGAGATGCGCTCGCAGCCCCCCGGGCTCCCCGCCCGCATCGGGGACCGGGGATCCCGAGGGGTTTGCAACGATGGAGGGAGCCGGGATTGCCTTGGGCACGTCTCCCCGAGCTCCTCCACTGTAGCGGGGCGAGGGGCTCCACCACGGGGGTCTTCGCAGACATGCTTGGGGTGTGCAGAGAATTGTCCCTTCGGGAGTACCGGGCTGGCCTTGCCGCTGAGCTGGGGCTTGACCATACCCAGGGTGCGCGGGGGCGGGGACCACGCCGGCCAGTCCCGTCTCCGTTCGATTCCACTCCCATCCCCCCGTCGCCTCAAGCTAAGCCGCTTGGGGAAATTCTCAGGTCAATCCCCGCTAAGGCCGCGGCCCCTTCCCTCCTTCCCTTGAGCTTGGATCCGGAATACTCCCGGTGCCGGGGGGGGCAGCAGAAGGGGCTCCACCGTCACGCCTTCCCCCCCCCTCCCCCCGCGTCCATCCCCGGGAGCTGCGGACGGCGACGGGAGGGGGAAGTAGTCCCGGCCCGCCCCCCGCGGCCGCATCACGCGGGGCGGGAGCGGATCCGTGCGCCGAGAGGTTGCTAAGGGTGAAAGTTTGCCGTGAGTTGGCTCACTCGGGGCCAGGGCGCGGGCGGCTCTGGGGGCGCAGCACCGGCATCCACACCACAGCACCGGGCCCGCCCCGCGCCGTCGGGGACAAGGGAGGGAGGGGACGAACGAGACGGGGCAAAGCAGAGACGAGACCTGCCGGCAGCGCCCTCGGCCCCCGCGACAGCCGCCAGCAGCCGCCGGCCCTGGATCCGAGAACGAAGTAAGTGGGGCCGGGGCTGCTTTCCTCCTCCACACCCCCCTCTTGGGCTGGGGCTCCTCCAGCGCGCGTCCTCTTTGTGAGCTCGGCCTGAGGGGGCCCATCGTCCTCCTCCCCACCAGGGACAGCGATTTACCCGTCCATGGAGTCACTGTGCGGCTATGGTCCCCGGGGGGATTAATGGGGTTTCAAGGGAGAAGAATGGAGGTGAAAGTCACTGTGTCGGGGACGCTTTGCAGTGCCCCAGTTCACCATTTTGTTCTTCACAGCCTAGTTTGAGGGGCGGGGGGGTGGAAGGGGGGGCGGGATGCGGCTCAGCCCCAGCCCTAGCAGCCCCAAAAAAGGCAGGCTGGGCCCGAGGGCGGTGGTGGGCGCCCTGGGCTCCCGGGAAAGGGGGATATCGCCGGGGTGTTCCCTTTCGTGCACGACGAGGTCCGAGGGGGAGAAGCTCGGCGACAACAAAGGCGCTGTCGGGGCTGGGCTGCGCTGCCCCCCCACCCCATTTCTCCCGGACACCCCGATCTGCGATGCCCCGCTGGGTGCGCGGGGCCAGGAGCTCGCTCTTGTTGACATATCCCCATCCATCCGACCCGCTCTGTTGGGAACATTGTTTGCGACCTCGCGTGCCCCACTGGGGCGAAGGGGACAAGCAGCGGGGGGCGGGGGAAAGGGACAGAAGGTTACTGGGCTTCTGGCCTCCCGGACTCCGTCCCGCATCCGTGGGGGGGGAAACAGCTGCGGGGTGGGGACGCGCCCGCCCATCCCTGCCGAGAGAGAGGGAGGGGAAGGGAAGGGGAGAAGGGGGCGTCTGCCCGGCGGTCCCGGGCCGCGGGGCGTGTTCCCGGCCGTGGGCAGTGCCGGGAAGGGCGGGCGGGCCCCAGCGCGCATGTGCCCTGGAAAATTTTGTGCCCTGCCCCGCCGGGGGACGCGCCGGGCCGGGCGCGGGGCGCGCCGGGAGCCGCAGTCCGGGGAGAAGTAGGTCGCGGGGCGGGGAGGGGGGGCCAGGACTACAGCTCCCGGCGTGCCGAGGCCGGCCGGCACCGGGGATGGCCGCGCTACCGGGGACGGAGGTGCGGCGGGGCTCGTCCCCGCGGGGCCGTTCGGCTGGCGGGGGAAGGCTCTCCGCCGCCCTTGGCGGGGTGCTGGGAAGGGCGCTCTCGTTCCAGACGGGTGTGTCCGGCTGTGGGACCGCAGGCCGCCGTGACAGCCGTCTCTTTAAGTCCCGAGGCGGCGGCCAGCCTGTTGGCAGGGCCGGGCCTCGTTCGGGAGGTCGAAGGGGGATGCCCGCAAGGTCACCCTCCGTGTTGGTGTATACGGGAGGAGAGGGAATCGTTCCCGTGTTCGCTCTTCTCTGTTGAAGTGATGGTCTGGCCTATCCCCTTCAGCATACCGATAAACGGGGAGTCTGAGGGGGCTCTTGCCTTCCCTCGCAGAGCAGAGAACAGCTCTTTGTTCCCTGCCAGCACCTCGATGTACAGTAAGCCTTTAGTTTGAAAATGCTGGCCTTTATAGAAGACTGCTCAGAATATCACTTACAATTGGTACTCAGTAGTTTCTTCTCTCAGAGCCATGATGCTTCAGCTGGATTTCGGTGGGTTTGGGGGTTCTTAAATTTTTTAAAAATTATTTTATCACATTTCAGTGCAGTAGATTGAGGGGATCCTACTGGAGCTCATCTTGCCATGTCAACAACCTGAGAAGCCAGTGACTTTTTTGTGCCTTCGGCAGGTATCAGTTGTATGCCTCTACCTTGACAGCTGTTGGTGTTATTCGGCTAATTAACTTACCTTTTTCATAACCAAGGTACAGAGTATTCTTTTTTTAGGAAAAATTGAGAAAAGACAAAAGGAGATATTGTATAATTGTACCTCCTCCACAGCTTTCTGAAAAAAAGTTGATGAGGAACTGGGGTCCTCAATCTATATTGAGACATTTGTATAGCAGATAGGATGTTAACAACTTTTGGCCAGTGTTCCTTTCCCAGTCTTATCTGATCTCTTAATAGATTTTGGATCTGGATTAGAATTTATCACAAGATAAAAGATTTACCAACTGGCTGTTCTCTTCCTGCTTAACTTGCTGGGATCCCAAGGTGTCCTCTCTTTTGAACGTCTCAAAGCCAAAGAAGTTACAGAGCTCCATGTAATCCTCTCTTGAGGTAGTATGGTCTATACAAGCTCTTGTTAGGGTTTAGGTGTGCTCTTTAGGGGTTTGCTTCATACTTAATTTTTGTAGAAAAGGCTCTCTCATTGTGCCAAGACTTTTGCCTTCTGAAAACAGCTTCTTAACTGTTCTTAGAAAAACCATGGTTGCTTATTTCTTTGGTGTTCTTACTTGGATATGGACAGGTTGCAGTGACCTACCAAAGTTTGTTACATTACAGTAATTCCTTAAAGCTGGTTTTAAAGACAAGACTTCTTTTCCGCTGCCTCGTTCCTGTGTGTTTTTATGTCGCTGAGTCAAACCCAAAGGGGGTTCCTTCCTAAACTGGCCTCCTTGTTGGCAGATCAGAGGTGTGGGATCTGTTTCTGGTTACCATCATCGTAAAGCTAAGTCTCTGTGAACATGGAGTGGTGCAGAAAAAGCAGAGTATCTGCATCCATTTTTTGCAGTAAAGCTTTAAAATATTTGTGGGCTTATTCAAAGTTATTTGATTCTTCCTGTCCACTAAACTAGACCAAGCAAACAAGTCTGGTCAGTTTTTAACTCCTGCTGACTTAGCCAGCATGGATACCTGGTTGTGCTGCTGAGATTTTTCAGGGGAATGCTAACTATGTATGTTTGTACTTCATCCCCACCCCCAAATAATTGTCACACATCATAAACCTTGGCTTGAGTGCTGTACAAGAATATCCCTAAAGCCCATTTTAGGAAGACGGTTGAACACAGTGTGTCTCTTTGAGCAAGGTGAGGGCAGCTGAAGACAGAGCAGCCTCTGACTAAGCCGCCAATTAAAAACTGGATATTCTTCTTTCCCCTGGAGAGGTGTGGAGGCTACTGGAAGCATGCTTGCTCTTAAAATATCTGTGAGGTTCATCTTCCTTGGATGAGTGACAGAGCGTAGTGCTGACATACCTGGTTTTGGGTTTTTTGTACCCAGACAAACATTGTTTGCAAATCTGTGTATAATTGCAGACTTGAGTGTTGTGGTTTTGCATTGTGTTTTTGTGGGTTCTCTCCATTTCGGAGACCTCCTCACAAGGCAGAGAGAGAGAGAGGAGGGAGGATTACTTCAATCTTTGGCAAGCAGTTTCAGTTTTTATTAAGTAGGAATCTGATTCTGGCAGAGCTGATCTTCCCTCTGTGCAGGGATAAGCGATGTGAGCTGTATTGATCAGGCTGTTGGTATGTTTGTATTTTGTGACCTTATGTACATTTACTGTCCCACTCTCCCCACCCAGCAGACTTGAACTGAGATTTTGTGCTTGTAGCTAGGCAGAGTCTTAACTGGGTACACTTAATAAGATATGTGCCTGCTAGTCAAGGGGATGGTAAACATGGGCTGGCAGCTGGTGTCCCGGCACCCTCCCTCGCTCCTTCTCGTCCCTTCTGCGCTTGTGCCAGCAGGACGTGGCACCCGGCACAGCCACCCAGCCTCCTGGAGAGGCCAGCCCTGCTGTCCTGAGCACAAGCAGGTCTCTGCACAAAGCTGCTGAGCGAGTCACGAGGCTGTTCAGGTGGTGCACTTGTGCTCTGGAGAGGCAGCTGCAGGTGAGCTGTGCTGGAAGCAGCTGAGTGCCAGGGCAGGAGAGGTGTGTTAAGTGTGCTGCCAGAGCAGACAGTGGCCTGCCGAGTTACAGCAGCAGTGCTTGGCAGCAAGGTGAGTGTGATGTATGGACTTGCATGTGGGTAGTGGCTACACCCTTATTTCTTCTGAGAGGAGCAGGGAGAGTTCTCTCTATCAACATCCCTCTGTTTTGAGGATCAGTAGATTTGTGGTGCCTCTCCTAGAGAGCCTTACTTCTTGTTAGTATTTGTGCAAACTGCTGATTCTGCTTTGTTCATGAAAAGGCACAGTTATTTATCTCAACAGGAGGAGAGTTGTTGTGTTCTCTAGTCTTCATCCATCCTTTTCTCTCTTTCCCTAGGTCTCTTTGGAGTCAAAACTTGTCTATGTTTCTGTCATTTTGTCACTTTTAATACACTGCCCTGACTTGCTTGCTGGGAAGAGAGTATGCATCTGGAGATCAAAGTTGCTCTTAACTTCATCATCTCATACCTGTACAACAAGCTTCCTCGGAGGCGGGCAGACCTGTTTGGTGAGGAGCTAGAGCGCCTGCTGAAGAAGAAATATGAGGGTCACTGGTACCCAGAGAAACCTCTGAAGGGATCTGGCTATCGCTGTGTTCACATAGGGGAGACAGTGGATCCGGTGGTGGAGCTGGCAGCCAAGCGGAGCGGGCTGGCTGTGGAGGATGTGCGTGCCAATGTGCCAGAAGAGCTGAGTGTCTGGATTGATCCTTTTGAGGTTTCCTACCAGATCGGTGAGAAGGGCTCTGTTAAGGTTCTCTACCTAGATGACAGTGAGGGCTGCAGTGTCACAGAGCTGGACAAAGAAATCAAGAGCAGCTTCAACCCCGACGCCCAGGTATTTGTCCCTATCGGCAGCCAGGACAACTCGCTGTCCAATTCTCCGTCCCCCTCCTTTGGCCAGTCACCCAGCCCCACCTTCATCCCTCGCTCTGCGCAGCCCATCACTTTCACCACTGCCACCTTTGCTGCCACCAAGTTCGGCTCAACCAAGATGAAGAAGGGTGGAGGAGCCGGAGGAGGGGGCGGTGGAGCAGGGGCTGTGCAGCAGCCGAGAATGGTCAGGTCTCCCACCACCAACCTGCTGAAGCACAAGGGCCTCTCCCTGTCCATGCACTCTCTGAACTTCGTCGGAAGCGCTGGGAGCCAAGCCCCGCAGTCCCAGCTCTCCCCCAATGCCAAGGAGTTCGTTTACAGTGGCGCCTCGCCGGGAGGCAGCAGCCTCTTCTTCGATGGTGTTGCCAGTGAGAGCCAGGCCAGCAGCATCCCGCCAGCATCGCAGTTCAATGCCAGCACAGGTGGTACCTTCGATATGGCTCAGGTCTTCAGTGGCAGCACCAATAGCCTCTTTTTGGAGAAGTCTCCCTTCGTGGAAGGACTCAGCTACAACCTGAATGCCATGCAGTATCCTAGCCAGTCGTTCCAGCCCGTCGTCCTGGCCAACTGAATACAACGGAAGGAGAGTATTTTGGGGCATGGAGGGAGGGGGGAAACAAGAACAAAACAAACAAACAAGAGGGAGAGAAAAGAAAAATAGAAATATACAGAAAATATTAAAACCTTACAAATATAGGTTCTTGGGAAAAGAGAGAGCTCAGTGTTGTTGCGCTGTGCTGGTAACGCTCCTGAAGCACTGAATTGTTTTTTAACTCAGTACCTGTGCTTTTTTCCTACTCACTTTTTTACTCCTTAAAATGAGTCTTGGGCTTTTTTTTGGTTTGTGTCCCCTCTTCCCCCACCCCAGCCCAGGACTGGTGTAACTTGTAGGTCACAATGCTCCTGATTTCCTGCACCACCCCCTGCCCCACACTGGACACAGGGTCCTTCTACCTGGGTGTAGGGATGTCATCTTCATACCACTGTGCTGGAGGAGGGACAAGAAGAGGATGAGTCAGTGTTGGTGGGGACAGACACAGTCTTGTTGCGTGCTAGCCAGAATGGGTGGGTGAGCTTGCTTTTTCTGTGTACACAGAGAACATCGCCTGTGCCCACGGGCGCAGACCATTGTGCTGTTGTGGCTCCAGCCCAAGCTGGCATCAGCTGTTCTGTGTGCTGAAAAACACTAACTCTTCTCCTTCACCATCTCACAGCACATCACAGTCAGGGCAGAGCGTTACTGTGAAATGGCTTCTTCCTGCTCCCTTCCTCATCTGCACTTCCAGTTGTGGCTACAGGGGCACAGTGGCTTAGTGGCTCTGGTTATTGGACCTTTCTGTACCTGAGCAAGAGGGCTTTTTTATGCTCTCTCAGAGCTGCCCAGTCAGTCTGGATGACAGCCCCTGTGGTGTAGAATCACCACCTGCCTCTCTTTGTGACTTGGGGGAGGTGGCACTGAACCAGCTGGACCCCACTTGGATCCTTCCCCCACCTCCCAGATGTTCTCCCCAGCAGGGGCCAGCATCCACTTGGGGTGGCCTCTGAGGTCAGAGTTCTCATTATCTGCTGTGAATTAATCTTCTTGTCTCAGAGAGGAAATTCCTTCCTTTTTAGTTAGTGAGGCAGCACAACTTTTCAAGAAGATAGGGTGATGTTGAAGCTGCTGTCTTGAGTGGTAGCATAAGGGTTTATGCTTTCAGCCAGGCATGCACCTGACTAAATCCCTTCCCTTGCCTTTCTGGAGAAGCATAAGGCTGATCCAGTGAGAAAAGGAAGCACCTATCATAAATTCCTCATTCCAGCCAGATCACATCAGCATGGACAGCAGCAAGCTTAGGGCAGAGCTGGGATGGGCTCTTCAAAGGCAAGTGGTTGTCTCAGTCTGTGAATGTAAGGTCCCTCTTCACAACAGGGATGGGATATGGGACTCTGCACCTTTCTCCAGGATGGTGTGTCGCAGTCAGGCAATAGTGGCTGTTCAGCTTGATCCCTTCTGTGTTGAGGACTCCAAAACCCACCTTCACAGAAAGCCAAAGGAGGACTGCTTCATGCCCAGGAAGGATGGAGGCTTTTTTGGTGGGAAGGGAGGTTTCTTTGGAGGCTGCTGTGTGAGCATGGAAGTGTGCAAAGAGGAGAGAGGTGGAGATGATGAAACTCCAGTTTTTGAAGTTCTCAGTTTAAATGAAAAATAAGCTTTTGCTGCTTCCCAAACTTGAGGTTTGGTTTTCTTTTAATGATGCTTCTTGGAGCACAGTCTGAAATCCACTCCTCCTGCACTTGTGGAACCAATGTGCTCTTTCAAGAAATCTTTGTTTCAGGTGAGATGAGCTTGACCATGTGCTTTTCCTGCTCCCTTCCCTGAGATGGAGGCACTCCAGCCCTTTTGTAGTTGTGTTGCCACTGAGCATTTGCAGAAGGTAATGGGCTGTCCCAGGGAGACTGTCTCTGCCCAGAGCTCTCCCAGGAGAGTTTCCAGTGCACCCTTCCCCTCGATGGGTGATAGGGTGCACAGTCCTAGGGTTCCCAAGCAGGCTGCTTGCTATTGAGCTATGACCAATGCAGCAGGTGGGTGAGGAGAGCAGAGCCCAGCCAGTTTCCCCAAAGCTGGTGCCCACAGCCTCAACCCTGCAGGTTTCCAGACTAGGACAAGTTGATGAGGAATGGCCCAGTTGTGTTTCCCTTTTTTCTTTTCTTTGAACCTACTGCTTTTAACGGATGCTACCACTGCCATGAAGTCCTTCTCCCCAGCAGGGTGCTGCTGGGTGCCACCCCACATGCTGCACTGGACTGTGAGGGGTGTTCAGCCCCTGATGGCAGGACCTGGTCCAGTTGCCCCCCACTGTCCCCACATCTGGCAAAGCCACCTGCGAGCCGCTGCCGTGCGACAGCATGCTCTCCTCCAGCACAGGGAGGGAGGGAAGAAGTGGGGATGTCCCCTGTCCACTTGCTTATGTGTGTGTGAAGCTTTGATGCTGCTTTGCCCTGCCACACGTATTTATACCTGCTTTAAAAATAGTGGTGTGAGTGGAAGGAGGAAAAGAAGAGGGACCAACCTCTTTGCATCTTAAAAGGAAAAAAGTGTGCTTCAGAAATGTTCCTCCAGCATCAGGCAGCAATGGAAACTAATGGCCTTTTCAGGTCTTTTCTAGTCTTGGATGTAGGCGTTCAGCTTCAATTTTATTTTTTAAAAACCTGCACTAATTTACCTGGTTTCTTAGGAAGAGAAGAGAGAAGATTTTTTTTTTTAACTTTTATTTTTTATGGGTTTATGTTCTTTTTGTTGATGTCTGTTTGTATTGAATAATTTGCTACATTTGTAAAATGTAAGAGGTATATATAATATATGTATATTTCTAACGTAAAAAAATGTAATTTTTTTCTTTTCAAGATTTTTTCTTAAAAAAGAGGAGAGAAAAAATATTTTTTCAGGAAAAAACTTTAAAAAAAAAAAGAAGTGGTGAAGATTCCTTTCTCCCCACTCAGCCTCCCTTTCCTCCTGCCCCTCTCCAAGGAGTGAATCGACAGTTGCCTTGTGGGAGAGGAGTGAAAGAGGACAGAAGTCTGTATGTCTCCGAGTGGAGGGTTTCTGCGTGTGCTCTGCTTGGGGTTTTTTTGGAGAAGGGGACTACTGAGAGGGGGAACCAGGGGGTTGCTGTCTTTTTCTTTTTTTTTTCCTTCTTTTTTTTTTCTTTAGCGAAGGAGGAATACAATCAGAGTTTTGTATTCAGAATGTTGTGCAATATTTTGGAACGGGATATTGGTGTGTCTAGAGATTTAGTTAAAAACAAACAAAAAAAACCCACAAAAAGGTTGATCAAATCTGTACAGTTTCTATTGTTCCAGATTTTTTTAAGTTTGTATTAAAAGCATGATATAATAACCGTTTGTCGTGTGATGTGTGCTAAGTGCAGAGAGAATACCTCGGACATGCCTAGTTTTGGGTAAGGAGGGATACAGCCGCCTTTGGATGAAGTGGTGCTCAGTGTCAGCCTTGCAGGCAAGGTCCTGGTTTCACAGCATTAGGAATAGCTCAGTGATGCCCAGGATTGTGCAACATGGCCAGGACAGCTGTCTCAGTGACCTCTCCTGCTGCCAAGAATAGCAGCACATAGGAAAAAGTGGCGATGTGCCTGGCTATCCCTGGTCCTGCTGTGATTCAGCTCCCTGGAGTGGGGGGGGGGGGGGGGGAGCGGAGGGAGCCTTTGGTGTATGGTGCTTTGGGAGCCTTCAATCAAGCACCAAAGTTCTTAAAATACCCAAATTCTGTGGCAGCTCACTAGGACCATCACCTTTGAGGCAGGGTTAGGAGCCCTCTGGTGTAACTCATGGGGTAGATGAAGCCCCCCATGGCAGTGCTTCCTGCAGAGAGGTGCTGATTTTGTGTTGATTTCTTTCCCCTCTGCACAAACCAGTTTGTGTTTATTCTGGGGTGGCTGGGGTACTTGCTAAGCAAAGGGAGCATCGAGGTACATATGCAGGCTCTGTCCTCCCTGCTGTGAATGTTAATCCAAGGTGACTTCCCATAGTGGCGTGGGCTTGAGGCTGGATATGAGAACATGCAGTAATGATAGTAGTCTGATTTTGTTTTCCTTTGTAAACTCTCACTGCTCAGTTTCAATCAGAATTTCTGTTCAAGAGAGCTCCTTATTAGCAAAAGATGAGATGGCTGAGGAAGGTGCTGAAATGCCTATCATGCCCCACATGTGCTGCTGGCTGTGTGACCCAGCTTCCCCAGCCCCACCACACTCCTGCTGCCTCCTGCTTGAGGAGTGCCTCAAGTTCCCTATGCTGCCTCCTTAAAAAGCTGTTGAAGGGAGCTGCTCTGAATGTCCTTGAGGAAACCAAACAAGAAACTGGAGCTGACTCCCACTAGCATCCCCCATGCCTCCTCAGCCCCTCTAGCCTAAATTTCTTCTTGGGAGAGCTCACTATGCCCTTGGCTTTGTGAGCCCCAGGAGCTGGGCTGCTGCTCATGCCTACTGTGTGCCGCGTGACTGTCACACTGCACTAGGCAACAAAACTATTTTTTCCCCTTTGTGTCTCAAACCCCTTGTAATCATTTATCTAAAGCATGCACAACACTTGCCCTTAGACATGTTTTTGGAAATGGAAAATCAAGGGTGACTATGTGCCTTCCTGATCCTTGCCCTGCATTTGCTCAGCTGTGACACAGGGAGGCACGGAGCCTTTCCCTTTTTGGGCACAGGTAGGGCCTGGAGTTGGCTTACAGCTGATAGCTGCACAGCCTGAGCAGGGATTAGGGAAGAGGTTTTAGTATAGCCTTGTTCCTCCCAAGGTATTTGTCACTGTTCTGTCTCAGGGAGCAAGAGGAGTGTAGGGAGCTGAACCCCATGTAGCGCAGTGTGCAGGGAGAGGCTCTGCCTTCCATCAGCCTTCAGAGGGGAGCTGCTGGACCCCCGTGTTGGGCCAGTGTGAGTAGTGCCTGGGTGTGGGAGTATTTGCTGGATGTTTGGACAGTGACTGAGTCAATCCCCAAGCAGCTTGCTCCAGCAAGGCACAGCAACAAGATGGGACTTGTCTCCTGAAACCTCCGAAGTGAGGGGTGTGGGGCTATTGTTTAGACACCTGTGATAGGGGGCTCCGTTATTAAGAAGGAAACTTGCAACTTGAGTCACCAAGAAGGCAGGCTTCTGCCTGAAAGGAGGAGACAGTAGAAAATGCCACACTTCAGCCTGGGGCTTTTCAGTCTGTGACAGCAGTAGCAGCAGTGTCTAACTCAAATTGGGCTGTTTGGGGAGTAGGGAGGGACTGGTGCCCAGAGGAAAGCCTTAGACAAGCAGGAAAAGCCATTCCCTGGACTGTGTTTAAAATACAGGCCCAACAAAATAGCTTGAGTTTAGTTCAACAGGAGAGGATCTCCTGCTATCCCAGAGCCTCCTGGAGATTTGGAATTACTGGGATTGAATAACACATGGCATGGGTGCTGCCAGCAGCGGGTGCCTCCGTGTCCCAGCGCTTGCTGACATGCCAAGACTGGGAGGTGGAAAAACACTACTAGTGGGGGGGCCAGGACCTGCTGAGTCCTTGGCATCCCCAAGGAGTTTTCCTGCCAATGCCACCTGCTCCATGCTCACATGGCTGCAGCCACAGCACTGCCCATGGCCCCAGCGGGTGTGAGGGGCAAGGTTGACACCATGGTTACAAAGGGCTGGACAGGTCTTTCCACCCCTCGTGTCCTCTGCCAGAGCACAGGCACCAGCCCAGCTGCAGGCTGTGGCCAAGGTTAGCCACCTCCAAAACCTTGCAGTTTTTCCTTTCGTTTCTGTGGCAGGGCTCCAATTCAAACACAACCGGGGGCATGTTCACCCCCAGCCTTGCAGAGCTGTTCTTCCAGTGTCCCCCCACTGCTGCCTGCCTTGTCACCTCCAGAAACATGATATTTTTATAAAGCAGATAAAGAGTGAACCTTTCACCCTCCATCCCTACAACACTCCAGGGAAGGATAAGCCTCATCTGGCACACATAGTGCTTTTGACTTGTACTGCTTAGTGAAGGGCGCGTTTTGTGTGTGGCCATTGCCAGTGGCAAAAGTGACTCCAGCATGGTACATGCATATGTCAGGAAGGAATGTACTCTTTTTTCTTCTTTAAGAAGCCCTCAGAAGGCACAGGAACGAGGTAGGAAGAGAGGGTCAGGACTGAATTTTGCCTCTTTGCCTTGAGCAGGGGCAGGGAATGGTACAGGTGACAGTGTGTTCTCCTTCTTCACCGAATGCCAAGAAGACAAGAGTAGTCCCCGTGTAATTCGGCAGCTGCTGAGTCCTAGTTGGGGGGGGGGGCATTTGTGCTTATTTTTGTTGGCCTCACGCTGCTGGCACAGTTTGCATGCTGAAGGAAGCAGATCCTCAGGAGGGAGTGTGTCCCTCCCACTTGACAGGGTGTTTCCACCAAGGACAAAGTTTTCTTTCAAGTGAATCAGCCAGAAACTGCTTGCAGAAGGTGCAGCTGGGGCTTTCATCAGGCAAAAATGAACCTGAAATGACCCACACAAGGTGTAGGGAGGGCAATGGGCAATGTTGCTGCAGCAGGAAATGCTTCTTTCACGGGGCTCGGTTGCAGAGCTCAGCAAATTCACGCAAGGGCCAAGTCCAGTTTCCCTCGGCAACAAGCGTTCTTGCATTTCCTGATCTTCCTGTGGTCAGGTTCAGTGTCAACATGTGCTGCTGCAGGCTCTCTCAGAAGCATGAGTGGCGTCACAGCAGGCCTCGGGCACCTTTCCAAAATCTACCAAGGTCATCCTCTGTCCCTACCCATGTCCAGCATTGCTGGGCTGCTGAGCTGCAGCTGGGAGGACACTCCGGATGTCCCCCACAACATCCAAAGTGGCAGCACTTGCATAATGCACTGGGCAAATGAGGGACACACAGAAAAATTGGGGGGAGCCACAGACACTTAATCTGCCAGGGGAGAACTGGGGCTGGCATCCTTGTGGGGACAGACTGGCAGCACAGTGGAGAACACAGGGAAAAGAGCAGCAGTCGTGTCTGGAAGGCCACAAACATGAGCCAAGGAAGGACTGAGGAGCAGAGGGAAGGAGGACAGCACCCCAGGGACATCTGAGGTGTTTACACACAGGTGCTGATGTCACGGGGAGGCAAGGAAGGCAGGAACTCTCCTCTTCCCATCCCTACCTGGTGAAAAGGTGCATGTTCCCAGTGACCCAACAAGGGCAGCAGCTCCATGGGCCTCCTTCTTTGCAAGCACAGCCAAGCAGAGCTTCTTCATCCCCACCTGGCTCCCTGAACTCTCATACGTGATCCTCCTCCAACTCTCAGTCTGGGATGGTCCTGGCACAGTTTCCCCTCTGGGGACCTGGCCAGATCTTACAGGGGGGCCATTTATCATGGTGCTTTCCTGGCCTCCAGCACAGACGTGGAGATGCTGAGGCTTGGGGGGAAGCCATGGCTTCACTGCACTCCCAGGCAGTACAAGCACCAGGCTGGCAACCATTGGTCTCTTCTGCTGCCTCACGCTGATCCTCCAGTGCCAGGAGCTGCTCTGAATGGGAAAGGAGGTGATGCAAAATTATGGGAGGGAGACATGCTGGGGAAGGGCAGCTTATCCCTTGCAGCCATGCCACTGCCAGCCACCACTGAGGAAGGGAAAGGGCTTGACAAATCCAGACAAAATAGGATCTAACAAAACAAGACCAGAAAGAACACAGGTGGGCTGTGATGCTCCAAGGCAGAGCTGAAAGTGAACTGCACTGCTGAGGAGAACAATGTAAGCTGTTGCTGTTGGACAAGGCATTGGATGCTATAACCCACAGTCTAAGGGCTAACACATCAGCACAGGGAACCACAAATTGCTGGTTTTTAGAAACATAAACAAAGAAAATTTCTTACAGTCTAGATTATATATCACACTGCAGATCAACCATGCAAGAGAGACATCACTTGGTTCTTCAAATGAGAGACTTGACCATTGAGAATAACCAATCAAAGCCAGCTAAGAAAGATTATTTTATTTTGATAAGGTTTTATTTTTAATCTTGGAATTATTGTCTTCTCCAAAGGTACCATGCTCTTTGAAAAATCCAATTTTCTTTCATGGAAATACTTTATGTAAATTTTTTGACCAGTCACAGAACTTAAGTAGAAACCTTCCCAAAGTCAATGGTTATAGAGGTGACAGTGGGGGCTACAAGAGCTCCATCACCAGCAGAGAATAATATAGCATGTAACCAGCGTGGACTCCATCAGTCACATGAGGCCAGTATTTATTGCAGGAGAAAGCCACTGACCACATCTTCATGTGAACACACAGACAACATCACAGCTGAAAAGATTTTATTACTTTATATTTTTAAAGAAATGACTCCAGGCTTCCTAGAGTGCACCTTAAAATGATATGAAAGGACCTGAGTCCATCCAAGCTTGACTCCAGTATTGTGGGGTGCCTTAGACTGAACTGTTGACTCCTCTGAGTGCACAGGGTAATTGCTAAGACCTGTGGGTTTTCCAGCAGCACCTGATTGATCTCTACCTGTGATGGAGCTTTCCTGGAAGGTGGAACGAACTGGTTGAATGAGGCCATCTGAGGGCCACAATAGCAGTCTTCAAAGCATGACTAGGAAGTGGAGGTCTCTGCTGGAACTGTGTGCTGACCCTTGCCTTGCCTGGCCAGTAGAGCTTCATAGTCCAGAACCAGTTTGAGCTGGATATCTTCCTTTAACATACCTGGAATGTGCTACAAAGTTGCACAAGTGTCTTCAGAGCTGCTCTGCTCTCACAGGGCTGCAAGAGCTCTTGGGGGTGGGCCCCAGAGGAAGCCACAAAAGCCAGACCACAGCACTGCACTGGAGGACACCGTGTCACCTCAGTGGTGTGACAAAGCTTCCCACAACTGGCTGGACGTGCCTTTTGGCTTCCAGAGCTGGGAGGCAAAAGGGCAAAGGGAAGGGGTGTTGCTGTGTTTGCCTAGATGACAAAAACCCAATGATTTTATCCAGTGACGCGTGTTAGCCTTGACAGAATTGAGTACAGGGAGCTGACTCTGACCTCACAAAACCCCCAACAAACCATTCCCAAGTACTTTTCTGTGATACAACTCTGTTGAAGAAGGTACAATTAGCAAGCCCCCCCTCTCCCCCTCCCCCATTTCTTTCCCTGTCTTTAATGTTATCCTCCCTACCTGCAAGGTCTGCAGACAGGGGTCTCCACTGCAGGCTGTGCTGCTCCCCTGCCAGCCAAATGCCCAGAGAGCTTTTCCTTTGCTCCCATGCCTGGTGAGACCACTCTCTTACCCTGCAAATACTGGTGGGGGAAGTGGTAATTGTTCCTCCTAGAGGTAATTGGCACTTGGCAGGATCTTACTCATCTTTGTGGTGACGGGGGCTTGTTTTCTAGGCTCTTCCACCAGCAAAGCAGGCTGCAGGGCTGTGGCTCTCCACCCTGCAAACATTCAAAAGCCTCTAAGCCAGGGGTGCAGCTGTCTTCACTCCTGCCTGGAGCCTGCCCTGCCAAAGCCTTCACTCATGCTGGGTGAATGCTGGCCTCTCACACCTTTCCAAACAAAGCAGGTCTAACCTCAGGGAGTTAAACACTCAAACTGGCCCACAGATGAGGGTGTCTGCTCTGCTTTGTGGATCCGTTCAGCAGAGTAGAAAGGAAGGTGAACAGATGCAACTGCACCCCTGTAATATTTGCTGTTACATGCACATGCTGCTGAAAGCTATAGGAAGACCCCAAGGGTATGGAAAGGCTTCCCAGCCCTCTGGATATGACACCAGCTAATGCCACTCTGGGTGCTACATTCCCCAGGTAGGAGCTCATCCACCTGGGGAACTTGGGAAGCATGCTTCTCCAAAGCTCTATCCTTCTCTTCTCCCTCACCTCTCTATCTTCCTTGCTCCAAGGGATTATTTTCCTTAAATGCTGGGGCCTGATCCTAGGAGCAAACAGCAGCCAGCAGTAGGGTGTAAGGGAGAGTTCTGCCATCAGTGAGCAGCCCTATCTCTCCTTTTGACTCTTGCTGTACATATCCCCCTTGTGCCATTCACCTGTAAGCAGCTGATTCCCCTTTTTCCTCCTCTACAGCTCTTCCCAGTCTTCTCCAGTTCCCACATATGCCTTGCCGGTCTGGCAGCAGCTGCCCTCCATGCAGTGAAAGAGCATTTCCAGAGCCATCGGCCCCAGCAGGCAGCTGTGGGAGCTGGGGCTATGTGGCACAGTGGGAGCACTGCTGCACTCTGCCTATCCTGGAGCAGCTGGCTTGGCTGGCAGCCGCCTCCCTGCTCTGCCACCACTGCTGCAACAGCCCAATTAGTAGCTCAGGTGTTGCCACGGTGTTTGGCTGCAGCCCAAGAGCTAATGATGGAGCAGGTGGCAGATGTGAGGATTGCAGAAGGTGGCTAGAGATGAGGGGAGCACGTTTGGAGCAGCTTGTTAAGACCAATCTTTGCAGACCAGCTGGGATGATGGATTTTGCAAGGTGTGTTCCTGCTTTGCAGAAGTCTCCAAAACAACCTTCAATCTCTGAAGGATGATGCAGCTGCATTTGGCTCTGCCACCCCTCCCAGGATGTCCAAAATTATTTTGGGATTATAGCAGTGACCATAGCTGTGGCCACTGGTTTACAGCAGGAGGAAAACTCATTAAATCCCAAAGGTATTTAATCAGAAGCAAAGTGGCAACAGGGCATTTACATGTCACTTGTGTTGATGCAACATTATGATAGAGGGGAAAATATGTCATTGTCTGATGAAAGAAGCTCTGTCTTACCAAATTCCTGCACTGTGTGTCTATCACAAATGACCTGAGGCAGTTGGGAATTACTGATCCTAAAGCAAAGCCATAGAAGGGAGAGGAGAGGAGAGGAGAGGAGAGGAGAGGAGAGGAGAGGAGAGGAGAGGAGAGGAGAGGAGAGAAGAGGAGCTGAAGAGTGGTGGTAGAAACTGTCTGGAAGTGTACAGGCGGTGCAGTGAAGAACGTGCAACCTGGCATGCAGCAAGAGCTTGAGGAGCTTTCTCCAAGCAGGTTGAAGAACTGGTTAAAAAGAGGCTTAGAGCTATGACCAAAGAAGCTGTTGATGCAGTTTGACTCCTGCTGTGCTTACAGAAGTTTGTACAGGAGTTTGAAGAAGTTGTACAGAAGCAGGAGTTTGTACCTTCTTTGTAGGCAAACAGGATTATGTCAAACTACCTAATGCCGTCATTCAGTTCTCTTATTAATGGAAACATTGAGTATGGGCTAATTGCTCGAGCCAAAAAGGGAGGCAGGTTTTTATGATCACCATTCTGTGTTACCCTACAAGTACAAACTGCTCCTTTCAGGACTCTGCATAAAGCAGGAGTATAGATCCAGCTCTGCTTGCTTATGCTTGAGGAGTCAGGATACATGGATCGTCTAAATCTTTTCCATCCCAAGCCCCCATCTTTGCTGTCCTTCCCCAGGGCCTGTTTCTGCCTCTGCTGCACTCAGTATCAGAGCTGACTTCTGTGGGAGCATTACAGCCCTTGGGTGTCAGGCCTTCAGTGGGCTGCAAAGAAAAGGAGTGAAAAAGTCTGCTCTTGGGTCTGCATCCATTATATTGATGCTTCTTTCCCCCAGTGGCTCCAAAACCACCCACTGCTGCTGAAACACAGCCCCATCTTGAAAAGAGCTGTGTGACAGTGGGTATCACGGCAGCCATTTTGTACTAATAACAATAATTTTGTACTAATACCATGTCATGGTAGGGAAGACAGAAATGACTAATTAAAATGTTGCAGAGATAGTCAAGTCATGAGAGCATTACTCAAGTGCAATTTAGCTGGGAAGCTGCAATTCACAGCTCTGCTATTACAAAAATACCACAGGGCTTAATTGGACACATTGTTGTCAAGGTATCAGGGTAGCATCCTGCCTGAACACAGCTCCAGGCTACCCACCATCCACGCTGGGCATCAGGTCAGAGCCTTCCACTGCTGGCTCCCAAGTGGTTGGTGCCAACTCCAACAACTATCGTTTTTTCTGGCTAATACCAGGCAGGCCTAAGGTGTCTCAGCTTGCAAAGAGATCATAGTTCAGAGTGGCATGCTTAAGATTAAGGTAACAATATCATTAGTGGGAAATCTAGCCAAGCAAAGGAGATAGAGGGAGAGGAAAGCAAAGGGTAACAGAGAGAGACAGAGCAGCCTTCCAACAGGCCAGAGAAGGGAGGCAGGAAGGACCTGGGTGTGAAGAGGACAACAGCTCCCATACCAGGCACATTTCTCTCCTGCTGTTGCTATCTTAGAAGAGATGAGCCTGGCTTCCTCTGGAAATGCCTAGTGAGCAATCACCACAAATACCTTCCCTGATACATTCTGTGACACTCTGAATCTAAATGACATATGTTACAGGAGAGAAAAGTGATCTTGCATGGGTTCAACGAGGCATCTCGCCCCTGTGAAAAGGCCCTCCCTGAAAGGCTAATGTGGGTCCAGGCCTGCACAAGAGGCAGCAGAAGCAGCCAGGCTTTGGGAAAGGGCTGTTTTGATCCTGAGGGGCCTGGTCAAAAGGAAGAGAAAGATGCAGACACATCTTGGCATCTCAGTGCCCTGCAACCAGTGACAACAGCTCTGAGCTTTTGCTGCCCCAGAC
The DNA here is from genome assembly GCF_037042795.1 of Molothrus aeneus. Classification (NCBI taxonomy): domain Eukaryota; kingdom Metazoa; phylum Chordata; class Aves; order Passeriformes; family Icteridae; genus Molothrus; species Molothrus aeneus. Next base: position 21,060,339 of record NC_089650.1, on the reverse strand, counting down.
TGGGAGATCAGAGGTGCAGTCTCTGCTCTGGGTCAGAGAAAATCACTTGTATGAAGAAACACAGATGAGATCTTCCATCTAACTGACCTGCACATGGTGCCCTTGCAAAACTCTGCTCTGCTCTCTCAGCTCCTCGTGCTGACTGCCAACACAGACATCACGCTCACCAGAGACACCTCCTTTTCCCTATGTTACAAATGCACAGTTTTGCCTCAGCTTGGCCAACAGCAGCCCCTCAAACTTCCTGCCAAGGCTGTTACTTACCACCTCTCCTCAGTGGGGCACAATGGCAAGGCTCAGCCCAAGCACAGTGTGTGTCCAGGGTCTCAGTTGGTGCCAGTGGGATGCAGGGGGAGAACGAGCTTCCCCACACCTCGACTCATTCACAGGCCAGCATCCTTGCAGCGGGTCCTGCTGAATGATGCAGAGCCAGGGAGGACATACAGTAGGACTTACTCACTGCTCTGGGATGTCAGTCCTAATGGAAAACAGCAGTGAGGAGTTAGAATATGCCATAAATATTTACTAGCTAAGGCATCCATTTCCCTAACAATTATTACAAGTCCTTAGATGCTTGAAATTTCAGGATTGGACTCCATCTTCTGCTCCAGCCTTAGGAGAATCCATCCCAGCACCATCCCAGCACCATCCTAGTGAGTCCAGGTCATGCCTCCTGTGCAGCAGGTGACTGCATGGCTGCCAAACCAGACCCAGATCTGCCGAGCCCCTGGGACACAGTCACATCCTATGAAGTATGGTTGGTTTGTGGATGCAGAAATAGCCCGGTGTGGTTTGAGACTGGGATGAGCCACATTGTTCTCCCCACTGACAGGGGGCTGCTAAGAAATATCAAGGTTTCCCTTTGCTCTGGGAGAAGCTAGCCCAGTCTCAGCCTTCCTTTCAGCGGTTGGCCCTCTGTGTGCAAACTCTGGGGTCCAGCAGCGCGTTCCTTCTCAGCCTGCACAGCACAGGCACGTGGCTGGCGCTAAGGAGACACACTTTAAATAACCACACCACAGTGACTCATGCCTTACCCAAGGCAGTCTGGCTGCTGGCATATAAAGCATGAAAGCCGATGATCTTTGAAAGAAGAGAGGATCCTACAGTGAGCAGACATATGGCTCAGATTCTGGCCAGAAGGTGGGAGGGGTGGAAGCGTTTCTAAATGAGATAGGCTGGGAGGCTGAGGCTCGCAGGTGTAGAACAGTTCTCCCCAGTGCTGCCCAGCTCTGTCCTCCTGACCTGCTGCCACATGCACAGCCCCTTGCCTTTGGAATTTTCCTGAGCTAGCAGTTTTCCAAGCTGAGGAGGCTTGGGGGTTTGGGAAAAAACATGCAGGAGCAGTGCCTGAGCCCAGCATGGCTGACATGAGGGGGACATCGTATGCTCTTTTGCCCTTTACAGCATCTGACCTGTAGCACCAAGGTGGCAGAAAAGGATAGGCAGTTCTCGTGGTACTGGTGGTGGACCTTCACCTTTCCCTCTAGCACTTCAATCATCCTCCATTTCCCCAACCCCCAACAGTTCCAGAACTGCCCTTCCCACCCTGCCTCACTCTCAAAACTCTCCCCATCCTCTCAGCCCCCTTCTCACACCAGCTCCCCTCAGCACTGTCCCATCCTTCTTTGCCTGTCCCTTTGCTCCTCCCCAGACCTATCCTCCCACACCTCCTGTGCTTCTTTTGCAGCTCCCCTCCCTGGAAGGCTACTCTACAATCTCTGTTTTCTGCTTCTCTGTACCATCTCTGCACCCTTCCTTCCTTGTCTGCTGCCTGGGGCCACATCTTCCCCTCTGGCAAACAGTCACCCCTCAGGACCTACTGTGGTGTTTCCCACAGACCTCCCCACAGCTGCCAAGCCCTTCCCACAGCTGTTTCCTCCAGAAGCACCACAGTGGCTTGGCAGGCTGGACCAGATTTCTACCAGCAGCCAATAGGGAGGCCAGCCTTCACCTTCGGTTGCATCCTGCTCTCCCTCGCCTCCTCTCCAGGCTGTGGCTGTGGCTGGGTTGCCCTTGACAGCCACACGAGCTGCCTTCCCCAGCCCATAGGCTGTTTTCAGGACCTGGACACCCCGGAGCTGCTCATCGGCTTTGGCAGGGTAGCGTAAATGTCACGTCCCTGCCTGTTCCCAGGCTGATGCCTGTTCCCGGCCCGGAGCCATGCCCGCATGTCTCCCATTATGTAAGGCCTAATGTGGATGCGAGCTGGGAGGCCTCGGGCTGGCTTGTGCTCCATGAATGACAGCTGCAAAAATGAGAGGGGAACTATTTTTAAACTTCCCCCTTCCCTCCTTCTCCAGCTCTTTTCCCCACAGCCTCAGCCAGGCTGTGTGGATGGCCAGCCCATGAGGGCAACTGGTCCTGCTGGGCTCTGCTGAACAGGTCCTGAGCCATTCTTTGTACTGCCACAGAGGTACATGCAGCACCTCAGCACAGGGTAGTGGTACCCAGAAGGATGTATCCTCTTCCAGCCCTCCTGGGCCATCAACAGGCCCCTGACATTCTCTCCTTCACCTCTCAGAGCCCTGCTTGTCAGCAGGACCAGCAGTGTTCCTTTCTTTCCCCCCAGCCTCTCTCTGTAATTTTAGAAAGGTCATTCCCTCCTCCTGGAGCCACAGGGTTATCACAGTTCCTTGGAGAAGAGAAGAAGGGATCTAGAGGGGGAAAAACCTATCTTCTACTGCAGAAACATGATACCCCAGCACCACCCTGTCCCTCAGAGTGAGGGCAAGAGACAGATGGTCTGGAGCAAGGGCCTGGATAATTGTCCCATCTCCCACTGAGTGTTGTTGGCACAGGGACCAGTAGGGAAGAGGCAAGGTGGGTGAGGAGCTGTCTAAGAAAGGGGCTCTGACAGTCACAGGGAGAATTGTCAAAACCAGCAGTGTTTTGCCCCAGAATGCTATAAACAAGACACCACTCAAGTCGGAGCAATGGAAGAAGGCATGCAGGGGGTGGACACTGCCCATGTGCTGCCAGTTTGGCTCTGAATAAAGACTTGGTTCAAGGATTTGCCCATCAAAGAATTGTCTGGAGAGACCAGTAAGTGCGAGGTACACCTCTTCACCTGGCATTGCAGATGCTGCTTTAGACACCCCTCCTTAGGAAAGTTGGAGCTGGCCTGTAGCAGGTACAGAGCAGGTTTGTGAGTGGCCATTTTGAGTATGGAGCTTGTTTAATCTAAAACAGGAGAATTTGAGAGGGAACGGCATCCGTGTATCAAAAATATATGCTAGGGCAAATGTCTAATTTGTTCTCTTAGAAGCTCATCTGGATCATAAATACATTTAGAATTAAAATTAGAAAGAAGTTCCTAGCCAGCCATGGTATAAACTTCTGTGACAGCCTGTCAGGCTGGAAGGTGGGCAGAAGAAGCCTAATTTGGTAAGAGACTCAGCAGGCTGGTAGTCACTGCATGGCAGAAGAGGAGGGAGCCCAGAATGAGCCATACACAGGTCTGAAATGAAGCTTGCAATCATGTCCCCAAACTGGTCCCCAGAGGTATTGGTACAGAGCTGAAACCACAGTGTATTGCAACCTCTGTAGGTTGGTTACATATCATTAATGTCATGCTTCAGGGTCCTCCCAGATCTTTAAAGAGGCAAGAAAGAGGTCACCTCTTTTCCTTCTGGGTTTTTAGGAAATGAATTTCCTTCATTTCTGTAATCTCTCTGGCCACAGCCGCCACGGAGCTGGGGTGAGGCAGGGAGGAGAATAGGGTCACTCCTGCTGCTCTTAGTCACGCTTTGGGTGTGCTGGTTTGCCTTGCTCACAGGCTCAAGACAAAGCCAGCTCTAGGGCTAGGGAAGCATTTCCCTCAGGCTTGGTGTGCTGTGGCAACCCGGGGAGCTTGAGGTGTTGCTCACCACGGCAGGCAATGCCCTTCTGGGACTCCTTGGCCGCATTTCCCCGGTGCAGGTGCTTGGGGAACACTAGAGACACTTTTACTCTCTCCCACACACTCCTGCTGCTGTTCGCATCCCTAGGTTTCTGTGGACTTGGCAACAGGCAGGGAGAGGGTGCCTTTAGTCATTCAGGACGTTCCCGGCGTGGTCCCCAAGTGTCTTGACTCGCGCAGACCCAAAAGAGTCCAAAGCCTCAGCCCTGCTTCAGCGCGGCACGGGGCCCGCACTGTCACAAGCACCTCAGCCTTTGCGACCTGCTATTTGTGCCTGCCCCTTGTCCCCTCACTGCTGGGGCTGCAGCGCACTCCTGCCCTGACGCGGGAGCCTCCGTGAGGGCTGCGGGGAGTCAGCTCGGAGGACCGCGGAAAGCAGGAGGCTGAGGCTGCTCCTTACCCTGCGGAGCCCCAGCCGAGCGGTGCCGGCCCGGCTGAGCCGGGCCCTGGGGCGGGCGGGGCCCGGGCGGGGCGGTGCGCGCGGCGGCAGCGCCACCTCGCGGCCCTGCGAGAGGGCGCGGCCCGGCCCGGCCGCCATTTGCGGCGCCGCGGGGGCCGTGAGGGGACGGCGGGCGCTCCCTGCCCGCGCCCCCAGACCGTGTCACACCATGGGTCTGCCCTGCAGTACGACTGCCGTCTTAGGACTTGATGAAGCCAGCCTTTCCTTCAGAATGAAGATTTGGAACGGCAGCTTATCCCTGGCTGCAAGCAGCGTGCAGGAGCAGGACACCGGAGCAACCATGGCTTGATGGACTGAGGCAGTATGCGAATTTAGGAGATGAGATTACGTCTTCTCAAATGATGTATTTTACATTTTACACCCTATAAAGTTTTAGGAAAAAATTAGCAATCATCAGGACAAAATGAATGCACCAGCAGACCACGAAGGCTGAAGCAGCAGCTGCCTAGGACCTCCCCCGCCCTTCTCCAGCAGAGGTGGGTTGAGCAGCACCGCGGCCCCGGGCGCAGCCATAGCACCGAGCCCGGGGCAGGGCGGCCCCACCGCCCCCTCACTGCCACCGAGGAACACGCACATGGATCTGGCTCACAGCCTTGCTGCTCCAGCCTTCAGCCGGGGGTGGGGGTGGGTGATGAGCCTGCTCCTGCAAGCTGGAAGCATGTTTCGGGAATAAAGCATACAAGAGCCAGTTTTGATCGTAAAAATTGTGATCAGGCACAGAGAGGTAAGGTACATGAATTCATCTCTTGCAACATCTGGAATACTGCCAGCAACTTTCCACTACACCTCCCAAGCCAGCCTCTTTTACCTCCTCTCCTTTACTTGTGGGAGGAAGGCTAGTCCCATAATCGCTCTTTTGCAATTATTTTCCAGGGACACTCCACCCACTTAAGCACATCATAGCTGTACCATCAGCTTCTGGCTTCACTCTCTAATTGTCAGTTTGTTCTCCATTTCCTCAGAAGCCTAGGACACATTTTCTCAATGGCCATGTCCAGCCAACAACCACAGCCAAGAAGAGCAAGCAAAAGCCCCAAAGCACTTGGCAGCTGCAGCTCTTGCACATTTCTCAACCACAGCATTCCACTGCTGCTTCAGAGTGCTACAGACCCAACTGGAGACAGATCCTTTCTGATCTTCTGGTGTAGCCAGCAGGAGCAAAAATGAGTACCAATGTATCTAAAGTCCCAAGATCAGCAGATCTTCCCAAAACACAACAGGAAAAAGGCTGAGTAAGCAGTTGTCATATTTCAGATCACTAATAGCTGCAACATTTCCCAAAGGGAACTAGTAATATAATGTGCAGAGTTAGTACATTTATAAACTTACTCCCCACCCACCCAAGAGAACATTCAAGCTCCCTGAAAAGAAGGCAGTGTAACAAACATCGGTGCTGCTGCCAGCTGATATCCCAACAGGGAAAAAATGCCAAATATCCTCCACTCTGTTAAGGCCATGTAACACCAGAAGGATACATCCAGCACAGCCTTGCATCCACTCAGTTTCTAGGGCAAATCCTTGCCTTGGCCATGTCAAGTCCTTGGCCTTTGGTATGTAGTATAGGTCAGGCCCCTCTAAAGAGGAAAGGTTTCTGCTTTCATAAACAAATTGCCTGGATCACTAATCCTGCCATGGCTCTGGAAGACAGCCAAAGAAAAACAACTCACTGACAGTTTGTTTGTTCCTTGCTACCACCCTCCATCACCAATCATCCAAGATACCTTTTATAAAAGTGAAGATCCAACAAAGATCCTTCCTGCAGTTTATCTAGAGATTATACTGAAGCACCAGTGATCTTGTCTACCTTGAAAGCACGTGTGAGACGCAGTGAATATATAGAAAACGTAAGTTTCTTACCAGGTTGATCTTCAATTACCAGCTTTTGGAAAACAAAAACAAAGAAACCCAACCACCAATGAAAAAAACAACAAACCAACCAACCAAGGTTTAGTTAAAAAAAATGCATAGAAATGTACAGAGAAAGCTGTCCTCATGGAAAAAAAAACTTACTTATTCAGAACCTTACTTCTTCCCATGAAAAAAAAGTAAAATTCTGATTACTCTGTGGATGTTCTCAGCCCCAGTGTAACAAAGCATGGTCCAAGTTGTCTGCAGCTGACTTGTTCTCAGATTTTTTCTCCCTACCTGAGAGTTCAACCAAGAGTCATTGCAGGACAAACACAAAACCTTGCAATGCTTTTGAAATCAGTTAATCCAGAAAATAAAAGCAGGGAATTGTATACCTGTTACCAAGCACATTTAACACATGGGAAATGCACAGCAAGAACCTGCTTCCAAAAGGTGATCAGCTGCTTTAGTGTCTACCAACTTCACTGCAAACTGCAGGTGTAATGCTGGCAGTGGAGCTGTACACCACACAGTATGCTGTCTAGAGAACAAAATTACTGGATCTCAGCATAGTGGAATATACATTTTATTTCTTAAAAAGGAAGGGTACTAACAGAATTTAATACAGTCAAAATTTTACATTTTAAACAAAAGCTTTTCTTTTTCTTAAAAACCAGTTACGAGCAGAGAGGTGAGAGGATTTAAACTACTCACAAAATCCAAGCCGAAGACTTTGAGAATCTGTGGTTTATACATTTAAAAAAGTGTAATAAATGGAAATATAAAATAATACCAACTCTGTAATAGTGAAATGCCCTTTCCTCATTAGATTGCTGTTTAAGCACCTTTATTTTCACCCATCAGCTGCCAGGAGTGTTTAGGTTTATGTACAAAATAAGCAGTTTGGGACAGAAGATTCATATATAAATTAAAACCATTTATGGTAATACAGTTTTACCCAGCTGCTTTACAAGCTTTATTATCACTTTCACTTCTATAGAATTTTTCAGTCAGGATGATCTCAAATGCTCTTGATGGACTGCTTCAAAAAGCAGCTACATATACAGGAATTATATAGACAACCTCAAGGAGTAGACATCCAAGAGATTAAACAACTTAACACACAGTAAAACTAAGATCAGATTTGTATCTTATATAAATACTGTGCAGATTTATCATCCATCCCACTGAATGAATGGGACAGATCAGTGTCACATCTGAAGACAAAAAAATACTTTTATCCAAGAGGCAACAGAATTTCAGGCCAAATATAGCAGATAGGAGTTCCCTCAAATTATTCAGTTAAAAACTGTATGTGTCTGAAAAAGCTTAACAAGAACAGAGTTTTCAGAATAACTTGCACATTTGCTTAGCTGTTTCATAGCTATTTTACAGCCTAGAGACACTGAGAGAGGAGGAAAGAAAATAGAAGAAAATAAAAAGAGATGCCGTTGTCTCTGCCCACTACAAAAGATGTGGCTTTGTCATTTATGGAACACTGCAGACACAGCTGTTACCGGAGAAGAGACTGCTCCAGTACAGCATTAAAGACAAAGTTACATGATGGCTGGAGAAAGTGTCATCACAGACTAATTTCTTTACATGAAGGCTGATGGATTAATCTCACCTCCTCCTCAAAACCCAAGCGTTCAGATTTCCTAGCAGACTACTTATGATTCTTACTCCACTCTTTTCTTTTTTTTTTTTCTTTTTAACACAAGATAGAAAAGGTCATGAAATCTGATGAAAGGTCCAGCTGTGCAGCATCCAGTGAACATGTACTCAGCAAAAGCACAAGTCATTAATCCCTTTCTCTCTCTCTCCACACCACAACAGGAAACCTGTGTCATCTATGTACATAATGGAACTAATAAAGATGTAGACTATCTAAGTCACAAATGAGCTTCAGTAACAGTCACTCACTGTTGCACTGCAACTTGCTGCAGTCTGGCTGAAGGGTGGAGACAGATCTGTTTGAGCCAAAAGAGAGAATAGTTAAAAAAACCACACCCAACAAAAACCACCCAGCTTTAGTTTTCCTCAGTCACTGAAGTTTACAAATAATTTAATATTGCTACTTTCCAAATGCTACTCACAAACAAATCAACTGTCCAGCTAACAGGATGGGAAGAGTAGAATTATGAATGTAATCAGTGACTACTATTAAAGAAAGACTGGAAGAGAATCAGTTCCCTCAAAATCTTAGTTTCTCTGCTTAAGTAGCTCATTATTATTTTTAAAACATTTTTTGTTGATAGAAAGCATCACAACTAGACTAGAATTCCACAACATCAATCTTTGTTTTGATTTCTGTAGTTCTCTAGGAAAGAAATAATCCCAAATCAAGCTACATGAAGCATTAACAATATTCAGATATTACAATGGAAGCACTTATTTATTACTTCATAGAACAGATTAGTTTTAAAAGTGTATTTACATGTTCTAAGTTATACAAAATACAGTATTCCAATAATTATGTTAATCACCATATTTCAGACAACTTCACATAAAAGTGCGGAGGATGCATCCATCCCTGATCGTGGCCAGTAGCGAGCAGTCACCGCAGTGGGACAGGTGAGAGCTGCTATTGTGCCCCCTGGAGAGAACAAATCCCACCATCCTTCTCACTGAAACAGAGCTGCAGATCTAGGAAAACATTCAGGCAGGTACACGAGCAAGGTTTGTTGAGACCCACAGACCAAAATCACATGCCTTAATTTACTAGACATATGTGAAGTACATTTTAAAGTTTTTTACAGATGTTGTACAGCAAAGGGCTTCTGCTCATGCCTTAGTTAGGAAAATGAAGTAACAAGGGTTTTGGCTATATAACAGGCACCCAGATTACACTTAATATAAGCCCTATAACTACAACTGGACAGTGTGTTAAGGACAAAATTCTGCAGCTGACTGCCTGGGCAGAGCTTCACATTCAATAACAGATCCTGTGAAGTCCACATGGTTCTCTACAGATATAGGGCTCTTCCCATGCAGAAATGACAGCAGAATTGAGGCCTTAAAAGATTGGGGCCTCAGATAGTAGTTTCCTCACGAGACAGCACTGACCAGGTCACATTGGCAGGTCAAGTCCCAGCGCAACAGCACACTTAGTTGAAGCAACAGCTATTTTTTCATGCCTTTCTGTAGTAACTCTTCTCCCTATCTGTATATTCCTTTCACTTCTTTCTGGACTGTGGAAGTAGGACCAAGACAAGGAGATTGCCAAGACCTAAATAATTACTTATCTTCAGTATGATGCTAAACTGAGGGGATTCAAATTGGCCTAAAATTGTAAACAGTGAGGAGTCAGTTTTAGCAATTTCACTCAGGTCAGACTCTTGCATTACTCTCCTCTTCCCCTTTCATTCTTTGCTCTCCTTGCCAAGTATCTATGTCTATCTATGTATGTACCTACTCAAAGGATTCCTTTTTCCCTGTAGGTGTCTGAATTTCAAGAAGTTTGCATTCCAAAAGTGACTCGTGAGGGATAGCAGACTATCAAACTAACAAATTACATCTGTATGCCAATTTGCATTATGATGAGTTAAATCACTGTAATTTCTCAATTAGCATTGTGTTAGCATCTCCACAGATATTTAGTTAAGCTTATTCTTTCTACCATTCTCCCAATCTTCAGCTGTGAGTTTATCTATCTTCACCATGTTACAGTGGCAGATATACAGACCAGAGTAATTATCTGAACATCTAGAAAGCCAGTCTGAGTCTTGTAGTGCTGCAAAGGCACAATGCTAGCACTAACAAATGATTTTGCTCTTTATGGATTTAGGTGTAAGTTGCCAAAAATATGAGATTTATGCACTAAGATAAATTTGTATTTCTCATCTTGTGCTTAGCAGCTAAAACTAAGAGGGTGAACAAAAGCCTATCTGGATTTTACAAATGTCTGAGATACCTTCCTCTCACTAAAAATGAAAGCACCTGATCACAAGGAACAAAGCCCTTTTAAGCTCAGGTGGCTTACAACACTGAAGCAGCAATATTCTCCTCTGTGCAGGTCCATTATTTTTTGCTATCTACAAAAAAAAATATAATTTCTGCATAAGTGGTTTTATTACAGCATTCCCAAAGCTGCTGGGCTTCCACTGCACCTCCCAACTTGAAATTGATTTGGTACAATTAGTAGCAGGCCTGCAGATAATGCTGAAAGTGATTTCTAGTTAGAACACCTTGGGCACTCAAACAGCACAGCAAGGAAATGGAGATTTGTCAGAAAAGACATAAGATGTTACTGCAAAAAGACGCTTAGCAAAAAACCAAACAACCCGAAAACATTTCTCCTCCAACACAAGTTTATAATACACTACTTTTTCACTCTGTCCATGGAGGACCAAAAAAAAGCAGAGTTCAGATTAGCTGAATATCAAAACTATCAGGACCAGTTTACCAACACTACACCTGCAATCTGAGATGTATCCACCTGATCCCAGCACAGAATGCTTCAGAGGAAAGCAGACACCCGTGACTCCAGCACTTGCTAAAACTTTACAATAACCACAAAAGAGTAAAGACTTTTTCCTGTGGGAGTTAATGAGATCTTTTTCACCAGCTTAAGTGGGAGCAGATCTTGGCAACAGGTGAAAGACTAAGCTTTTTGGAATTTTTAGACACAAACCCACTATACGTAGATTAGATCATCATGTATGAAAGCAATACTGTATTAAAAATTGCACATTATTTATTCATAGCTGCTGTCTTCTGTAGAGTAAAACAACACTCGTTGTCCACAAATTTCATCCACAGTTTATATATTTTCAAAGTTAGTACTATGAAATGGCCATGTGGCGTCAATCTTCTTCCTAATGAAAGTACAGTTGTCATGAACTGCTCTCTTTCCTGGCAATCCCTGCAGTGATGCTGAAAGGTGCATATGCCCTTTATTCTCTCCCCTTGGAGATGGTCCCTTTGTGGAATGGGGTAGGTTGGCATCAGGCAAACTTATGGCCTCTACAGAGTATGTTCCAAGGCTAGAGAACTTCAAACCCTAACAGTGTCAGTTCAGCATCTTTTAATATTCAAATTGAGCCAAAAATATTTCTCTTCTTATGATCACTAAGAAAACATACCCAAGTTATCACTTACAGATAGGATTGTCATCCTAGTCAAAGAAACAAAATGATAGAGTGAATCATTCCGAGAGGAGCAGGGAGCTCTGGAGCAATAAACTTAACTCCCTGAGACTGTAAAAAACTGAGAAAGGAGTTCAGCATTGCACAGTATTTTCTGTGTGGCTATATCTGCACTCCTTTAAATAGTTACTACCCTCTCATCTATCTTTAAAGATACTGCTTCTTAATAACAACAACACCAAGTTCTCCAGCTACAAAAGTTGAGCTTCCCTCACCCTAAAGTGCGATTTTCCAGTTTTGCAACCCGTAGACACATAAATCACAGATTGTGCAAATCTGCACTGTTCTACAGGGAAGCACAAATGTTTGCTAACAGTCTTCTCTGAAAGAAAGATCTAATGAACATTCACTGTTAGTTTCCACTGTGTAAGCTTTTAGGATAACAGAAATAAAACAATAGAATTGCACATACTAATCTCATTGACTGAATGTTTTGCTGTTAAAATGTCATGACATACTGCAAAACCAAATCCTGTATACAATATGTAAGTATTTAAAAGATATTCCTAAGCACAGTAGGATCCAAATGAAGCAACTTCTTTGCCCAGCTATTTAGCTTTTGGCTTTGTGATTTAAACAGGAAGCATGACATTTAAGAACATGCCAGGGCTAACTGAAAATTTAGAAAGTATAAATGAAAAAAGTTGCTACATTTACATGCTGTCATGGTTGTTTGTTTTCTTGCTGGTTTGTTTTTCTTAATCCATGGTTTGGGCCTTTATCACCAAAATAAAGCAAAACCCAGTACAAACCAAAAATATCAGTCCAAATCAGCAGTACTCAATACAGGTAGAGACATATGCTGCCATATCAGCAACATGGAACTAAGATATTTATCTATCTGATAAAAATATCCCAAGATTATCTCAGAGCTTTATAATAATACACTCATAGGTATACTTTGGTAACCAGCAAAAAATTAAAAACACTTTCTTTACTTCAGTACATCGTCCATTAAAAATGATAGGTCAAAAACTACATTTAATATATAAGCTCTGTACAAAGGTTATGCTGTCAAACACAGGTTATGAATCCTCGCTTTTGATTTTTTTTTTTTTATTAAGCTTACAATATTAGCTGCTGCTTCTCACATTTTTCTCTTTGTATTTCTGATCTGAAATTAGGGGTAGAATCTCTTGGGTAAACATAAACTCAAAATAATTGTTCAATATGATAGCACTGAGCTATCCAGGTAACTAGTCATGCCTCATAATTTTGGCACTTGTGCTTCAGAAAGCTTTCAAGGTTGGTTTTTTTTTTTTTTTGAGGTGTATGCTATTCAATAATCTCCAGGCATGAACACACTCCTGTCTTACAAGCTCCATTTTGGCTACAAGCATGGCCCTGTACTCCTTTCCTAGAAAGTAACTACTCTTGCTCTTCCCACACAGATTTAGCTCTCAAGCTCCCTTAATATAAGAGCAGATTCTTGTTATGCTAATGAAATTCTTACAGCGGAACTTCCACCTACTTCCTCCATCTTCTAAACACAATAAACATCACCACAATCCATCCAAGCTTTCATCTACCCTCCCACACGAGCACAAGGGTCCTCACTCTTAAGCTGCCCATTGTAACTGTGGGATATCATTGGCTGTTTCACCTTCAGCACCACAGTTGTCCTGCAGTCAAGAGACAGAAAATGGTAATATGGCAACTAATAGTCATTGTTTTCCTGGAGCTAATACTCATTTGGAAGTTTCAGACTGCCAAAAGACTTGGAGATCAGCAGCTCAGAATAGCACCTTTTCTATGACTGCTAAGTTGTTAGCAGAAGAATAGATCCTTTTTCAGCAAGATACCATAAAAGAAAGTGAGCGTCATAAATGAACTAAAGGAAAAGGCAGGTTACAGCAGTGTAGCTGTGGAGCAGGAAAGCCACCGACGTGGGTTATTATTACGTGGGTCATTTGATAGAGGTTTATTACTCCCTGTATGGCACACTGTGGTGCTTTCTGGATATTTTCAGTACATCTGCTGTAATCTTCTGCACTGAAGTCTCACACATTATGGGCTGCTGTCTTCCCGGTGTCTTTAGTTCTGCACTGACAGTACTCCACAATACGCTACACTGTACCAGAAGTGAGCTGCAGTATTAAATAAAATTCATTATACTGCAGGGAAAAGAGTCTTAAAATATAGCAGTTCTTTATATATACAGACACTTTCATTTAAAACTCCCTCTCTTCTTCCACTTGAGTGCCAAAACGAAGAGTCACTATTCACACAGGCTGTCAACAGACTTTGAGACATGAACTTTGAGTGTCTTGACAAAACCCCAGTAGGTAAGCTTATTGTAGTTCATAGTTACAGTGAGAAAGACAGATAAGAAAGCCATATACAGAATTAAGGAGACTTTGCACTTTTCATCATGCCCAGCCCTGGGTAGTCAGATGGGGTACTTGCAGGCAAGGAGGCAGGCAGGGTCATCATCAGTTGTTTGTGTTGGGACACCTCACAGATTTCACTGCTCACTCTGAAGACTGGCGATTCATGTGTGCTTTTTAGTTTCTTTGTTTTTAAAAGTCTTTAAAGTTGCATCACTCGGAATCAGATAAGTCACTTTAAACAAAGCAAAGTGTTTAGTGTGACAATTTATTTATAACATACTTCCCACCATCACCACCACAAACCACCCTGTGAAAGAAAAAACCCCTGCTGAAAGGGTGACAATTTTTAGTATGTTTGAAGGAAATTAGACCAACACTGCATCAAGAGCCACTCTAGTCAAATTAAGAGCATAACAGCGGGGGGTGGGGGGGGAATAGTTCAAAGCATACATTAGGTGTTGTGGATTAGCCTGCTTCTCCACTTCCTTAAGAATTCAACACAAAATTGCTCTAAACTCATAATTTCCACATTATGTTTAAAAGACAAGCTAGTCTTTAGCATAGAAAATAAGCCCTAATGCTTTTGTATTTTCAGATTTCAATAGAGGAACTGCAACTACCCGCAACATCACCATCCCACATTTACTCCTTAATATAAATATTATGCCAGGAAGTATAGCCTAAGAGTTCTGACATGGCCACTCTCTTAAGACAGCTTCTCTTGTTAAGAGGACTTCTAGACATATACTTCTGGTGAAGCTTCTACTTCTTGCAGTTGTAGGTCGTGTAGAAGGTCTCAACATCACACACAGCGTATTTTTTTCTTTTAACACCATATATTATTGAAGCAGTACTTGGTGCTGAGAATGGATTACTTCCCAGAGGGCAAGTCTTGTGTGCTAATTTTCTATCAGGAAACATGCTGGAGATAGAACCAGCAAGTGTGGAGAGACCAGATATACTGCTACACAGGAGACAGTGAGGTAAACTGTTCACGTTTATAGTGGGTGTAGCTTATCCCATAGTGTGTTCACGAGGCAAAGGACCAAAACTCTTTCTCAATCTCTTGCACAACAGGTAAGGTGCAGTAAAATAACAGTGGCTTGTTTACTTCTTTAAAAAAGCCCCTTCTTTCAAAGCATAAGGTGCTGGCCATTTTTTAACAGCTGGGACTCAAGGTTCAGCCTAATGAGCCAGACCTCTTTTTCTAAATCTCCCTTACTTCTCAGTTAAGTGCAACATGCTGCTTTATCAGCAGTTCAAGAAGAAAGACCCCCTAAGGAAAAAAAGGAGGGGTGGTGGTAGAAATACAGTCTAGAACCCACATCAAATTATTTTGTCCACATATCTAAAGCGAGTGATTCACTATTCTCTCTCCTTGGTTTCTGCAAGTTATCCAGGATTAGAACCTATCAAGACATTTAGACAGTATTGTAATCTAAACTGCACTGACTCCATTCTGCATAACATTCATAGATTCACCTTGCAATACTTCTGTTTTTACAAGAGATTGAATGTTTTCCTGTCTTCCTGTCCTAAAGGTTCTCCTATTCCTCCTCAGCAGGAACAGAGTTCTATACAACAGATACTTTCTAGTGCCTCTGAATGGGAGAGGAAACAATTTCATGATGCTGCCCAGCAACATCTACTTATATTCTAAAATTATGTTTTACACTTTTACTGGGAGGGGGAGGTGGAATGGAGAGGAGAAAAGAGCAAGAGTTTGAAAATTAAACATAAAAAAAAAAGAAAGAGAGAGGAGAGTCTCCTAGGCTCTTTCTCCACTTAAAAATGAAGGTTAGAACAGATAGCAAAAGCTCTCTCCAGTCTGGAGGGATCCACATTGATTCCTCCAGACAGGTGAATCTGTTCACTTGTATGACATCAGAAAATGTTCTATCAGTGTTGAAAACAAGGTTCTAAATATGGACGCTAAGATTATGGACAACAGAATGATCAGGAAAGGGCCTGAACGAGTTGTGCCAACAGAAACAGGGTTTGTGTTTTGTTGGTTTCTTTCTAGTGTAGATGCAAAATGGCAAAGCCTCCATAAACTTTATTTCTGGGAGTCTCTACAGAAGGCAGAGAAGTCTAAGAGGCTAAAACAAAGAGCCCTAACAAGGAAAAGGGTGTGCTTACAAGGGTCCGTATCTGGTCTCGTATTTAGAAACAATGTTCTTGCATCGTCCCACTTCCTTGCGCAGCTCTGCCACCTCCGTCCTCAGGGCTGTGTTTTCTTTCTCAAGAAAGGCCGCCCGAATTGTGATCTGATTCTCCTTTAACCGCCGGGCATCACGGGAACGCTTTGCTGCCACATTGTTCTTCTTTCGCCTTGTCCAGTATTTTTCATCCTGTATTAAAAAAAAGATGCCAAACTGACAAGTGTTTTGGAGACACCTCTTTATTGTATAACGATATTCACACTGACTGCTCTATTGAGGAATCTCCTCCATAGGTTTGCAGGGCTCGGACATGATAATGGAGACCACACAGTACTGTGTGATTTCATCTTTACACAAGTCTTCTTTTAGCATTAACCAAGTGGTTTGCTAGAACTAAAGAGATTTAGAGACTTGGGTATTAAGAAGCTGTCCAACTGAAATGCTTCCTTTACTTAGTTTCAATTCAGGAGTGAACTTTTACATAAAACCACCTGTTATATTGTGTCTAATCTGTCCAGATTAGACACAATACTGGGCAAATATAGACAACGGCCTTCAAAAGTGCAGGTGATGAGGATTTGACTTGATAGCTCTTCTAATTTCTGTGTATAGCATGATCAGCTGCTCCTTGCCAGTAATTAGCTCATGATACCAAAACCTGAAAACCAGCAAGCACAGCAGCTGGCTTGCCAATTCTATTCTTGGCAGTGCTTCTGATCAATCATGTAGGTAAACTGCATTAGCTCTATATGTCAAAGTGTTGGGCAAAGAGTCAGAAATTTTTGTCAAAGCCTAGAAGAGTTTGCAGCAATAAATCTGTTACCTTTTGCTCATCTGGGACAAAAACCTTCTTGGCTTTTTTAATCATAGGTTGTGGTTTCAGGTCCTCTTCAGTAAACTTGTGTTTACGAGGATTGAAGAGCTCACCGCCAGGCACACTGGACAACACTAAATCAGCAGGGTCAGGGTTGAAATTCACCTCAACTTCTACGCAGTCAGGATCAATGGGGCTGGGTGTATTTCTCTCATTTTGTGGTGGGGACTCTGGCAACAAGAGGAGAAATTACAATATATTCAGCAGGATGAAGAGAATCAACAAAGAAGCCAACTTTATTGCCCGGTGGTGAGAAATATCTCATTGAATTAGTTGGTGCTTCCCTGAGGTGTGGTGGGTGCTGTACTGCTGCTGGTACAGAGAAAGAGTTCACAGTCCAGTCTGTAATATAACTCTAGAAGCATATGCCAGAATAACAGACATGAGTAGACAGATGCAGGACAGGAGTTAATACTTCCTTGGCAAAAATTACATGCTTTGCACACACAAAAAGCACCTTCAGTGGCAGTAAGAAGGGAGAAACTTGTATCAGCCTGAGTTTTGTGCCATACAAATCCTTACAGAAACAAGCCTGCCCAAAGACCCCAGTCCCTGGGACCTTCAAAGGTCAGACAAGTATATTTCCAAACAACTGACTAAATAAAGGAGACTTTGCTACAAATGCAACAGTATTCTTCTTCTTTTCCACATGGAAATAAACGTCCCAACAGAGAAGTCTGACACTGGTAGTGTTCATATGAGCTTTATCATATCAATCTATTGTTTACAAAACTTCATATACATGAGTTGCAAAACTGCACGTCACTGCCATGTGCAGTAGTGATCAATAAATAAGTTTTGCATATACTACCTAGAAAAAAAAGCCACACCCTGTAATTTACGGAAGGAATTCCATGTTATCTTTCCCACAGATTCACAAAAGAGGTCCAGAGCAAAATGCTTTCTTTAAAGCTTGCTCATGAAATAGTACTGTGATGGCTATCATGTTTAAACTCCAAATCTAGGGCAAACTGAGCAGCTGAATTCTTTAATAGAGAAGATCTCCACAGTACAAATGAAGTTTCCTAGTACCATTTAAGCACAGTTTTGTTTGTTTGTTCCTCCATTCCCACTTCAAAGCACCAGAGAACATCAAACTGCATCATTAAAACACCTTTTCCAAGTGTCTGTTTTCACATTTCCCAGGCTACCACAATAATGATTGCTTCATTGTTTTTCTATTTAACATTGTTATTTGAGGTACATTAAGTTCACCTAAGTTCACCCAAGCAGACCAAGGTAGTAAAAATTACTTATGACAAGCTATCAAATCTGTTGTAAAATTACCTGAGAAAGTAAGAAGCTGGACAAGTTGAGAAAATATATATTAGCAATACCAAGAAAGCAAATACTTTATGCTGCTATTTCAGCTCTTATAATTTCAAAAGAAAAACAGACTGCATACTGATAGACAGACTGCACATTGATAGACACTCATTCTTTATAGGATGGAAAGAGAGAAAGAAAAGGAGAGGCAGCATCTTCATGAATTGACACATGAACTACGGCTCTACATTGAGCATGTTTAACTGTTTAACCTGCCACAGCAAACACTGACAGGTTAGCATATCTCCTCTTTGATCTACAGAGACACCTTTTAATATGAGAACAACAGAAATCCCTCAGAGCCCCATATTATTCCATGTACCTGTGCTGGAGGCTGCTTCAGATTGCTGGTAAACTGCAGTGGAAGAGGATGATGCAGGAGAACCAGTGGAAGCACTGGCAGATTCCTTCCCTTCCAGCTCAGCCACAGGCAAGAGTGGATTCTGGTTCAAATCCAGGTGAGTAGGGCTGGAAGGAATTCCATTCTCCAGCAGGAACTCATCCAGATCCATGTACTCCAGGTGGAAAGACTCGCCATCATAAGGAATAGTTTTGTCCCAAATGGGTGGCATGAGGGAAGCTGAGACTGCCATAGTGCTGGCAGCTGCTGCCTCATCTTCTTCAAGCTTTATTTTCTCCTTCTCTTTATCTGAAAAATACAAGTAGGTCACTGTGCAAGCTGAAACACAGGAGAGACTCAAGGTTTAAGAGTCAAACAAAATCCCCATGAAAGGAAATTCAGCTCATGGCTCTGCCTCATGACATGATCTGGAAAACCAGATGTTGAAAAGGAACATTTCTGTATGGAAGGCTCTAACCCCCTGTGATGGCTGGGCCCCAGGCAGCTGAGCAGCTCTGCAGAGCAGCATCTTTGCTGACAACTTACCAAGGTGCATGGAGCTTATTAACCAGTCACTGCAACACAGCCTGAGTTTCACATACCCATCTCAGAAGACAACAAAAGCGAGTGTCCCTAAGCAGGATTACATGGGAAACCATTAAGAAAATTCTGAGGAGGCAGAGTAGCTTATTCTATGCACAAAGAAGGAAGGTGCAGAACAATAATTTAAATACAAATGGGAGAGGAACATGGGTTTTCAGATTACATTTGAAAATCAGTCAAAAGGTCCATAGGACACCAGAGACCTGGATGCTTATTGTTCAGCATTTTAGAAGCATTTCTCTCTGAAATGACTCAGCATGTCCACAGAAAGCAATAGCTCCAAGTGCTGCTCACTATAGATAGCTCAGAGTACCTACATACAATTTTCACTCTTTGGGGAGATGTCTAATAAGGCACACTCCCACATCACACCCCCAAGTCACAAGAGACTGATGAGTTTTTCTCCATTTACTGTGCTACAGTGCACATATTACAGAAAAATGGCTGTTTCTATGTTCCCCATAGCTACTGAATCTTAACAATTGTCTGGGACAGAATCCAAGCAGAAAACTCAAGTTATGGAATAATTACATAATTTAAGAGATAAAAATAAGCTGGCAGAAAAAAATTAAAAATCCAAGTCATTTTCCTGATCCAGTTCTCCATGCAGCCATGCAGTTCTATCAGCAGTGAAGGAGGCATTCCAGAAACAGTGCTAGTACTGCCAGCACTGAGCCAGCACTGCTGTCAAAAGGAAGGAACAGTCACCAGTTGTACCCTCATCACCTGCAAACTGGGCATTACCATGGAAGCCAACAAATACTCTGTTCGATAGAACAAGGACTCCAAGGACATACACTGGACCAAGTTTAGATCTCCAGTATTAAGAGAGATTAGCCCAATAAAATGCACCAATCTTTGGCATTAGGGTTTTCTAGACTGGCTACAACATGCAAAAGGAGCATTTTTCTTTATCGGGGGTGGAAGAGGGGGTGAAACTCTGCTCTAAATCAGAAAAGCCTATTTATATAAAACCTATTCTGATAAAAGTGGCATTCCTTCCGCTGTTGCTTTAGCTGGTGTGGATCTGTGGCTGAAAGAGCTTTTTATGGCTTAAAGAACAGTGCTGCCATACAAAGTAAATTATCTACCGGATTCTGAATATTTTATACAAAAGAAGATACTGATTTTAAACCAAGGAGCTGAGAAAGTATTCACCAGCCACCAGCTTGGGATCAAGAGCAAGTACCTAAAGGATACATTGAATTCAGACCAGTGGCTCCTGGACCCAAGCTTTGGTAATATCACCTTGTAGCTTTTGGCCTTCTCCTTGCCACTTCACACTACTCCCTTCAAATCACCATCTTCCAGCTCTTGTTCCTGCTATAAACTCCTTTTCATGGGGAGTTTTGCAGCTTTCCTACCCTTTGCTTGGACAAAGCAAACATGCAGATTAACAGTAATGGTGTAAATAACCAGAATGCTTCTAAACAGCTCCTACTTGAAGTCAGTAAAGAAACAGCACCTACTCCATATATCAGGAGGATTTCCCTTACTACTGGAGCACACCCCACCAAATTGGAACCAACATTTCACCTGTGAATAGAGATTGTGTACTCCCCAACACAAGCAAACCCAGATTTGCACTGGACATTGTGGATGATATCCTAGTAAAGGTAGCACCAAAACAAATCCAAGCAACACTAATTAATTATTTGTAAATAACTATTTTTAATTAGCATGATTAAAAAAAACTTGTGCCATGTCAAGTCAAAATGTCAACTAAAAGGAAAAAAATTTCTTAACTCTGGAAAACAACAGTACACCATTATAAGTTAAGCCAGTTTTAATAGTGCTTTTGTTTTGCAACATCTAATAGGACACCTCCAAGAGAGGAAAAAAATATTAACTGATTGTTAGACTGGATATAAGGCATAAAAATATATTTCAGAAGGCAGAAGCTAAAAAGACTACACTACTTGGATATGTGGCTCTTGTCAGATCTTTTAATGCCTTTTGGACGTGCATGATCACCCTGCTGTCCTGCAGTAACCTGGAAAAACTGTGGTTCCTCCAATTTCCTCTTGTGATTGTCCCTGGCTCACACCACATTAGATCCTTCCTCCACGAGAGAAAAGCATCTGAAATTTTTTGTCCTTTTGCTACAAGCTGACAACTCAGCAAGCACTGGGCCCCCAGTGCTGTCTTTGTTTAGCTATGCTGTCTCTCTCTCCTCCCTCACTTCTAACAGTATCTGAAATAAAACAGCAGAAATTAACACACATTGGGAGCTCATCTGTTTCAAAGATGATACATAACATGGTAAAACCTTTGTATGATCATTTTTGCATTGATGTTTTCCCACGGGTTTCTTTCTACTAATTTAATCTTTATTTCTGCCACACAACATCCTGCTTGGGTGCACAACATCTAATGAAACACTAATTAACTTCTTACATCTTGAGGGGAAAGTTTCTGTCTACCTCAGCACAGGGACCTGAAAGATTAATTCTCTTAAGATATTTATAGTGTAAACAGGTATTACCTGACAGCAGGGCTGCAGTATCCTAAGAGGCTCCATTTGCAGTGATTCAAGGTCACCCTGATAAATCTGGACTGTACTTCTGCTGATGATGGCTCATGTCTGATTTAGCCCCCTCATTCTGCTACTGTGACCTATTAACTGGGCTCTACATTTGCTGTCAACAGTGAGGACACCAGTTTATGCTCAGTGACTTAAGTGCACCGTTTCAGTTACTGAACTGTTGGAAATACTGCTGTTTTAACCATAAGTAGCAGCATGAAAAGAGCTTTATTCCCTGTCCTGGCTTTTCCTCAAAACCAAAAAACCAACTAAACCAATAACCAACCAAAAGATTTTGGCCACCATGCTGTCACGAGCTAGCCCAGCCACAAAAGAACAAATACTTATTTGACAAACTTCCTCTTGTTCACCAAAAAAATATTGTGAAATTATACTGAAACCACTACACACATATATATATATCTGTATGTATGTATGTATGGGCTGATTGCTCCATAAATCTTTAGTCCCACTTATGAGGATGGAACAAGGCAGGTTGCAGGGCTCCCTATCCCTAATGCCCATTACTGTGATGTTTGCTGAGGCATTTCTCCTGCCACAGCAGCATGCAACTGGTGATTAAGGCATCCTTTGGAGAGTATGCAGCAGCTCCTTACTAATGGAAGAGACCTACACTTCTGCTCCAGAATAATAATTGCCTTCCCTTAACCCATGGGACTTTTCCTTTTTTTATAGAAATAGAATTATTTTTATTTATTTAATCCCTCCAACTCCCAGCAAGGCTGGTGAGCTGTACCTAGTCTATGGCAGGGTGTTCAAGGGGATGGCATTCTGCTGGAACTGGCTGACCTCCCTCCTCTGCTGCTCAGGAGGATTAGAAAGCTGCTTGCTTTGAGTGGGTAGTCAAATTACCCACAGCAGTTGGAAAACCCACAGGTAGCTTGCAGAGACTACAAATGGACAGACACTGCAGCTAGCTGATACAATTCCTTACAGAGTAAGACAGAAAACTGTGTTTTTGTCAATAGGTATTCCAGACAAAAGCACAGGGTCTTTTCTCAGAAAGTTTGCTGAAAGTGCACCACTGGATTAAGTGAATGAGTAATTTTTTAACATTTTGAGTGTATCACAATTAAAAGAACAGAAAATAATCAAGGACCCTCTGAAGTCAATTGAGTCACAGGTCTATTGACAAACCTTTTGTAAACTAGGAGTAACTACCTGCTGACAATGAAGGCATTCTTTCTTTTGTCTTGAATATGCAAACAAGTATCAGAGACCAAAATAAACACAGAGCAACAAGTTCCACAAAGTGTGAAGTGAAACAGAACAAAGTGAACTAAGGAAATCTATGGAGAAATTTTAAGAACAAGAACAACCTGAACTTTATCACACCATGAATGGAGAGGGATAATCAAGATGAAATGGACTCACTAGCAGGCTTTAGGTGAGCACCTTCACGAGCTGGAATGGGGTCATCTAGTAATCAATCTAGCATCAAATGTTTCTAATTTTAGAAAAATGCACTACCTCACAATCATATTAATTTCAGATTTTTACATCTCCATAAGCCACATCACGTGATTCTGAACACAAAAATCAGCCCCAAGACAAAGTCACTAAATCCCTATCAGCAACCATACTGAAATTGCTACTGCTGGCACTAATGTCTTTAAAAAGGACTGGGTGCAGAAATATCTTAAGAAATCCCATTATTTTGCAGATTCAAGATTCTGTGTGCTGCAGCATCCTGCACCATAGCAACATAACTAAAACCTTTATCACAAGCTGACTTTTTTTTTAGCAGAAAGGAGAAAAAGATAGTCTCCAGAATCACAAAATGGATTTACAGGGTATTGTGCAATATTAGACATGCAAGGTAGATAGGATCCTCACTGGCAACAATCTTGACAACCTTGCTTATGCCGTGGTTTACCCTGGATGTTGTCTACTGTACCAAAAAATTATTTTTAACCTCAAAATTCACAGGTGTAAGGACTTCTTTTATTATACGCTAGAACAGCAGTGCAGATAATCCTGAGCCTTCCTCGAAATAAAATTGATACTCAGAAAGGCAAAAATACTGCCAGATGAGAAGGGAAAAAAAAAAAAAAAAGAAAAGAAAAGAAGAGCCAAGAAAAAAGAAAGTGTGCCATGAGCACCGAAGACTACAAGCACTAGCACTGTTATTGACACAGCTGCTGTCCACATCAGCAGTGGCAGAGAGGCAGCTCCAGCCCATGCAGGATTGCATGTGCAGGCAGTCACTCATACCCTTATGGATTATCACCGAACCTAATCTGAGAGGATCCGCTGTTTACTCGTGTATCGGGCAACTTCCCAGCAATTAAGGTCAAGCAAGCCTGGAAACCTTCTCACTGCTGCTCCCAGCTACGCGTCTACAGGCGGGGGAGGCTGCAGAGAGCCGAGGGACTAAAATCAGCGTGGCGCGTCTCGGCTCCTGCCCACCCCTCACTCCCGCAGCGTTCGGTTCTGCCCAGCGCAGGCACCTACACGCTCCGGAGAGGGCGATCCCCGGAGGCGGGGAGCGATCCCGTGCGGCCGGCTCTTGGCTCGGCCGGCCAGGGGGCGGAGGGAGGGAGGGACGGGGCGGAGGGAGAGGGCCGGGGCGTGCGGCCTCTCCCGCGGGTGCTCCCCCCGCGGCCAGTCCCGCCGTGACCCGGCGGGTCCCGCCCTCCGAGCCACGGGGCGGGAAGGGGGCGGTGGGGGCGGGTAACTGGGGGGCGCCGCGCGCTCCCGCTGCCCCCGCGCGCGCCCCCGCGCTCACCCAGGCGCGCCTCCCGCGGCGGGTTCTCCATCAGCTTCTTCAGCACCAGCGGGAACGCGCCCGCCAGGCCCCGCCGCTCCTGCTGCGCGGCGGCCCCCGCGCTCCCTCCGGCCGCAGTGGGCTCTGGTCCTCCCGCCGCCGCCGCCGCCTCCTGGTGCGCGGCGCGGCCGGGCATACTCCCCGCGGGCGGGCGGGCTGTCAGCGGTCACCGGCGGCGCGGGGCTGCGGCGGCTCCCCGGGACCCGGCGGCAGCAGCGGCGAAGCGCGGAGCGAACGACGCAGGCGCAGCCAGCTGACGCCCGGCGCGTGCTTCAGTATTCATGAGCTCCGGGGCCCCGCCCCGGCCCGGCCTCTCCGCGCTCCGGGATTGGTCCGTGCCCCCAGAGGGGGTGTGGCCCCGAGCGGACAGGCCCCGCCTTCCCCGCCCTGCCCTCCCCGCGGCCGGCGCGGGCACGCGCCCCCCGCCCGCCAGGGCACGTGCAGGGGCGGGGCCTCAACGGAGCTCATTAGCATTCGGAGCCCCGCCCCCTCCCGCTCCTCCCGCGGGCGCTGCGTCACCGTCAGGAGGGCGGAGGAGGCGGGGGGAGGCTGCGCGCCCCCTGCGCCTCCGCGCGCCCGGCGGTGCCTGAGGCGGCCGCGGCCGAGCGGGCGTCCGTGAGAGCCGTCCCGGCAGCGCGACGGCTGCGAACCCCCTCCCCGCCCTGTCCCGGTGCCAGCGCTCCAGCCCGCCCTTGCGTATCCTCCTTTAGGGTCCTAAAATCACCTTTCGCGCGTGCCCTGGATTTAATCTCCCTCCGTCCCACACGATGCCCGCAGCGGCGTGCCCTACATAACATGGGCAGGGAGAGGGACTTCACTGCAGTATTGGCATGGGCGGGCTGCTGGGGGAAGGGTGGAGAGGCCGCCTTTCCAAATTGTCATGATCACAAGAAATTCTTGTGATTCTCCAAGCGGCTCCCTTGCTTTAGCAGCAAGGATGCCGTGCTAGGATTTAAGCTGCTGAACACAAGAAGGGAGCAAATATTGCCAATTTCGTTCCCGAGAGCTCAGGTGGATACTGAGGAGCCTCTCCCACAAATGAATAAATTCGCAGAAATGTCATGCTGCAGCCACAGGCTTCTGCTGTCAGCAGCGGCTGCTCTTCCCTCGGCAGGATGGGCTGCAGCGAAGCTACGGGAAAGGGAGGGATCGGCCCTTCTGCATCCAACACAGCCGCGAGAGCAGAGGCATTCCTATCCGTGCCAGCAGAAATAAAAGACATCTTCGTCTCAGGTAGGCACTTGGGCATCTGCTTGGTTGAACTTCCCTGCCACAAACCTCAGACATTTAATTTAATTGGCAAGGCACGATTTTACCTGACCCTTACTAATAAACCCTGATGGTCTTTGTGACCAAAAAAAAAAAAACAAAACCAAAATCAGGTCTAAACTCTTCTGCACATGCCCCAGGAAAAGGAATGGAATGTGAAGTCACACAGGGTAGGTGTTTTTCTCCAATGTCTTACTGCAATGAGGACCAGAGGCCATCTCCACCCAACCTGGGCAGATGTGGAGCTGCCCTACCCAGCAGCTACTTCTCTTGCGTGGGCTGGGAGGCCCAATCTGCTCCCTCCTTCACAGGGAACGGGCGGGACTCCCGATGCAACTCCTGCACACATGCTGCCCAACGGGAAGCCTGGAAAAGGCCACCCTGTTAGTATAGGCTGCAACGGCGCAGGTTAATGCATCATTTATCAAGGCTGATAAATCCAGTTGCAAGAAGCAGGCAGAGCAGGTCATGCTCCGCTGCCCAGTGTGCTCCATGGACTCCCTCCGCCTTGCCAAGCTCAGCTGGCAGGAAGAAAAGGCACATGTGTGAAAGGGAGATGCCACTTCACAGAGGGTAATGAGACACAGATGTCAGACCACACACGACAGAGGCAGCACACGCAGCTTGGCAAGGGGCAGCAAGCCCACAGTGGTGCTTTTGTCTAGGAAACAGCTACTGATAGGTGATAGAGAACACAACTGAGTGAGGTCACAAAGGAGCAGCTTTTAGGCAAGTAGACGCAGCCAAAGTGGGGCAGGCTGCAGGCTTCCCATTCAGTTGTGGCTCTCATGGTCACTTTGTTCCATTGTTGTCAATGCTGGTGGCCCCCAAGGATGATGCTGTGCCTCAGTAGTGTACAACACTCCTTCAAGGAACAGGGTCTATGCACATCACCCCTGCAGAGCTCAATGGCAGCTGCTTTGCTGGGTAACGTCTCTATGAAGGGAGGTTATTAAAACCACTCAGCAGCTTTTACTCCAGGGCTTTTCCCTTTAGATTGACCATGTTCTTCCTCCAGCACATTTCCACCCGTGCTCCACTGTATGAAGTTTTGTTCTGCACCCCTGTGAGTTGTGACTTTCCTTGGAAAGGGTCTAGACTACACAGCATTAGCTACTCTTCCCAAAGGCAGGAAGGAGGGAGGGAGTTTCTGAGGAACATTCCTGTGGGTTTCTTCTCACATCACCCTGCTCCAGCATTAGCACTACCCTGCCAGCTAGGAGGCAGGCTGCCCTGAGAGCTTTTCCTCACTGCTTCTGGGGATTAGGTGTTCAAAGCAATTGCCAACAGAAAGCAGGCACTGTACCACAAGCTTTACCTTCTTGGTTAAGAGGGGATCTGTCTGGGATTTTTACATTTGCTTTCACTCTGCAGCTGAGAAGGAAGAGTGGAGGACAATGAGATGTGAGGAGACAAATGCAACAGCCTTGCCTGTTGCTGCTGGGAGTCTTGTCAGGGCCAGATGATACAGAACAGCCCAGTTCTGGGGTGCAGCAGGGAGGGAGGCAAGTGATAAGCAGCTCTCTGCTGGGCACAGGGTGTGAGGGAGAGATGTACAGTGAGCCCAACTGGGAGGTTTGAATAGCAGAATAGAGAATTTCAGAGAGGGGCCTGAGAACTAGCAAATCCAGATGAGTGCTGTCCAAGTATGGAGACCCAGAAGGAGAGAACTGAGCTCTGTGGGAAGAGGGCCATGATGGGAATGCTGGTCTGGAGAGGGAGGCAGCATAATAAAGACAGTTCTGAGGACTGTGGGAAGTGATGCGGAAAGGCAGGGTGGTCCTGGAGCTGAGGAAGAAAGCTGCCACAAAACAGCACTCTCAGCTGCCAAATAAGCCACATTCAGTTAAGACTAAATTATTCTCTCTTCAAATCATTGATCTTTCCTCTACCCCCTACTCTAAACAGATAGGTTTTGCCAGCACTCCTCCCTTGGATTAATTGAATCCACTTGGCTGTGGAGAGAAGAGATCCCAGAAAAGCAGCCAAACTCAACTTAGCCACAGCAAAGCTCTGCACCACATGAGCTGCTCTTGGCTGTTACTGCCTCCTCCCAGACAGTTCCACTTTCTACCTGGGTACTGTCAGCTGGGAAAACATGCCCTGGTCCACACAAACAGTGGCACTTCATACGTGTGGTATGTAAACACACCTCTTAGTGGGCAGTCTCAGCAAAGAAGAGAGAGAGAGCTCACAGGAGGCAGCAGCAGAGCAATGTGACAAAATGAGCCCCTTAGGGGTGGGGCAGTTCCCCTTGCCCTATTTCCCTTTTCCACAGGGAGCTGTGCCTGTGCCATAGGACTCACAGTATTACAGCAGGTGTAGGCAGGTACCTTTCCTTACATGAATGCTTTACTGTCACAGGAGCAGCCTTTTCTCCCATTGACCCTGGAGCGAGAGCACGGTCCCTCTCCACACTGTGTCTGGCTTTTCTGCTCCTGGGTTCTGCTGCCCCTCAACACTGCAGAGCTGCCTGGATGTCCTGGTAGCAACTTCCTAGAGAAGAGCAAGCTCTGTGCATGTTTGTTTCTGTGAGCTCAACTCTCTCATGCCCAGACATAGGCTTGTTGTGCTGAGGTGTTCCCATACACCTCCCCAGCACTGTGCAGCAAACATTAAAACACAGCAACCAAAAAGTGGCTTGTTAAGGGTCTGTAGCATCCTATCCAAAATCAGAGAGTACTCAGACTGTGATGGGTGCTTGGAGCAGACCCAGCATTAGCAAAGCCATAAGTGCAGCATGAGCAAAGTGTTCAGCATAGTGAAAGCCCAAACTAAATAACCTCCTGGGTTCTTCTCATTTGTTTTCTAGGATGCTGCACAGAGAGTAAGAAAGCCTAGGAGTACAGAAGTGCTCCTGCAAAGAAAATGCAGCATTTGCTATGTTCTCTATCCCAGCTTTTCACTGATAAACAATTAAACAAAGTTTGCACAGTCAGCCTGCCCCATGCAGGCTGGGCTCTCTGGACAGTCTGAGTCTGGGAAAAGGCAATGTCTGGAGACTTAGTGGTTATTAACCATAGGACAACAAGGAATGGCAATCCTGGAAGTTGCTTCTATATGAGCATGAACATTAGTGCCCAAGCCTTTTCTGTGCATGAATCTTTGAGGGTTTCCAAGAAGTAGCTGAGCACAGAGATTAAAAGGATCAGGAGCTCAGCATGATTTTATAATCCATCCATTGCCGCCGTTTTTCCTTCTAGCTGCACAACACGCACAGTGCCAGGACTCCCTGTCTGACTTGGACACTTTGAGGAAACACACCCTGGCAGGGCTTGCAGCAAACAACATCTGCCCCTTTCTCACCTTGCAACTGAAGGAGGGGATGGAGAAATCAAAACAGAACCCCCAGTACATATTTCCTCAATCCTACCTGTCATCTTGTTGGTCCAGGGCAAGGAATACTCCAGTAGGGACTTCAGGACTTCCGGAAAGTCCAGGGCAGTGGGGCCCCCAGGGGTGTTGCAGCTTGACATGTCCTGTCCTGGGACTGTGCCAGCAGAGCTAAGGGAGGGCCAGGTGCCTGGCCACCAACCTCACACCCCACTATCCTGGGCGTTGCGAGATGGGCTCGGAGGCACCCGGAGCGGGTGTGCCGAACTGCTCTGGCTCAGAAAAAACAAGGAGAATGGGAAGCAGCCTGGCAGAGATGCAGCTTGCCTGGCTGTCTTCACCTCCCCCTCTCCCACTCTGAAGTGGCCAATTGTGGAAATAGCTTGCAGCCTTGCAGGGCTGGGCTGGGCGCCTGGCCAGCGTGGTTTTACAGGGCCTCTCCCAGCCAATCCGGCAGCAAAGAACTGGGCCAGTTATCTAACTTTGCAAAGGCAGCACCCTTTTCCTTCCCAAGGTGTTATAACAAATACATGTGTCTGAAGGGGAAAAAAAGCAAGTGTGTGCTGTTAGGGGTACATGTTGGCTGCAAACACAACAGGAGAGGGATCCTCTGGCACATTCTTGGGAGGCTCTGAGGAGCTCCAAGCTGTGCAGGCTGTTACAGGGAGATACACATGCTGTCTGCATCTGCCTGCTAACTTTTTAGCTGAGATAAACATAGTGAGATTATTTGTATGTGATGCAACAATTACTGCGTGTCCCTCCTAAGTTAATATTGATAATAGCACAAGGTTTCTTTCTTATAAAGTGTGCATCATCCCCAAAATCCAGGATTTTTCTTCTGAAGTGCCACAGAATTTTATCAGGAAACAAACAGCCTCCTCTTAGAGCACTGCTATACAGGAAGAGAGTTCATGAACCCTGCAAATACCCTGGTAACAGCTGGTTAAGTAAGATCTTGAGCACACAAAGCCCCTCTTCTCCTGTCAGTGAAATTTTTAGCGTGGAGAAAAGGACTGGAGACAGGAGGATAAAGGTCTGATCCTCTTTTTCAGAACCTGGTGTGAGAAGAAGCATCTTACATGTGCTGTGATCTTTTCTTTTGCTGAGTGTGGTATTTCAACAGAAGTGCCTTTATTTCTCAGTTTGTTCCTGTCCATTTTGCCAGGCTCAGCCTTAGAGTGCCAGTGTGAGTCGGTAGAAACCAGGTATTCCTACAGTGGTCTGTGAGCCACAGCAATTGGACACAGCCCAGCAAAATCAGGCATGGTGTTTGGTTTCATAAGGAAATGCATTTGATTTAACCCAGTAGAAACCAAAAGGAAGGAATTATCTAGCCAGGTTGGGTAGTTGAGAATTTGAGTTTAGCTGGAGAAGACTCATGATCTAGATCCCAATCTAATCAGGCTCAGAAATCAATAACTAACAGAAATCAACTAACAGTAGTTAGTTTAGTAGAATTTGTAATTATGATACAACCCCTTCAGATTTTGAGCCAGTCATAACCATCAGTGTTGAAGCCATTCAGGGAGAACAGTACCATACTAACCTGGGCTGTTACAGTGTTCTCCACCCACCCAAAGCTGGAGCCAGCAGAGTCTGCAGATGGTCAGTGCATTCTGGCTCCTGTGAGCAAGAGACTTGATCACATCTCTCCTTCCTGGAGCACAGCCTGCCAGCCAGGAGATCCATGTCCTTTCCTGAAATCTTCCAGTCCATTCAGTCATGCCAGGCATCATTGATGTTTGGGACAGCTACTGTCACATTATGCCTAGTATTGCTTCTTATCACAGGCTGGCATGGGAAAGTCACTGGGAACATGGTAGCTGTCCAGTGCCAGGTGCAGCTGGACCCCCTGATTTTGTCCCAGGCTCAAACTTGTTATGAAAGCTGAACAAATATCTGACCACATGTCTGGAGGGACCCAAGAACTTCACAGCCACTGCTGCAGCAGCTGACTGACATTTATGGCTTCAGAAAATTAAGACATTAATTCAGAGGAAATTCATAGAATCATGAAATGGTTTGGGTTGGAAAATACCTTAAAGATCATCTAAATTGTCTCTTAGCAGTTTGAATTATTAGCCTGCAATGGACATCTCTAATTTTTTGTCTAGAGATCTGAGAGTGACGAAATAAACATCTCATCTGGTGTTTGCCATGTCCACAAAGTCTCCTACCAATACTGTATGTCCCTCTTGATTCAGAATCCCAGAACAGTGAGCTCCTGCCCACCAGAAGAGCTTGGGTAACATCACTAGCTGGAACCACCCTGTCTTCAAGCCCCAGGAAATCAGAAAATGTACTATGGAGTAGAGTCATAGCAGTAGGGAATGTCTGTCTGCCCCCATGTCCCTGCCATGGAGAGCAGAGCATTTGAGCTGCTTTAGTGAATGAAGTTGAAATGTTGTCTCTGGAAAGATGCAGGCATGGCCACAGATTGCATCACTTGTGCTAGCTGCACTGTTATCAGATCAGATATGTTTTTACTGGTTTTGTGATCCCATTTTAGTGGAGGTGCCAGCAGCTCTGCTCCAGCTATCACTCAGAAGCCCAGTCAGCCCTTAACAGCACTTTTCTCACAGACTCAACCAGCCATAGTCAACTTATACTGTCCCTGAGCGGATGGCACACAAAAGGAGGCACCTAATGTGATGGCAAAGGCCAAACTCCAGGAACACCAATTTAACTGGCAGAGACCAGGGTTAACTTCACTGTAGGTGAAGGTCTTTTCTGCAGGTCTCTTGGGCATCTACCCACACCGCCCAGATGTGCTGGCTGAACCTCTCAGCACATTTGCCCAAGGAGTGTTCAGCAGTCCTGAGGGGAGGATTGTGGGTCCTTCAACATTTGCCTTGGTCCATACTCTCCCTCCTTTTACATTTTTATTTGAAAGAATTGCTCTTTTTTTTTTTTTTAAGCAACCCATTCTTCTACCTTCCTTCCTCTGACCACTTTGCCTTCCTGCAGTGTTCAGGTTCTTCTGCTGGCACCAAAACATGTAAATGTCTCTTTTAAAACCTCTAATTCTACTCCTGTGTCTCACAGGACCTCTCTAGAGAGGTGTGCCATTGGGCCCAAAGAGAACTGTAGAGCAACACTGCTGAGGTGTCACTCATAGGTACAGCCTTGCTGGCAGTTTGAGACCCTGAAGAATCTTTTCAGACATTCAGACCTCTGATAGAACTCTGCTCATTATAAGGAGCTGGGTATGGGGGTTCTCTGTGCATGGGTCCAAGCTGCCATCTTTCCCTCAGCCTCAGGAGTATTCCCTCAACTCCTCCACAGGGCCACTTTCACAGCGCTTCTGGAGCAGCCCTTCCCCTGTTTCTGCTCCTGCCAGTGTCTTGCAGCCTCCCTCAGACCCAAAAACAAGAGCCACTTGTGTGCCTCCCCAGTCAGAAACTCCTGCAGATTATTGCTGTGGGTCTTCTCTTTGGCTGCTCATTGATTTATGAGGCCACTACTGCAAAAGGGAATTTAATTGTTTCTCAGGTGTGTCTGAAAGCACAGCTGATGGGGAACCCAGCAGCAGCAATGACATTTGACCAAAGAAAGGCAGTAGTGGTTATTATTACTAATTGCTTTTATCTCAGCTTCCTCCAATAAGGTGAAAGTTTCCCTTGGTCATCTAATGGAATGTGTCCTCTTAGAAAATAAAAACTTTTTGTCTTATTTTCTCAGGACACAAAGCTTATGCAACAGTATTATCCATCCATCCATCCATCCATCCATCCATCCATCCATCCATCCATCCATCCATCCATCCATCCATCCATCCATCCATCCATCCCCAAGCATGCTACCCCACCTTGGCAAAGGGATAAATACATTTAAATATCTTATTCTGTTTGAAAGCTAAGCTAGGAAGAGGAGAGTCAAATTAATGCCTCCCCAGAGGTAAAACCTGCTGTTATGTGTTCTGTATGATCTGAGGCCCACTGGCAGTGACAAGGGACAGGCAGGAGCCAGCAGCACCGAAGGGACTTCGTGGTGGCATACAAGATGACATTCCCCTGAAGTGAATCTGGAAAAAAGGATAAAAATGTTTAGAAACCTCTAGAAGATTTGCAAATTCTGCTGTTCTTGAAGTAAGACTATTTTCCTTTTTTTTTCTCCATTTCTTTCAGTCACCCAAGACCATTCACATTGCCAGCGTAGCCATTACTTGGAAATTTCCGTTCCTCCTCACATGAGATATCTTCTGCTGCACATCCCACAAATCAAGCCTACTGCTCAAAGTCTCTGTGGAGGCTCCAGGCCCACCCACAGGGTTTGATTCTTGCACCAAACCCAGCTTGGTAAGTGGTTTCCTCTTTCTTTTATCCAAGCAAACCCTTTGCCAGAGGTTAATCACTGCTTCTTTACAGACATCTGTACAATTTTTTGTTCTTGTGCTAGTTCCTAGGACAATTGTACATTCCCCTTACAGCTTCCAGACTTAACTCTTTATTTGTGTGGTACATTGGGCTTGGTAGGGAATTTTTCTCACCTTGGCAGAGGCCTGCAGGCTGAGTTTCACCATGACCATTCTGAAAGGACACTTGTACCATATCCCAGAAACTTTTCTTCTTTGTTGAGATTATGCTAGTGCCAACAAACATCCATGGAGCTGCAGGAATACCCAGAACAGCAGCAGCAGAGAAGGCTGT
Organism: Molothrus aeneus; assembly: GCF_037042795.1. Lineage (NCBI taxonomy): Eukaryota > Metazoa > Chordata > Aves > Passeriformes > Icteridae > Molothrus > Molothrus aeneus. The sequence goes on along the minus strand of NC_089650.1, from coordinate 21,026,785 downwards.
GGCCAGACCACAGGGGTGTCAGCATCCACAGCGGATTAGGTTGAAGAAAAGGAGGTGAGAGAAGGAGTAATGAAGCCAGCATGGGAGGGTGTACAGCTGAGGGAAAAGTGGGACCAGGGCTCTGTATTGGCTAAAGACCCTGCCTGGTGCCTGCAACATGGGCATGCAAGCCTTTGGGTACTTTTGATGGTAGCAACATGTGACACAGACACCTCACTCCTCAGAGCTCCCTTCCCACCTCTGAAAGGGCTTCCTTCCCCAGCAGGGTATGGCATACATGCATGTGCCTATGTGTGTGTACAAATGTGCCTGCCTGCCTCCCTGTGGGGAGGAGCAGCGCTGGGATCTCCCAGGCAAGCAGTGAACTTCAGTGGAAGGAAGTGCCCGCACCTCCTGCCTGAGGCAATAGAATTTCTAAAAACTAATTCCTCAAAACAAGTGCCAAAAAGTTAATGAGCTTTGCTTCCCCACCACTCCTGCCAAGACTTCTCCCCCTTCTTGGGGTGCTCACATGGCAGCTGGGCTCACTACAGCTCTGCTTTTCTGCACGTGGCCTTCCCTTGTGAGGTGTCATTTGCCAGAGAACTAGGTGCTAGGCAGGGAGAAAACGTGAGAAAGGGCCTTGGGATCACCAGAAGTTTTACTGTCCTGGGCAGGAAGGACACCTAGAGCTGCCTTTTTGCATTTCCCTGCTCTGAAAACACTCTGGCAGCCTGGACAGAGACAGTTTTGGGAGCTCTTGGAACAAGCCTTGGCAGGAGGCAGAGCCCAGGAGATGCCAAGAGCAGCAATAAACCAAGGGGTTGAAATCAGGATAGGGAAATCCAAGGTGTGTGATGTTGGGCCATGGGAGATCATTGGGTGAGACAGCAAGACACACATTCCTGTGGCTGCTTCTCTCTCAAAACCAAGGCTGTCTGTAAGGACCTAGGCTGTCTGTCAGTCATCTCTTCCTACTCACATCTGCTAAGGACAACATGGTCCCCAGCAAGAGCAGGCATCCTGTAGCATCGTAGCACAAGAGGTCTGAGCTTGACAGAAAGATACAGGAGTCAGCTAAGTCTGGGGAAGGTGTGTGGGCTGAAAGAAAACAATGACCCTTAAAAAGGCTTTGACAGTTTGGCTGCCACTGATACCCCAAAACCAGGACATGAATGGTCTCAAACAGGAGAAGCTCCAGGCTGCCTAGAGCTTCTTTTGAAACACTGCTGCTGTATTGAATCCCCACCACAGCTCCCAGGGGCAATGCCCAGCTGTGTTGCAGTTATTCTCAAGCAATTTTGCTGAGGCAAACTGAGGCCATCTTAGTCCCATGGAAGCAGGACTTTCCCTCTCTGTCTCAGAGCTTTGCTGGGGTACAGATGGGGGCATGTGCCTTGGTATTCAATTAGCAAAACTATGCAGCCCTTCATCCTTCCCAGCCATCTGCCTGGAGGGCTGCAGCGCTATTGGAAGCCCACAGCTAAGGAAGACGTAGGAAATCCACTGAGAACAAAGGAAATATGCCAAAGAGCACCTCCAGAGCCGAGTGTTTTTCCAAGTCAAATCTACTCTGGCATCTAGCTGTAGAGACTTCTATCCCACCCCTGGGTAAATGTAATATTTTGGAGGAATAATTCAGATGGTTATGAATGACCCTATTTATGGGGTCTCTGCTACGTTTGTGCCTCCTAAGGCTCTCTGGAACAAGTAGTAGTTTTCTGGGGCACTGCCATCCACAAGATAAACTTCAGATACGAGCATTCCTGAAAGAGGCAATCTTGGGAGCTGCCAGGGACAGGACTGTTGTGGTGGGAAATGAGTCAGCTGGAGCTGTCATCTGGTCTGGTCCCTGCTCTTGTCTTTGCTGCACCTAGAGCTGTTTTCAGGAAACACCACTCCTGTCCCAGAGGCACCAGGACACACTGCTTTTGCCTGGAGGAAGAACCACAAAGAAATAAGAGGTGACAATCAATCTGGGAGGGAGAGAAGTTATGTGGAATGGACAGGTCCTGTCCTGTCCACTCCCATCCTGGGGAGAAAGAGGTGAGGCTGAATGAGACATGGCTCAGCTCCTGACCAGAGCCCACAGCTTTCCAGGAAGCCCCAACAGCTGTGTGTCCACAGGACCTCTGCCCAGAGCCATCCCATAGTACCCAACCAAGTCTGTTCAGTGCCCTCCTCCACCACATATCAAACAGCTGTGGTCTTCAGCCAGCGTGCCCACAGCCTTTCCTCCTCCACTTCCCTCCAACTAGTCACTCCCAGCCAGGCCTCTTTGACTATTTACTTGTTGCTTTCTGGCCCATGTTTTTCCCCCCAGCTGCCCTACATAGTTACATCCTCTGTACCCAGCCAGTGACCAACACACCTCCCCAACTCATGCATGTCAGGAACTCTCTGCTGCTCACTGTGCACAGGACACTACACAACATGACCCTGTTCCTGGTGGCAATGGCAGCAGCAAACACAATGAAGGGGATGACAGCATTTGTATCATCTGCTGTCACTGCCCAGAAATGTTTCTCTATAGTGTAGTAGGCAGACTCCATTACAGGATTGCTTACGATTCTCATCTGCAGCAAACCCCTTCTGCCAGGCTGCTGTGTGATGGCATTAACCATCTTCAATGAGAAGCCTTCCTCCCACCTCTCAGGGGTTTCTACCCTGCTCCTCTCAATCTTCCACAGAACCTGGATTTTTCCTGGCTGACCTGGGTCTCTCTGCCTTGTCTTTGTATCTGATGAAGTTCATAGGAAGATCTGATTACTGAAATCACCACTCCTTTTCTTCCTCTCCAAAATACAAGTTTATTTCAGTGAAAAAACACCAGTTTACAGCTGAGGCTCAAACCCACAAGGAAAACAGGTGTTCTTCTCCTGATGCTTTGTCTTTCTCACAATTTGACAATTTTGATTTCAATTGTACTGGAAAAGCTACCCTCAACTCTCACCAGCATGGCCTCAACAATCTTTGGAATGTAAAACTAATGTCTCTTACATCGTATGTATTCAATTGATGCACCTTGGAAATGCACATGGCTCCTTGTTCCCCCTGCACTACAAGAATGTGTTCAGGCTTCTTCTTTGGCCAGAAGGACATGAGTTCTTATGTCTGCATGAAGGCACATCAAGGAGAAGTGTGACAAATCTTGTCTCTTCAGGCCTCACTGGATATGACCTTCTGGTCACTACCAGTTTATACAGCTGTAACAGGGCATATCCATGGGACCCCCTGTCAGTGTCTTCACATCTACAGTTTTGATTTTATCAAGAATCTAGATTAATCTGCATTGTGATGGATTCAAAAAATAAAGAAGCTGGGTTTATTAATAAATGTTTTCACAGTGACCTCTTCCCCTAATGCAGTTTCCTCACACAGCATCCTCTCTGGGAGGAAAGTAAGGGCACGGATGCTTCCCATGGCCCAAGCTGTGTGCAACTTGGTGAGTAGGGCTAAGGACATGTTCCCTAGCAGGGTGCACACTGCCAGGCAAAAGAACTGGCCAACCCAGTTGAACAGAGCAGCCTACACAGAAGACTCTCTAGATGAAGGTGTTTACCCGCTTACTGGAGGTTTCAAAACACAGGTTACCCAAACACCTGAAACTATGTGTTAATGCAGAGCACATGGATTCTTGGCACTAGGGGGAAAGAAAAATATCTTAAATCTAGTGAACCTAAAGTTCACAAGAACTGTATGTCTGATGAAGAACTGCATCAACTGTTAATATGCACATAGGCAATTTTCCACTCAGCAAGAAGAGTAGCAGATTATACTTAAAGATGGGAGAAAGCCACAGTGGTCCAATGCTTGACGTGCTCCCTTTGCTTCCCTCCTCACAGCAGAGAAACCCAAAAGCAAGATAAAATCCTTTGCAGGCTGTTTGAAAAACACAAACACAGTCTGGATCAGGAGAGGGTTTAAAGTGCACACTTTTATTTTCTATTACAAAGGCTAAAAGAAGCAAGTTTGGTTTTTCTTTCTTTATTTAAGAACAAAAACAAAAATGTTGTTAAAACATCTACATATTTATCCTTATACTAGACCTTATGAAAGATACTAAGTTCTTTTTTAATAGTAAAGCGTGGTATTCTTATATTAATATGAAGACATATTAAAGGACTCAAAATCATTACTACCCAGCTCAGAACTGCAGCATCCCCTTGCTATCTTTTCCTTTCACTTGCTAAAACCCAACAATTTTTGACATACAGTTTCATACAAGCTAAGTAGGGTATTTTTTGTTGGTTGTTGGTTTGGTTTGGTTTTTTTTTTACTTCTCCCTGTAAAGGCCTGGTTAACTCCAATGCTAGTGTCAGTCACCTAAATCCCTGCCCCTACCAAAGAAGTTGGGAAAAGATTTTCACTAAGTCCTTCAGCATTTATTAAGTTTCTGCTCTGTATGAATGTCTGTAGTTATTTTACAGGATATGAGATTTCCTTCTAATGTTATAAAATTAAAACATCACTTTCTTTGTTAAAAACTCTCAAATTTGGTTCTGTGCTGCAGAATTTTCTTCTTCCTCTCTCACACAAATAAAGAAGAGAGAGTTATCACAGGGTCTTGTGAACACACCCCTAAAGCAGCCTCTACAACTTGAGGTTTATCTGCTGTAGAGCTTAGAGCACTGAGCATTTCTGCTGAGAGCATATAACGTGCTGAAGAAAACCCTCTTGGCTTGAAAAAGCAAGCCTGGGAAGTCAAGTGTGAAACTTCCTGCCTTTCACAATGTCCCTTTAAATAATATAAGCAAAGCCTTATATTAAAACTTTACTCACTAGTTAGCAGTATAATACTCTCTCACTGAGATGGGACTGCAAGGACATCCTAAAGGGTTTCAAAAATGCGAACAGGGAAACCTGTCCCATCTCAAAGCTTATACCTACCTATATAAAACCCTCTCCTCTTTTGTTATTTCCCTTTCCCTATCCCAAATAAAAGGCTTCATAATTAAACTGGAGATGCTGCCGTTTCCTGGCTTGAGTCCTTTTCCTTTACCCTCATTTAAAAGATTCCTTCGATACCACACACATATAATATTATATAGAGCGATATATTTAATACCTGTGTATATATGCTTCATGGGAAGGGTGACATATATACACACTAAAACAAGTCTGGTGACTAAGTACTGCAACACCACAGACCAGGTTATCATATCAGGGAAAACAAAGAGACACTTGATGCAACCCCCATGACTGTGGGCCTACCTCACCTCACCTCACCTCACTCTCACCCCACCCTCTCCCCATCTCAGCCCCAGCCTGAATCTCTGAAGCCCCACTGAGCAGCTCAGCTCTCATTGCAGAGATGGGGAGAAGGGAGAGTGACCCACTCTGTAACTTGTTTAGGTTACATGAGAAATCATGGCTCAGCGAATGCCAGAGTCACTAGAGATGCAGGTTTGTTTTAAAAATAAAAGCCACATTCCAGTGTCCCCCAATCCAGATTTCCTTCCTTGGCATCTCTGCCCAAGAAGAGCAGAACAAGATAACCCAGGAGCTGATGCCTGTCTCCTCCCATCTCTAAAGTTGACCACTTGAGCACAAGGATGACCAGGAGAAGGTACCATAGCTACCATGAAGAACAGAGGAGAAAATACAGCACCTGACCACTCAAAAACTGCCATGTCTGATATTGGTCATAGCAAACCAGAGACTACCATCCATATTTTAAGGGAGAGGAAAAAAAACTCAGCAGAAAAGTAGTTAAGTTGCCCAGGAAAGAGGCTGAATTCCCATCCCCAGAGGTATTTAAAAATATATGTAGATGTGGCACTTTGGGACATGGTTTAGTCTGGGACTTGGCAGTGCCAGGTTAACAGTTGGACTTGATGATCTTCGAGGTCTTTTTCAACTAAATGATTCTAAGTGCAGAAGTGCATTCAGTTTGCTTAGAGCACATTGTGTCTCTGGAGAGATTCCAGCGCTCTGCTCCATAACTGGACCCTAACTATCCCAGTGGAGCTGAAGCACCCTCCTGAAGGCTGGTTTAGGAACCTGCCCCACACCATCTCCCCATCTCCCAATTTCCTCATCCCATCTCTCCTGAAGCTCTGAACCCCAAGGATGTGGGAGCAGAGAGGAATGGGAGGACGCAGCAATGCCAAAACACCAAGCAGTTCATGGCCAGATTGTATTTACCATGGATACAGCCCTACCAGCCCTAAGGGCTCTGAGACTGCTGTCCCAGGAGAATCTGTATGAAAAAGACATCCCTGATGAAGGCTGGGAGAGAGATGTGTTTGTGTTTGACTGGATGGTGCCATCCATGCATGCAAAACTGCAGAGCACAGCTGGACTGCAGAAGAGAGAAGGTGAGGGAAGCTCAGAACAGGGAACACATTTACAGCTTACAGGATGAGACTGCCAGAAAGGACAAGGCTGGCATGCAGAGCAGTACTGCTTCTCACTGCTGCCTCTTATAAAAGCAAAACTTCTGTCCCAGAGTTCAGCATTACTGATTACCTCATCAGAGCACACATCAGGCAGCACAAGAGCAGGCCATGGCTGGGTCCCACTCATTCTCCACCACTGTCCCTGCTCTGGGTCACATCCTGGTTGCACTGTGCATCCACAAGCTCCCTGCTCTGGCTCTGGGGAGGAGGGAGCTGGATCTCTGGTACTGGTAAGCGCTTCCAGCTGGATTCCCATTAGCTTAACTTTGCCTGTGCTGTGCAATGGTGTCCTTTTAAATGGGTCCCCACCCAGTTCTTCTGGCAGTGCAGGGAAAAATGCAGCTCTAAGTAACCAGAAACACATGCCATTTAAAGAGTAAGAAAGAACACCATTACCTCCCTCCCTCCCTCCCTCCCTCCCTTTCTTCAGGACACAAGGCAACACAGAAACACAGGCTCCTTTTGGTGACCACCTCCCTCCTGACTGATACTGCTGTGTGGACTTCAGTGACACACAGTGTGTCACAGACTCCACTACACCTCCTACATGGGTTCTGTTTTACTTGCACCAGTCACACCAGCCAAAAAAAACCAACCCAAGCTATCTGCCCTGAATACCTGCCACACACTGAAAAAGACATCTAATGAGAAGTCACCAACTTGCTTTCTGAGTACAGTCAGCTGAAGTTTGAAGTCACCTACAACCCGGTTCCCGCTGCTGCAAGCAGTTTCATTACTTTGCTGCTTTTACCTTGCACTCCTTATACCACACAGCTGTTATCCTCCTCAGCACCAGTTGATGCCTCAGTGCAATACAGACAGCTAGAGCATAAACCTAGATCTCTTAAACCAAATCTAGTGGTTTTCCTTCTTTGCACCACAATTTCTATTTCTTTTGGTACCAAACTCCCAGAAGAGCAGGAGGGCTGCAGCAGAGTAAGTGGCGTTTAGTCTGCAGCACTGAGAAAAGGAACATATGAAATTCATGGTCACCTCCTTTTAACCAGATTTCATGAAATCATAGAACAGTCTGGGCTGGAAGGGACCTTAAGATCATCTAGTTTCAATCCCCCTGTCATTTAGAAGGACACCTCTTCCACTAGACCACATTGCTCAGAGCTCTATCCAACCTGGCCTTGAACAGTTCCAGGGATGGGGCATCCACAACTTTTCTGTCTCACTCTCTTGGCTTTGTCCTCCAGACCTCTGCAGTCATACTCTGAATTGAAAGACAGAAGAATGACACAAGGAGAAATTCTCTGATTTGCAGCCCAATACAGACTGAATTAATTCCTTTGAATGAAGGACAGTGAAAACAAAAAGATGAAGTGGAACGGGAATTTGGGGGAAAGAAGAGAGAAAAGATGGATCACAAACTCAATGAGCATGGCGTCGCTGGCCAACAAGAATTAAATTCACAAATTCATTCACTAATAAATCATTGTCTCAAAATCTTAAAATAAAAGAAAAGAAAAAGTTCTCATTGCGAGACACAGATCTCGCTCTCCCTGCTACTGCCCCTCGGAAAACCCACCCCGTGTTTCTGCAGCTGACAGACTCCCCCCGGCTCACACTATACGTCATCCCGCAATAGGAAGTTGTATTTCCCGAAGTCGTCATCCCTGGGGCAGAGCAGCATGTCCTTGCGAGCTTTGGCCAGTTTCTGTTTCAGCACTTCCCTCCGGTCCAGCCACTCCGTCAGCTCGTCCTGCCCATGGGCGTAGCGACACTCCTCTCCCTCAGGACAGGCCTTGTTCTTCTGGAACCTGCCAGCACAAGGAGCGCAGTCAGGAGGGCACCCCCAGTACAGGGGTTTGAGCTCTCTGCCTGGGATACTTGAGCAGGACCCACTGAAACATGCTGTGAACTCTCCTTTTTAAGGGTGAGCTGATTGTCCTACAAACCCATGTGCAGGGTTTTTAAGGGTGAGCTGATTGTCCTACAAACCCATGTGCAGGTTTTTCCCCATCAAGGCTGGGAAAAAAACAGAGCAGCAAAACCAGCAGTGGCTACAAGGGGATTTAGTCAAGAGCACAAAAAAATGTGAGCTGGAACTGGACCGGCAGGGATGAGAAAAAAACAATGCACAAGAGAGGAAATGCCAGGTAACCAGCATGAAAGACAAGAACCTTCTTGCTAACCAAAGTAGCATTTTTAACCATCACAAGCTTTCTGAAGGCACCTTAAGGTGCTGATTCAGAGGGCGTGAGACATTCAAACCATTTAATAAGGCACCTGGGATTCCCCCAAGCACTGGGCCAAGGAGACTGTTCAGCAGCCTGAGAGCAGAGGGCATCCTGGCTATGAAGTGCACAGGTGCAGACAGGAAGCTCTCCTTTTCTAAAGACACATGCTCAGGAATGTGTTTTTATCCCTCACTATTGTGGCTGAACACCTCTGTGATCAAACAGCAGCCTCACTGTCACCCAAACCTGTCATCTCATCCCACTCCTCCTCCATGCAGAAGTCACCAAGAACTCTGTGAGAGGATGAGGAGGGATGACAGAGGCCCTGGGCCTTTTACCCTGTCCCTGCAGCAGCAGCACAGGAGGGAGGTGAGACAACGGTACCTCTCGCAGAGCCGGAATTCGCCCATGGGGAAGCGGTAGCTCCAGCAGCTGGAGTCACTGTCTGAGGTGAAGACCTTCTCCTTGTGCTTCTCCGACTGGATGTGCTGCTGCCATTGCTTCTTGCTGTTGCTGTTTTTCCCACAGAGCCAGCAGTGGTAGCCCATCTAACCAGTGCAGACAGGGAAAAAGGCCAGTCAGTGCAATAATATTCACATCCACTGGCCTTCCCTATGCTGGCACTGCCTCTTCCCCTCTCCTTCCAGAGTATCTTGGAAGGCTCCACTCAGTCTATGACTACCCACACTTCTCTGCCATATTGTCTTTGAGGAACTGTGCTGACACTAAAGGGGAACAGAGGAGATGCTCTGTCAGAGTTTATCTATGGCTCAAACAGGCTTAGGGGACAGGGCAGCTCAGTTCATGCAGGACTCTTAAGCAGCACACACCCTTACATCAGTACCACCCATGGCATAAGGAAACACATCTGCCTCGAGTTTTTCAAGGCTTCTGTGACAGCTCTTCTCCAAGTTTCTCCCTCTTCTGACAGGCCTGCGATTGTTTTGCCAGCTTGCCCAGAAGCAGGCAGGAACCCTGCAGAGAGGCTGAGCCCACACAAAAGGGAACCTAAGGTAAACTCCTAATGACTTGGGGACTAACAGAAAAGCCATCGTAGAGCCTTGTTGACCCCAGGTCGATATCTTCCCACTTCAGCTGTGCTGCCCCTGCTGTCCATTTAACCTGTGTTAATATAGGCTCTGCTCCACTAGAGATATGCAGTCCCTGCTAGCCACACCTGGAGCACAGGAGAGAGGCAGGCTGGCAGCACTGAGGAGGAGGAGGAGGAGGAATGAAGGACAAGAGGTCAGCTTATTACCATGATGTCTGCATAGTCAGTGGGCATCTGGATCTGTTTCTCCCCTTCTCGCGAGGTGAGTGGTGTTCCTTCTCCAGGCTTCCCAGGATTGTGTTTCTTTAGCCACATGTCATAGGTCTGCTGCATATCTAGTACTGCACAAAGGTGACACATGAAGCCACTCAACAACCTCCCACTTGGTGCACAAACTATGAGAAAAGGACAAATGCTGGGGCAGCCCTTCCCTCCCCTCGCCTGTGCAGCAGCACCAGACTGAAGGGCTGTGTCCCATGTCACCTCCTCAGACAGGACCCCTGGGGAGAGAGCCAAATTCACAGCACGCCACCTGGCATGGGGGGGGGTCTTCTATCAGTCCAGGAACAACTGTGACAACAGCCACACAAACTTTTCAAAAAGATGGCAAAGTGCTGCAAGATCTCATTGGAATTCACTCCACAAGATGATTCTCCAAGAGGCCTGATTCTACTTGACCTCAGGAGACATCTCATCCAATCAGGAAGCTAAGGCATGGCTGGTTACAGATCCATCTCTTCCCTCTAAGCCCAAGCTTCACCCTCAGCACTAGAGAGGGAGGAGAGCTCCTAAGCAAGTTGGCCACAGGAAGCACTGCAGAGGGGAGGAAGACCTAATGATAGCTTGCTCTAAGTTCAAAACCTGCCCAGAGAACTGCAGTCAATGTCTCTCCTGGCTTTTAATTTAAAAGCCATTCAACATACTTCTGGGAAGGGAAATTTGAGGTGGAAGCTTTAACTAGACATCTGCCTTTGCAAGATCAGCTCCTGAGAGAGGCTATGGAAACATAAATGTTTGCAGATATCAATATGATGCTCTAAGTGTGATGCATTAGTGATTTACTCCTTGCTAAATGAGTGATTGAGGAACTTAAGGTAACTGGGGATAATGAATGCAAATTCCCCCAAACTGAGACAATGCTGTTGTTTGAAGATTCACCTTTGTGCTTGAGCAAAACATACACAGACTGATGTGCTTTAAAGGCCCCAGCAATGAAATGCTTTGAACTGCAACAAGTAACAGTTTGGCTCAGCAGAGAGAAGGACCCTCTACAGAACCAAAAAAACTCAGGGCAGGCCTGAAATCCTTCAGGCTTTCCAGCAGCTCCAACAGGGGTAGATGAGCACCTGGACAGCTGGCCTTTTTTCCCCAGCCTCCTGTTGATCTGAATAAACAAGGATTTCTGCCAGAGCTGGCTGTCCAGGATATGGGCAAACCCCCCCCCCCCCCAACTATTGCCCAAAAGGTAAGCCTGCAGAATTAAATATAGACTAGTTTCTCCACAAAGGCACCACCCAGCGATGTTCTCATTCAGGATCTCAACTCCACCCCTTTGAATACAATGCCATGAGCAGGGAGTGCCACAGCCCAAGACCAAGGAATATGAGCAGAAATAAGTAAGACAGCCAAGGCAGATAGAAGACTGACAAGAAAGATACAGGAGCAGCTACAGGCCAGGACTGGTGCTTTGGCAGAGCTCCATATAGAGCCAGGCCTGGGACATTACAGGCAACTGGAAGGACAGTACAGGGTGGATTCAAAAGTGATGCAGAAAGAGAGGGCAGCAGTGAAGCAATGTGCACTAGTCCCACAGCAAGGGACTCAAGAGATACATGCCCATTTATGAAAAGAGCAGCTGTAGACAGACCTGACCCACAATCCCACATAAACTCATGGCAGCAGTCTTGTTCAGCTCCATCTCTGTTGTCAAGAATATGTCTTAACAGATCCTCCAGATGCCCAAATGTCCTCTTCCCTCTCCCCAAACTTTCTGGTCCACATTTCCCCCACTCACTTTTATTTTCCTTCATGAAGGTCCACATGTCTCTCTCCTCAGGGCTGTGGGCAAAGGAGCAGTTGCCCACATACTGGCATTTCCTGCCATTCTGTGCATGGATACACAACTGTTAAAAGACAGAGAGAAAAATTTAGCATCTGCACAGTCAGTCCTTGCTAGAGGGGAAAGTGGGTTTGATAACCAGCTGGGGCATTAAATTGCACAGGAGAGGTTGCAAACAGGACACTTTATATATCATTAACTCATGATTCTTTTCCAAAGTCTCCTGATGACATAAACACACAGGCAGTTCAGCACCTGCTGCCATTTCCATAGGTGACTGGGTGCAGATACAGGGCAACAGCAGGGAGCATCCTGGATTGACCCAATAGTGTTTCCTACTGATGAAGCTGCTGGTCCCCAAAGGTGACTCATTCTCCACCATCTCTGAGTGCGTGAAGAGTGGCCTTACAGATTGCTTAGACCACACTGGTGCACACACAGCTACCAACAGCATCATTGCCCAGAGAAAATGTGAAACTTTCTAAACATCGTATTTACTGATCATCTTTTCTCCCCCTGTCCTGGCACAAAAGGAGGACCTACCATAGGGTAGGGGGAAGGAGCTTTCTCCTTCCAGAAAAAAAAAGAAAGGAGAGGCAGAGAGGAATTCTCTATCACGACATTTGGGGCTGGGGTTGGAGGCTGGATATCTGTAATTTTCCTCAGCATGTGGCTTTTTAGCTGAGTTCTTAGTTTTGCTTTCAAAACCCATTGTGAACAAGTTTCACAATCTATAGCAGTCACAGCAAAGGCAGGGATAGGCTTCTCTCTTAGCATCTCGCCTCTCACCCACATTGAGAAACCCTGACCTAAGGGGAGTCTTAAATTTCATTCCCAAACCCTGTGCCAGCCAGAGATGCATGAACAGCTTTTGTTATGCATTAACAGCAACACTGGAAATTTGCATTTGTGCACAGAATGGTTTAAATGGGCGCTGCTCCTTCTTCTGCTCCATTTTTTTGCTGGATGTATTTTGCTGCCATCAGTCTGTCCTCACCTCCCATCTCAGCCATCATGTGCTTGCTTCCTTGACAAATCTTCAAGGGAGCAGCCCTCAAAACACTGCACCGTGGTGGAAGGGAAAGGGAAAGGGATGGGGCACCTGGCCATGGTGGGCATGGGGCTTACATCATATTGCTGTGGGAAGTTACGGATGGAAGGCAGTGGTCGGACCGACACCCACTTCTTCTTAGCTTTGGACATCACCAGCAGGACACGGCGTTCCTTCGTCCAGCTGAAGAAGAAAGAATATATCAAGAGAGACACAAAAAAGAGCAGAACTAATGTTCTTTACCTCAGAGACCATTAAATGCTGAGAGATGAGCAGATCCTCCTGTCCAGCTTGTCCCTGCGCTATCTGGCTGTTCCTAGACATTCACATCTGTGATGGAGAAGCCACAAGAAGGCTGCTTTAGGAGGACTTCTCCCTGTAAATATTACCTATTTCCTGGGGTACCTCCTTTCATAAAGCCACAAAAGTCTCCCCCAAATCTCACATGGCATCACCACAGATTATTAAACAGCTGCATTCCATCCTTTGACACAGCCTATTCTTGTGCAATCAGATCCATGAAGAACACTTGGGAATATTTTCTGCTTGAAAGGTGCAATAGAAATGCAAGTCATTACAAGCACTACCTTATGAACAGTGCCAGGAAGTATTTATTCTCCTTCAGCTCCAGCAAGGGATCACCAGGAGATACCCTGAGCAAAAACCCCAGCTCTATTCAGCAGCTGCACAAAGAGGTGTTATTTTTCCCATCTGAGGAAGCAATCCTCACCCACTTACTTCCTCCAGAAACTGCTGCTTCTGTCTCTTCTTCAACAAAAGTTTTACATTTACAATATTAAGCTGGACTGTGCCTTTGTGGTTTGTGTTATGGGAAGACAAGTTCTATCAACCCTTCCATCCTATCCCTGCAGGCTGCCTAGGTGACACAGGCCACAGTTTCCATGACCAAACAGTGACTTCCCAGCCAATATTTCCCTTTTAGGGGGCTTATAAGACAGATGGGGACAATTTTTTTAGTGGGGCCTGTAGTGTTGGGACAAGGGGTAGTGTCTTGAAACTAAAAGAGGATAGATTCAGACAAGATGTAAGGAAGGAATTTTTTATGATGAGGGTGTTGAAACATTGGCACAACCCAGAGAGACGGTGGATGCCTCATCCCTGGAAACATTCAAGGTCAGGCTGAGCAACCTGATCTAGTTGAAGATGTGCCTGCTCATTGCAGGATGGCTGGATTAGATGACCTTTAAAGGTCTCTCCCAATCCAGACTGTTCTAGGATTCAATGCTTCTATCACACCAAACATTTTCATGGGCCCCAAGGAGTCAAGAGGTGCAAACAGACATCATAGGTCCATCACAGAGGAGCAACCAAAGATCCATCATAGAGGAGCAACCAAAGCAATGAAAGAGCCAAGGGAAACTAATTTAAAAGGAAGCAGGGTATCTTGAATAATTTCTAATTGTGACCTGACAGACATCTGCAAGCAGCTAAGTGCATAAACACATGTACAGGAGAACTCTGTTAGTGGCCCTGGTAAAAAGAAATTATAGGAACTGGGAGAAAAGGGAATTGTGGGATCTGGACTTCCTGTGCCAGGAGTAACAGTCTGCACGACTGTATTGCTGGCAGCAAATACACACAGTAAAGAGAGAAGGAAGCTGGAAAACAGCTATCTGCAATGCCTGCTATAGTGACAAACACCCCGAGCAGTGAGAGGCTGCTAGGAAACCTTACAGCCTCTTCCACACATGCCAAATGAAGCCGTGGAGAAGGTAGGATGAAAAATTCCTGCCCTTGAAGAGGGGTAGAGGAAAGAGAAGGTTGAATTGCTCACCAGTGAGGGGCTTTGGCACTACAGTACTTGAGGTCCTTATCTGGCTCCACCAGCTGCCCGTTCCTCCAGCACTGGCCACACACAAATTTCATCTGGAGGTCAAAGGTGCTTGACGTGGGATTCCGGGGAGAAGCCTGGGGAAAAGAACCACAGCCTCAGGCCAACAGAGGTAAAATGCACCCCCAAACCTGCCACAGAGATGCTGGCAGCTCCCGGCATGCCTGTGTGCCAGCAACAAGCCAGATTAAATAAGTTCTCCTTTGGCAGTGTTAGCCGGTGGCCCGATGAGATACCACACAGGAGCAAAACCACTGCTTGCTTCAGCATGATTTCCTGGGCTTTGACATCTGGCCAAAAGCACAGACAGCCTGGCAGCTTCCAGCACTGACCAGGCCTGGCTGTGAAACCCTGGCAGTGTACCTCCGTGTACAGACAAGTTCTGTGAGACTTGCCCCAGAGCTTAATCCCCACTTCCCTGCAGAGAGGGCAATCCATGTCCCACTGCCTGTGGAGAGCCCTTGGTCACACAGCTAAGAGAGGCCCCTTGGGAGGAAGCTGTACCATATCACAATGCAGGACACAAAACTCCTGCTTTTGCACCAAGAACTTCGTGTCACACCTAACATTTGACACAATGAAGTCAGAGCTGGGTCCTCTTATTGATAGCCTTCCAAGCCTTTTCTGGGCAGGCTTCTGTCTCTCACAATTCCTCTGCACTGCGTTTCACAGGCAGTTGAATCACAGTCTCTGGACAGAGGTACAATGCACATATTTCATATCTTCTCAGCCATTGCACTTATTGCCCCCACCCCACCTGAAAAGGCTAGGTTGGGATTATGACTAACTTGTGGAGAAGGAAAAGAAAAGGAGCCAATCTCATATCACTGCTGCCTCATGTTTTCTGAGCAAATCTCTGGAAAACTGCTTGCATTTTGTATCACCACTGGAAGAACATGAGGCTGGTGTCTCCAGTTCATTTCCAAACCAAAAAACAAACCCGACTGGCTGCCAGTGGCCCTGGGCACAGGAGTATGTGAGAGTACAATATAACACCCTGGTCATTGAGCTGGCCATGAAGCACAAAGGTCATGCACCAGCAAAACAATTCTCTGACTGTCAGCCACATCAGCAGCCTGTGCCACCTGCCATGCCTTGACTTTAACCCTAAGCATCTCACAATAACCAGACATGCCAGCCGTGGCCCTGAAGAGCAGGTTTCTGCCAGCAATTGATTAGCAGCAGCTTGGAGCCTGGCTGCACCCCTTGGTGAAGGGAAAACAGCAAGCACAGGCAGCACAGAATCAAAGCATTTCCCAGGAGACACCACATCAGCTATCAACTACCACTCTGCATCCTCCAGACATAGTCTTTTGGAGAACCAGAGCTGGCACTCTGGAGGGTGACGGAGGACAAAGGGTCCTCTGTCACTGTGAAAAACTGACTGGGGAGCTGACCTCACCTGTGCTGCATACACGAGGCCATCAGTTCTCTGATGTCCCAGCAAAAGGACCCTCTGAGAGAACCAGCATCTCTTTCAAAAGAGATACTCTATTTTGAAAGAGGGCAATCTCTCGTCTGGGAGAATGACCTTTCTGGTGGCTCCCAGCGCATGACTCGTTCACCACTTGCTGTCAGCTGTCACCTGTGCTGGTGACCACCAAGAACACTTCAAAGCGGCTGGCTGTGAGATGAGCAGAGTTGAGATTTGGGCTATCATGAAAGGTAATAAGGTGCCTCCCTCTCAGATATGTGGCCTTTCAACAGTAGCTTTAATCTCCACTTTGTCTCCAAAGGAAATTCCACGACCGCTCACTACTGACCTATCAAACCTATAGGCCTATGTTAACAAAATGGCACTGCTGGCATATTCCCTTTTATCAACCCCATGCTATCGTCCTGGTGACATCTCTCTCAGCACAGCCAGGAAGCTTTGCTCAAACCTACTGACCCAGCAAAACTAAACACTGAGTGTCTGCAGAAGAGACAAGAGATCAGAGAGAAGAAAATATCTCTCAGGTAGTTCTGGTAATCTGGGCTGCTTTTTCCACAAATTCTTAACCAAAAGAAGCCCTGTGCATTTCTTCATCTGAGTCATGCAAACTGCTGGTCAATCCAGTGGGCATGTGTGCTCCCAGGGGATTAGGAACCAAGCAAAAATTCAAAGCGGCTCCTGTTAATGCTACATGACTGTATTTGTAAAGGCAAGACACATACCTGGCAGGCTGCTGATAACCAACAGTGTGGAAATTATATCACATGAGGCTCCAGCAGATGAAGCCAGGCAAAAGTGCCGTGGGCTATGGCACCGCCCCTTGCTATGAAGCCAGACAATATAGTGCTAGCTGTGCTCCATGGCAACCAAATAAATACAAGTCTCTGGCACGGCCACTCTCCTCTTCAGGCTCTGCAGAAAGCAACAGACCCTGCACGGCCATTCATGTCTCCCATCTTCAGGAACTCCTCTAAGTGATACTGAAATGTTCTCTGGAGGAGCCACACACCTCAGAGGACTGTATGAGGAGCCCAGGTTACTCAGCCACCTAACTGAGTGAGTAGTACTTAGGTGCAAGTACTCCTTAATGGTGAGGTTTTTTCCTCTCCATGCTTAAATTGATAATTCTGAGGTGAGCTTTCATGGGGATTCTGGTGCAGGCTAGGGGAATAACAACAAAGCAGGTCTTGAAAACCAGAAAAAATGAGGGCTACAACCCCTCAGTTTGCTAGGATGCGATGAGAGGACACCCAGCTCCCTACAACAGCCCCTCCCCGCTGACTGGCTCCTGAATCTGTGGCCACTGGGTTTACTCCTACAGCAGCTGCTGTGAGGCCAAATTTGTGGGGCCAAGTGCAAGATTCCCGGCAGGTGCTTGGCAAGCAGTGTATCTTCATTTTTCATTTCTTGCTAAGCCTCCTGACCTTCACTGTCACAGCTACTGGGTCCCTGCAAGCTGCCTGCCTCTTTTCTCCACAACTGGACAGCCCTGGGTGCTGAGTCCAGCTGGCAGCTGTGACAAAACTGCAGCAAAATCCCCCAGAGTGACTTCGCTTCCGCTGACCAGAGGGCACTGGAGTGAGAGTGGATCACATGGGATGGTGGGAAGGAGGGGTCTGTTTTTACAGCACTCCTGGGAAGTTGTCTTTGCCAGGCAGCCAACTTTGAAAGCTGGAAGGCTGCTGAGAAAACTCTGAGTCACGTTAGCCTGCTTGGACAGGAGAAAACAATGGCAAAAGTAAACATCTCTCAGCAGATAGCGAGTCCTGCCCGCAGGGCCTTCGGCAGCAAGCCCGAGTCTCATCACAAAGCACAGCCTTCTGGCTGAGGACGTGCTGCTGCCAAAGCCATGGTGTGTTACTGCAAACACATGCATCTGACTGACTTGACTGTCTCCCTGCACAGTGCCAGTACCAGGCTGCCAATCCTTAGGGACGGCTGGTGGTGCTGCTGGGAGGCACTTGCTCACTGTACCAACATGGCTGCTGCTTTTCCTCTGCACCCTGGAAGGGCTGTGGGTGCAGTCAGCTCTGTGACAGGCATTTGTGAGGCACAGCCAGACTTTGCCATTGGTCATTAGCCCTAGCACTGTCCACAGGGCCCAGAAACTGTAGCTCTCTACCCATCCCCTGATTTAGCAGGCTCTGGCATTTCCTTTCCTGATCCTCTGCCCCTTGCAAGCCCCAGCAGCCAGAAATGGAGCCCTCACTTAGCATCCAGATCCCACGTGCTTCAGAGTACATGCTCTGACCATGCCTGCTGTACAGCTTATTCTTCCAGCAGCAGCACTTCCAGATAAAGGTGAATTTGAAGCTGCAAGGCTTACAGGAAAACAGCTGTCCATTTATCTTTTCTTTAATCCCCTCATTACTCACAGAGAATGGCAAGACAGAGCTTTCTTGAAAATGCAGGTAAATTCACAGCAGGCAGGACAAAACCAATCTCTGGACTGTGCTCTTGGGGCAAGGCACATAGGGAGCAGGGATTGCTGATATAAATTCAACTGCTGTCACAAACTGCTGCAAATTCACATCTGATACATGTCACTGCCTCTGTCCCCACACCAGGCAGAAAGAGATCACAGCCAGCTCTGGTTGCAGGGAGCATTCAGATCATCCACTTCTCATATAATACATACTTGTCCTGTTCAGCTTCCTGAGAGGTTAAGCAAGTCAGACAGTCCTGGGAACTACAGACCTTGGTTATTCTTGCTTATTCTGGACTGCTGCTTCCCATTCCTCTCCTCCAACTGTTTCAGACCACAACAGGTCTGCACAGGTTTATTACTGAGCATCCCCTTGAAGATGAATCCATCTCATGCAGCATAACCAGTGCATAGGTGGACACAGAGCCCACTGCAAGTGTCAGTGTAGTCACCTGCATCTTTTCTGTTAGGCTAAGCTATGCCCATCAGACCTTCCCAAAGATCTTCCCCAGCAGCCTCCAGAACACTTCTGATGGCACACAGCCAAGACAAAAAACAGCAGCTAAACATCACATGAGTGACTCAGATTCCTCTCCTATAAAAGACCTCCTCCACAGGGTGCTCACAGACTGCACTTGGCACTGGTCTCTGCAGAGGAACTCTTGGGTGACCCATCCCACACAAAGGTGAAACACTCTTGCTCAGACAGTAAGGCACAGGCCAAGGGATGGCAAGCTCAGGTTTGCCAAGGTTAAAGAAAGCGGTCAAATGGGAACAAAAAGGATTTGCACCACTTTCCCCACCACTGTCCTGTTCTAATGGCAAAAAGTGCTTTAGTTCAACCTCAGGACTGGGCTGGGAATTGTCCTCACTGGGTGGGCTCTGCTCCTACAGTACAGAAATCCCCTCTGGGATAAAAAAAATAATAAGACAGAACTGCCCATAGCCAACAAGACAGAGAAAAGTAAACAAAGAAAAAGCCCTTTGCTTCTAACCCTCTCACACTAGCCTGGTATGCTCTTGGTAGTGCTGGAGAGTTCAGCCCTCCACACTGATAGACTGGTGGCAAAAAAAAAGGCAAAGCTCCCAGCCTCCTCCTGGTAAAGCACCACTAAGGTCTCTGTCAGCCTCAACAGCACCTGGGCTGCCAGTTCCGCCCACTCCTGCATTCAGATCAGACATCATGAGTCATTCCTTAGAAGTCCTTCAAACTGCTCTACTGCCCCTTGGCCACTAAAGGGCAGCAGGACACATTTGGTCCCCACTATGTGACCACTGCCCCAAAATCTCCCAGTTTCACCAGCAAGTGTCACAGGAAACAACATTCTCAGGTGAGTTGCCCTCGGTGACCTGGAGGCTTCACCCTAGCAGGGAACAGAGCAGATCACAACACTGCAAAACAAGGCACAAAGCTCAACACCAGCACTGCAACCAGGAAAGCTCTCAGATCTCCTCCACCTCAGCTCTCACCTGGCCAGCCTGGTCTGCCTGGGATCTGTCAGGCACAATCGTGGGAGGAAAAGAGAGAAAGGGCTGGAACTGTTGGGAGCAAAATCTGTCTCCAAGCCCTTGATGGACCTTACTTACCACGCTGTTGGCTGGTTTGCTGGCATGTGCCTCCATCTGCTGCCAGTACTTCTTGGACTCCTGCACAATATCTTCGTGGGTCATTCCTGGGAACAAAAAGGAGACAGAACTGAGCTACACTCCTCTGACCAAGAGAAGAGAGGGAGGGGTTGCACGACTTTTTAGTTTGGGCTTAGTAACCCCTGAGTAGCTGACAGCTTCCAACAGTCCCCCTGGTAATGTCAGGACTGAGTTGTGACAGAATGCACCACAGAATATGTCTAATCCCTTGCTAAGCAAGCTCCTCTCTACACAAGCAAAACAAAAGAAGAGCTCAGTCTCCTGGACTTGTTTAGACTTGGCTTTCTGCTCAGGCAGTCTGCAAAGAATCCAGACACTGCTTCCAAGCCAATAATTCTTCACAAGGGTCAAGAGCTTGACCAAGGCTGTCCCCAACCCCCATATCAGCAGATTCTACCAAGGTCCTAAAGGCAATGCTTTGTTACTATTGATCTACTGTATATGGAGTTTTTGCTTCTAGCTTGGAGGATCACAGACACCCACTGAGACATCTAGCATCTGCAAGACTCCAGAAGTCTCACCTATTACCTGCTGGGATTAATTAGCCTGTTACACCTTCAAGTTGAGAGGGCCCCCCACAGGCAAAGAGAAAGGTGAAATTCAACACAAATAGATGCCAAGCACAACCAAGGCAGCAGTGCGAATCTAACCAAGGAACAGCTGCTAGTAAATAACCAGCAAGGAAAGATCTGCAAGGTCTCAGATATCAGAAATACAACATCAGACAACAAGAAAAAGGATTGGTCAGACCTTATCTAAGGAATTAGCTCCTGACCAGCTCAAGTGGTGAGGGAACAGCCTCTGTTAGCACCAGCCAGCTAGATGGGCATTCGAGTTATTAAGTGCTCTAAAGACCCAAGACAGCTGCCAAAACAAACTGAAACAAATATCTTGCACAGGCAGCTGACTGCAAGGGGAGTGCTGAGGATGGCCATAATGCAGCATCCCTAGGACACAGACATTGCTAATCTGGTTGCTTTGCTGATGCCTACAGCTTTTATTACTGAAGTGAGGTGTTCCCCAGGAGTATTACATTAACATAATCATTGATCTGGGAGACAGCACATTCCAGAACTTAAGGGCCACCAAACAAAGTTTTCATCTCAGCTTAGGCTGTGTGTAGCTTGGGTAAGTCACAGCATTCCTGACCTCAGTTTTCCTGTCTGTAATTTTGGATGTTCATGTCCCCATCAGGCACCACTACTACCATTTGCACAGGGTTTGAACAGGATGAAAAGCACTCAGAAAACTTCACCATTCTTCAAGAACATTTGCTCAGGTCTTTAAAATGGCAGCTACTGCATAACTGGTATTGCTCACAGATCAGAGCTGTTGGTGAATAGTCTACCTCTTAACCCTTAATCCCAGAAGAAATGGTGTAGAGTTAGAAAAATTGTAACTCCCTCTTCCATGTCCAAGTATTCCAGGGTCAGACACAAGGATGATTTGTATTTTGGGGATAAAAACTCTAAATCTGGGAAAACCACAACAAAAAATTTACATGCTGCGCTGGACCTGGCTTGAAAAGGTCTGAAGCAGCTCCCACCTTCTCCATTCTGCACACCTGTGATCCATGGGGTGCAGAACCAAAGGGAGAAGCATATACAGGGTCTTGTCAGAAAACTGAATTTCAAACGTAGTTCTTGTGACTGCCTTCTTCCAGTTCTAGAATTCTGAACTATCTCAACAATACAGTCTAGAAATGTGGTGGTTGGGAAAGAAAAACCCTCACAAATGTGAAAGGATGGTTTCCAATCTACCAGCTTTTCAAAGCAGGAACTGTCACAAAGAAATGAGCTGGGAACCAAAAGGCCCATGTGTTGATTACTTATAATATTTCGGCATCTTTTGCAATATCATTAGTGAAGACAAAGAGTCTGTTATTACCACTGGTTGAAGAAGATAGCAAGAGATGCCTGTGAAAAGCCACAGTGAACAAGAAAACAGTCCTGCCTGTCCAATTTTCAGATCTTGGGAACCTTTACTCCACTAATACAATCCTTTATCCCCATGAACAAAGCCAAAAGCTCTGTAAATGCTCAAATGGCTGTGAAGTGTTTCAAATGTAAGCTGCCCTCTTCCTATTCTTGCTGAGCAACTAGTGCTCAAATGAAACTTCCTGCTCCAAAGCTAAAGCATTCCCAGAGAATGGCAACAACTACCTTTAATCTCAGTTTCCATAATGAAGGCTACACTTGAGAGAGGCAAACTAACAAGGAAAGCAGGCTCATATATACAGCCCTGCAGAAAAAAAACCCCACAAGATAATGTCTCTCCTATTGTTGGAAAAGGTGGATCATTAAGCCTTAGTGATCAACTCTGCAGTTTAACTCATGGCTTGTTTCATCTCCTCAGCTTTCCCTTTGAAATGATTTCTTCAAATAAAGAAGGAAAGAAGAAAAAAAATCAGTTTATTTGTTCTGCAGGATGAAAAGGAAGGAACACAGATGGAAGGAAGAAGGGAGCAAAGAAGCTTTTCAAGTAACAAAACTTGACCAAAACAACTAAAATAAACCAACCATGGGATGCAGATAAAAGCAAGGTACTTGAATATTAGAGTGCCCAGAGTACAATGAGCAGTATCACAAGCATGTAGGGCAGCAATGGTGGCCCATGACTCACAGGCAGTGTGCTATCTTAGAAATTCCAGAGCTGTAATTTTTTAATTTCCTGAGGCCACAAGTAAATGAGGGCAAACAGAAAGATTAAAGATGCCATTTGCCACAGTGTGCTCCTTGTTCATCACTCTCCCTCATGAGCTGAAGCCAAGGCCAAGGACTGCACTAAACATCAATTATGACATCAAAGAATGGTGAGAAACAGGCATAATGTGTTTCCTCTCTGAAGTACACCCATTACCAGGCTGGGTGTTGCACTAAATGAGACCCTGTGGTGAAAAAACATGTAGGTAGCACTGTGGGTGGACTAATATCTACACAGCCAACAGGACAGCAGCCAGAGAAAACCTCCAATATATCAGATGAGACAAAGTGACAGGACTGAAAGTGCCAGATGTGGCAGTGTCACTATATGATTTCCCTGAGTATAATCTCCATAAAACCCTCCCCTGAGGCATGTCATCAAAGGCTTTCTGGGAAACACCAAGTATCTTGCAATTTCCTGCTGTTGGTGAATTTGTTTTGAGAAACTGGAGATTCACAGCCTTCTTTATATAACCAACTGCTTCATCATCTGTGCTGCCATCCTCACTGCAAGACATGTTCACTCAGGGGTCCAGCTGCTATTTGCACAAGATCTAAGCACCAAACAGCTCTTGGGATTCAGCTCTATCTTCCTAATTATTTTAATTTTATTCAGCTGGTCCCAAGGGAAAGGCTTTCTGGTCTGCAAATTATAATAGCCCTGTTTCTATAAATGGACAAGGGCCAAATCACCTCACAGAACACCTTGGTACTCTCTTTTGTGTCCCTGAGGAGGCAGAGTAAGTAATATGCAGGAGCGAGTGACATCTTCTCAGTAGTCCCAAACCACCTTCTGTCCCTCTCAACTGGCCCTGGGTACACACTGGAAGAAACTCAGGTGTACACAACACCAGCCAAGTCCCACTCACCTGAATATTGCTGCAGCAGCCAGACCTTGAGCTCAATGAAACTGTGAGCAAAGTGGCAGCTGTCCTCACGCAGGCAGCCGTACCGCACCTCGTGTCGGCACACGTCAAACTGGAAGTGCTCCTGGAACTGACGGATCTTGGAATATTTCAGGGAGGTGGAACGCACAATGTGGACCAGACACCTGCAGAAAAATACAAAGCACCAGAGGATCAAACCCTACCCCCTCCTCCTTACATATGACATGCAGACATTTGACTGGGCAGGCAAAGGACACACGAAAATCCACACCAGGAGAGACAGATTCCCTCTGGGAAAAGCAAACCCCTGCCCTCCCACCCTATCAAGCCTGGGTAGTTATTTTCACCCTGAGCACATGGGTGATGCTCTGCCTAAGTTCAGAGATCAGACAAGTTTAAAAATATGCAGCAAAGATACCAACTCCTCTGGTTCAGCATCTCCCCACAGCTGAGGTTGGCAGGAAGCAGAAGGAATTGTATGACTGTGTACTTGACATGTTTGTTATACTTGTTTCCCTAAACATTCATTACCAGACAGTCAGAGGCAGGATCCTGAGCTAGAGGATCTTTGTTTTGACCTTTTTGTAAAGGCCAAACTGAAAGTCAAATTAAGTCAATGGAAAACTTATTAACAGAGTGACTCCAAAGGGCTTTACTGATGCCTGAAATCCCTCAGTACCAGAAGCAAACATGCAGGGTGAAGCCCATAGTGCTATTTATCATGATTTGAGCTGTCCTATGATTGGAACCCATAGGGAGGAAAGAAGAAAGAAACCAGAGCCCTGGAGTTAAACTGGCTGGACTTGTGAGACATGGTTCCCATGAGGAGAAAAAATTGTTCACTCACTTGTTGTCATGGAAAATGTGTTTTGCAGAAAGGTTGGAGCAGACAGATGGTGTGTCCTTGGTCCCTTTGCTGATAATCCGGGGTTTGCTGTCAAAGCAAATCTGAGAAGAGAAGAAGTAGCACACTGGGAAAATCTTAGAGAGCAGTGAACCATAGCGACTTCACTTAGAGGAGAAAGAAGAACCAAAGCCAGCCTATTCTAATGTTCAAAGTTAGAAAGAAGTGTGGTGAAAACTTTGTGGTAGGGCTTAAAATAAAGCAAGTCAATCTCTGGAAAAGCTTCCGGACAACATTTTTTGGCTCATTCTCCACAGTATTTTCCATTGTGGTTGGAAAAATTTTGGTCAGAGCTGCATATTCTTTCCTTGTTAGCCAACAGAACAAGAACAAGGGAGAAAAAAGAACAGCCACTTCACAGCAAAGAACACGTCCCTTTGCATGCACTGCCAACATGGGAAACTGTGCTGCAGAGCATTAGGATGGTATGAAGCAATCTCAACTGACCAACTCAGTAGCTCTGCACAGACATGAAGTGGGAATTTGTTGCATTACGGAATTCCGATTTCTAAAGTAACTGGGGCTAAATTACAATTCAAAGCAGTATGTCAAGATAGGGGAAGAGACAGGTGATCCCATGAGGCTGTGAGCACCTGGTTCAGCTGCAGGGCCAAGGAGGGAAACTACTCCTTTCTCCTGCACACTCCTATGTACAATGCTCACTGTCCTTCTGGGAGCAGGGCACTGGCTGGGACACACAGAGTTACAGATGGCTTGCTCCTGCACCTTGAAGATTTCCTTCTTGAAGAATGTCCAACATTCCTGGACTCTTTTTCCTTCAGGACTGCCTCCCAAGGTACTCTGCCAACCAGGCTCCTAAAGAGGCTAAAGTCTGCCCTTTAGAAGGTGAAGTGGCAAGGTAGCAGCTCTGCTGACCCCTCTCCTTATTTCTCCAAGAACTGAAAACTCTACCATTGCATGATTGCTGTGCCCAAGACGGCTTCCAACCATTGTATCACCCACCAGTCCTTCTCTGTTCACAAACACCAGACCCAGTGGATGCCTTCCCTAGTTGTCACCCTCACCAGCTGTGTCAGGAGTTATCTTCCACACACTCCAGGAACCTCCTGGACTGTTTCTTCTCTGCTGTGCTGCACTTACAGCAGACACCTGGTAAGTTAAAGTTCCCCACAAGAAAAAGGGCCAGCAATGATGAGACTTATCCCATTTGCCTACAGAATATTTTGTCTGCTCTTCACCCTGGTTGGGTGGCCTGTAACAGATTCTCACCTTATTGGCCTTCCCCCAGTTCCTACCCATAACCACTCAAGCCTATCTTCATCATCGTTAAATTCTAGATAGTGAAAACACTCCCTAACACACAGGGGTCCCCCACTGCCTCTCCTTCCTCACCTGTCCCTCCTGAAGAGTTTCCATTCCAAGTTATTCCAGTTGTGCAAGTCATCCCACCGTATTTTCGTGGTGGCAACTACCAACATATCAGTGGTCCAGACACATACTGAAGAGATGATGGATGCCTGCCCCCTCCCACCAGTTCTGTACCTCACAGAGGAAGGTGAAGATGCCCTGATGTTCCTTGAGGAGCTTGGCAATTGTGAGGCTGCTCTGCTTGATCCCACCTAGCGGGTCAAAGAGGAGGTCACGGTTGAGGGTCCCCTTCCTCTCCTCCGTCCACACGTCGATCTCTTCCTGGTGGTACGCGAAGGTGCAGTTATCCCCGTACTTACAGTCCTGCTTGTTAAGCATATCTACAAAGCAACAAACAGCACACACCACCACACAGGCAGGGCGGCCCAGTCAGAAACTAAACTCTCTCTTGTCTTCTCCCACTGCCCACAGTTCCACATGGAACTGAAAGCAAGAAAACAGAGAGCTAAATGAAAAAGGAAAAGACATCTCCTCCCAAGTTCACCTATATCAAGACATTCAGGAGTTAATGCAAACTACTGAATGGTGACAATCTCCAGTAATGCTGCTATGGGGGAAACTGTCTCAAAACAAGAGGCCAGCTTTCATTCAGTGCCTGGCCTGAATAATGACTTATCTAACTCCTTTTAAAGCAAATACAGATTAAGTTCTCCCATAGGCCCAGCAGTAAGGAGCCATTTTAGCTTGGCTTTTGCAATCTCCCCACCTTGTTAGGTACTTTGTAATGACACTGCCTTGGGATACCAGTCTGGTCACACTGCCTGCATGTACTGTGGGATGGGCTGGAGCAAAGGAGCAGGCAGAGAATGCTTTTCCCTAGACAGAACCAGAACCCTGCCATGGGCGGCTGGGTGAGTGGGACTAATGTGAGCGCATGTCCAGGAGGCAGGTTCTCAGGAAAGCCCATGTCAGCAGAGCAGCTCTGAGCACTCAACTCACTGAGCCTTTGGAACTCTTCTGCTCCACCACTTTAGAAGCTGCCTGCTCTCCATGACATGGCAGCTCATTGCCCTTCACTGTACTGAGCCATCCAGTCCATAGGCTACTGATGGAACAGGACACCCTAGAGCCAGCAGGCAACATCAAACAGAATTTCCCTCCCAGTCTCCCCTGGCACAGCCCTTTCCCAGCGACCAACTGCCACAGATCACCTTTGCACAGATAATAGGATCCTACAAAGTTGGTTTTGGTTGGGCGAGGACGGATCCTCTTCCAGGTCTTGTCTTCAGAGCTCTTCAGCCTGCCCAGCAGGATGTCCCGCTTGCACTTGTGCTCCAAGCCTTCCCGATAGGTGTAATCACCAGCCTTGGGCCCTGCCAGAGAGAGTAACCCCATCAACCTGGGGAAAGCCAATTCCTAGTCTGTGCCAGTGCTCTGGTGGCAGAGCAAATGCATCACCTGTTTTGGGGTAGCAGATATGACAGGCTTGTTTGAAAACATGAGTAGATGCCAGGGGGTTCTTCACCAGCAGAGCCGTGTTGGGCATTACTGGTTCTGGCTGGGACAGCAGGTGCTCGGTGGCCTTGGGCACAGCTGGGTGACTCCCTCCACCAAGGCTGACCTGAGTGAAAACACACACAGCTCTCTGTTCAGCTCTGCAACCACACAGGCAAGAGACCTCTCCAACCCCTGCCCCACTCCAGTCTCTTAAAACCTTTCTCATTTCCTCTCTCATCAAAATGTTCACATCTGAAATGACATTTCCAGAACAGATGACTGCAACTTTTTCAAAGAGAATGAACACTGTGGTGTGTTCACTTCAAAGACAGGCCTCTTTCCTACTGGTAAGAGACCTCAGTTTTCTATCACGAGCCACAGAACAAAATGCCCTCCTCACTCCTTCCCATTCCTTCCATCACAATCTACTCTGCAATGAAAGACTTTTAAATCAACCTTATCCCAAGCTACAAAAAAAACCCAAACTTCTTATCAGTCAATCTTCAGGGATATTCACATTGATGTTAACAGGGCCAGCAGGTGACAGGAACTCAAGAATAACTTTTGTTCCAAACTTACTAATCCTCCCCTTTTTCTCAAAGACTGGAGATATAGGACAGAGGCAGAACATCTGGAGAAGTCTCCTGACAGGGGCAGAGAGCAACAAAGAACTTCAGTAGCCTGAAGTCGAAGTTGGCTTACTCTGCCCCATCCTTGAGCATTATGTGTCTGCCAGATCCAGTGGGACCCCGGCTTCCCTGATCCCCTGCTGACCCTACAGCCTTGGTCACACCATGTTTACCTGGGCAATATGGAGTTATGGATAAAAACAAAGATGGAACAAATGTCTTCCTGCTGACTCAGTGGGAATCTTTACCTGCCTTGCCACAGCATGGGAGGCAACACTCACCAGGGCGGGGTAAGAGGAGGGGCCCAAATTACCTACATCACCCATTACCTACTACCACTACTACCTTGGTTCCAGAGCACCCTGGGACGTCAGCACGGGGCAGTAGCTCACTCACCACTGGGGCTGGTTTTTGGCTGCCAGGTGGGTGTCGCAGTTCCTGAGAGCTAGTTTCTTCTGGGCAAAAGAAGGGGAAAAGAGCCCCACAAAACAAAAACAATCATTTCCCTCTCAGAGGCAGTTCTACTCACAAAGAAAGTTCTACTTTCTTCCCAAAGCATCTGTCTATACTCAGAAAAACTCCAGGAAATGCTTTCTTGTCCCCGAAATCCTACTGAACCCAACTCTCTGCTGCTGAAAACTGGCATTACTAAGGTGGCAACCCAAAGCTGAGGTGAATGTGAGTGTTCAAGTGCTGACTGGCCAATCTCTGCTGTTCTCAAAATACTTTTGTTGCCAATATACTGCAATACTGGGAACAAATTAACCAAGAAGAAGCCCACTTCCCTCCTGAACAGGAGGCAACTTAGTCTTTGCCCACCATCCTTCACAGCTTTTCTCTTTATGACATGAGAGTTCAGAGCCCCATTCAAGAGGACACTCATTGCCCTGAATCCAGAGATGGGAAAGACCTACCTTGGCCTCTACCATTCTGCCCAGCACAACAAGGTCCTTTATCATCTAAAACAGTCACCACCATTCTGCTCACTTTGTGCAAAATGTCAAAGAGTCATTGAGGAGGAAGGTGGAGGAATCATGCTATAGTCCAGCAAATTGTGCCAAGGGAGTTGTTCTGGACACCAAGGCAAGTTCAAATCTCATCATTCATCATTATACACCTTGATGTTCCTTTCTCCTCTTTAGATTTCACTCCATGCAGGTACTGGTTATCTGGGATAACATACCTAGCTTTTTCTCATTACTTTTGAGCTAAACATTATCAGCTATTCTGTCCAAGACAATTCACTGCTCTCTTCTACATTTATATTCCTGTTCTGCCACACTAGCAGAGAAAGCTACAAGACATATGTCCTCAGCATTGAAGGAAATAATTCTGGCATGCATTCACAGCTAAGGCAACAAAAAGCCACATCACCCTGCACCTACCAATGGCAAAGGAATCCAAGGTATCCAGCGACCCCCTGCTTGTCCCAAAGGAGTCCAGGGCATCAAGCCTTGTATCTGTGTATGGAAGCAGATCCAGGGAATCCAGCGAATCTAAAGTGGAGCCACCATTTCCTCCTGGTGGGGCCTCCAAGGCATCCAGGACAGAGGAGGAGGAGAGCTGCTTGGTGGGATCCATCACCAGGCCAAAGGAGGCAGGTGGCAGAGGGGTAGAGACAGGGATGCTGGCTGTCACAACTGGAGGCAGCAGCGGAGTTCCCCCCGGAAACACAGGAATCAACTGGGGCATCTCTGTTGGTAGGTTGGTGGGAATGGTGCCCTGGACCAGAGACTTCAGGGGAGCAGGAAGAAGGAAAAATAGCGAATTAGTATTGAGGAGCAAAGACTGAAAAGAGATGTCCTGGTTTTGGCCAGCACAGAGTTAATTTTCTTCTTAGTAGCTGGTACAGCACTGTGTTTTGGATTTAGCATGAGAATAATGTTGATAACACACTGATGTTTGGGTTATTGCTAAGTCATGCTTACTCAAAGTCAAGGACTTTCCATTTCCCATGCTCTGCCTGTGAGCAGGTGCACAAGAAGATGGGGGAGAGCATGGCCAGGAGAGCTGATCTGAACAAGCCAAGGGGATATTCCATACCACAGAACATCATGCCCAGGATATAAACTGAGGGAAGTTGGCCAGGGTCACTGACTGCTGCTTAAGGAAGGCTGGGCACTGGTCAGCAAGTAGTGAGCAATTGTACTGTGCATCACTTGTTTCTCTTGGGTTTTATTCCTCCCTCTCCTTTTCTATTATTATTGCTGTTGTTAATATTGTATTTTATTTTGTTTCAATTATTAAGCTCTTTTTATCTTAAGCTACAAGATAAGCCACAAGATTTGGGCTTTTTTCAATGATCCTCCTCACTGGGGAAGAGGCAGGAAGAAAGTGAGTGAGCAGCCATCTGGTACTTAGTATCTGACTGGGTCAAACCATGACAACAGAGAGCAACAGGCTCCCAGTGAAGGGCGTGTTGTACTAGCTGGAGCAAAAGGATACCTGGCAGCTCAATCCACCTGCAGACTTCCCACAGTCCTCCCAATTTTTCTGTACTGCAAACAATCTGGACCAGGATCTCTGAGGAGGTGTTGGGATACCTGAGTTCATCAGTCTGCAAGGCAGTCCGCTGCGCTGGGCACTTAAACTAGCTCAGGTTGAGAAACAAGGCAGCTGAGTACACCCAGTGCAAAGGTCAGGGCAATGATCACGACCCGTGGCACCTCTCACCAGGGCTTTTCCAACATGAAAATCACTATACTGCCTCCAGACCCAAGGTGGGTCACATAAGCAACGCTGGCAACTAAAATCCAACATAAGTATGAATACAGATTGTTTATGCAGCTCCCAGACCTGTTCAACGAGCTTAGGCTGAGTGCAACCTGCACAAAATACAAGGAGATTAGAGCATGTCTACTGTATAAAATACATCCATCATTCCTGCTTCACCACACTCCTTTTACTACTCTCAGCCTTCCTTCAACTTCACGGACACGAGAGGCCAGGTGGAAGGAGATGTCAGGGAAGGGCTACCTTGGGTATATTTTGAGAGGCAGCTCCCTGAAGCTGCACACAGCAAAGCGTGCTTGGAGGAGGACTCTACATACTCACAGTAGCAGAAATAAAGGAAAGAATGGATGAGTTTTTCCAGAGGAAGAGATAGGAGAAAAGAATTACAGAAAGAGAATGAGAGGCAGCATGCACATCTCATGCTCCAAGGACTTCCAAGGAACAAAGAAGCAGCAGACCCATGCAGCACCTGCTCTTACCAGAGGGTATGGTGACCCTTCAGCAAGGGAATCCAGGAGGGAGTCTAGTTCTTCCCCAATGATGTCCCCATCTGTGAAGTCCTCTGTGTTCTCAGGCACTGGCAAGGGTACACAGTCTGGAGACGGGAGCAAACTGGCAGCAGGAAGTGAGGTGGGCAAGCCCTTTGCATCTGAGTCAGGAGGCAAAGGGACCAGCCCCTCATTCACAGGGATGGAGGTGGCCACAGGAGCTGGGAGGCACTGCAGGTCCATAGAGCAGTCTGTGATGAGAGAGAAACAGAGCCAGTCACCAGGAGAGCCTCTTGCAGGAGACAAATAGAGCACAACATGGCAAAAACAATATTGTACAACTCCATCAAATCACAAAAACCAAATATGCCAATTTTCTGAGAGGAGAGGCTCTACTCTGAAGAGTACTTGCCCTTTCATTTTTGTTCCCACTCTCCAATGGCTCACCAAGAGCTGAAATACATTCTAAGGGCCAGTGCCCAGTCTGACTGTCAGGATTTGGCAAGCACCTAGAGCAACCAGGAACAACACAAAACCTGTGGCTGAGCAGTTACCAAATTCATTATGGCCAGGACTAAAGGCCAGGGGCACATAATACAATTTCTCTATAACCCACCACCTGGTGTTTTTCTTTAATGTTCCTCATTAATGCATTTGGCAGAGATCACTGCCTTCTCTACTCCTTGGAGCTTTGATAACCCAGCTGAAAGCTTGCTTACTTGCACACCCTCTCTAAGAACACAGGCATTCTAAATGGAAGAAGACAAAAAACACAAGGCCCTGTTGAGAGGAGAGTCAGAGATTGAGTGGTGAGATCAGGTTGTGCTAACAATGTGTCCCAAAAATCCCCATCAGACTGTCTTCACCCAAGTAAATTCCCTGCTCTTGAGTCCTTCCTGATGTCCAAAAGTGGGAGGTTGCTACTCATCTCCCCCCTCAATATCTGATCAGCAAACATGCCCTTGGGAACTCATGTGAGGCAGGGCTGAGACAGGAAAGAGGCAGTGGTTTTCCCTAATGTTTCTTCCCCTGTCCAGTACACTACTGAAGTAGTAAAATGTTCCCATCATGCAATATAAACCTCTGTTAAGTGAAGTTAAGGTTGCAAGCACATGTTCTTCACAGAAGAGCATTTTATTCTCAAAAAAATTAAAGGTTAAAAAAAAGTTCAAATGTTAGAAATTTGGAAAATGCAGCGTTACATTTGCAGTTCTCAAACCAAGCACCCAAACTACCTTAATTCTGCCCCTGTGCAGATGTCCTGGAATAAAAGAAAATAAATAAGACAAAGGTGCTACTTTCTTCATCGATATTCCATTGGCTGCACTGTAACTGCAACAGAGTAAGGCTATAAAAGCAAGGCAAAGTTTGGAAGGAGAGACAATAGCTTTTATTAGAAAGATTGATAAAATTGGGAAAGAAACTAGACAAGCTTCAGAGACACAAAACTTGATCCAGCAAGAAATGCTGCATCCTGTCTGTAGCAGGTCTGTTCACTCAACCCCCATAAGAACTTGGCCATCCCTCTGCATCAGGCACCAGGCGAGTGAGCCCTGTTACTGGCTGCAAACTGAGAGCTTCTTCTCAGAGAGCTCAGCAAATTAGCAAATCCAGCAAACCCCCAAGTCCTGAACAAAACAACAGCAGAGATGACAAACATAGGCATGCCCCCTTATCTCTAACCTCACCTGGAGCACAGCACCAACCCCTGTAACCTTTCCTCCAGTATTTGTTGTGAATGGTCCACATGGATGGACTTCAGCAAAGGTCACTGTGCAAGGCACTGGAGGCTAAACCATGACAAAGACAGGGAAGCAGGGGAAGTGGAGAGGAACAGACACAGGTCCCTCTCCACATCCTCAAGCATGCCATTGAAAGCAAACACATGCTGTACCTTATGGGATCCAACACAGGATTTCAGTGTGCACCTGAATGCATTTCCCACAGGCTGTACATGTCCTTAGTTTTGCAGCTGCCCCACCAATCAGGCTCAGCTCCAACCCCATGCCCCCTTTGCAATGACTTTCGCATCTCATCTCATCTCATCTCATCTCATCTCATCTCATCTCAATCATCTCATCCTTTGGTGCAGAACCCCCAGCCACCAGGGAGCCAGCTATCCAGCTTTTCTCATGGCTGGAATCTTGGCCAGGTTCCCTGCAGTACAAAGGGATGGCTTGTGCCTTCCCATTTTTCAGATGTTTAAATCTGGAGTACTGTCAAGATCCCTACAGAGGCCAACAAGAAATTCAGAACATGCTGGAAGGGAAGGGGACACGTGCAGCGGGGAGCAAAAGGATGCACAATGACAGGGCCCCAAAGGATCCAGCAGTTCAGACCTTCTCTGAGGAATGAATGAGGCCCTGCATTTTCCACTCAGACTGGGAAGCAAAGAAAAGAGGCCCTCACACACCCTAAGAGGCCCCAAACCCAGAAATGCTGAATGCATGACCAAAAGGCAGACAATAACATGAGACCCCCACAGCTCAATGCATGTGAAGGGCAAGGAAAAGACCAGGGACCAAAAGGCTCCACTACTTGCAAGTGGAAGAAGGAAGATGTCTACTCCCCTCTCCCTGACCACCCAAACACTGTTATTCCTTCAGCCACTTCCTCCCACTCTACTTTGTCCAATCTTTTTCCCTGTCTCTCCTTTCCCATTCCTGCTTTCCTCAGGACACCAGATCTGCTGACCTCACTCACCAGCTATGATACCCACATCTCACATACTCTCCTTACAGAATGCTCAGGCATCCTCTGCATTCCCCTAACTTTTGCTCCATCTTAAAAGAATAAAACAGCTTTCTCTGATGAGTAGCTCACAGGCACACCCACACCTGCTGATTTCTGCCCCTGCCATCACAGTCAGCCCCACTATTATTATAAGGCCAACAAGGGGCTTGTCCATACACACCCATGAACCAAGTCTCTCATACCAAGCCCCCCCAGCTGGTAGCTTCTCTGGCCATACACCTGCCTGTCCCCGAGGGGCAAGCACAGGGCTTTTAAAAGCACTGTTTCTAGCTCTGCTCTCCAAAACAGCAGTGGTTCCCTGGTGCATTAGCTGGCCAATGGCCATACTGAGCCAGATCTGAGCCATGATCTCTCTGCAGGACTGGGCTGAGTTAATCAGATAACTTCAAGCAAAACATGGAGGAAAGGGCTTCAAGAGTCTGCACTTTAAAACAAAACAAAACAACAACCACAGAAATCCTTGCTAAAAAACTCTTCTAATCTGAAACTCTCAGGGTACCCAGCACCCACAGTTGTCCTGGTAGCACACCATGCTCAAGGCAATTTGATAACATAATTCCAGTGCTTTTGCAAAGATTTCCTAGCAGTAAAGGCTCTGTCTGCCTGATCTGCAGTAAAGGTGGCATGCTGCTCTTACACCAAATCCAGATTAGATGAAGAGCTTACTGGATGTGGTCATTCATTAGTCTGTAGGAGGAGTCCAGTTAATTTTAGCACAGCAAGATAATGTGAAAAACTCTCCTTAATTCACAGAACTGGGTCTCATGATCTCATATAGCAAGCAGATACTAAACTGGCATTCAACAGAGAACTAACATGCTTTCCAAAGCACCCAAATCATGAAATTAGTTTCTTTCTATAAAAAGAGCAATTGCTACTTGTGGTGTTAAGTCCTCACACTTACCTTCACGCACACAGAGCTACTTTACAAAGGAACAAAGACTGATGTGCTCAGAGGCAGAAGTTCAGTGCTCCAGCACACAAGGTAGCAAGCCTTTCTACAGGGGCAGAGTTAAGGTCACTTGTTTCCCAGCATGAGAAAAGCA
Organism: Molothrus aeneus; assembly: GCF_037042795.1. Lineage (NCBI taxonomy): Eukaryota > Metazoa > Chordata > Aves > Passeriformes > Icteridae > Molothrus > Molothrus aeneus. Next base: position 20,991,730 of record NC_089650.1, on the reverse strand, counting down.
ACCCTGTTAATCTTCCTTCTCCTCCTGGGTGCCTAACCCTGAACTCGGCTCTCCCTGGGTTCCTCCCAACTCCTTTGTTTTCAATTCTTCCACCTCAGTGTCTTGAAGGACCACATGCACTCAGAGCAAAACAACCTTAACTTCACTTTATCTGGACTGTTTTGTCTTGGAGCAGAATTTCAGAAGCTTTGCCAAGAGCAGCTTCAAGAAAGCACAACTGGAGAGAGCTGTGTACCTCAGCAGACCCTTTTAACTCCCAGACACGTCTCTCACAGGGCCAGGACAAAACGCTGGTTTTGCAAGAAAAGCACTCCTGCTTTGCACCACCACTTTTTCTTTCTCCCAGTTATCAAAGTTAGGAGGGTGCAGAAGAGACACAAATGCAAGTGATGAACCTCTCAAGCCTGCCAGCCTGATCATATACCATACTGAAGCCACAAAAGTCTGAGGAGAGAGATATCTTTACCTGTTTCGATGTCATCTATTGAGCCCAATCCATTGGAAGTAGCCTGCAAAGAGGATGTAGGAAAAGGTAGACAAAAAATATTGTGAGAAGGTAATCTTTAAATAGACATCCACACTTTACATATGGGACTCTTCACTACTCCTAAATGTGTATGACCCCTTCTTTTCCTTTATGGCCTCTTTCTGTGCTGGAACAGTAAAACCAATGAACTTTAGGAGGCCATTGATCCAAGGAATCTATTCATGTTTACCTTCAACAGAGAACAAATCCTTTTGCTACAAAGGAAAATCATGTCTGCACAATATCCAACCATGTGAGCAACTCCATACATAGAACAGGGTATTTCATGTGTGGATGAAAACACTGTGTCCCAAGTCCCAGGACACATCAATTGGTCAGCCCACTGCATGGGAGATCTGATTAGCCTGATCTTACACAATGTTCCTTTTCTTAGTTCACGTATTTTGCAATCTAACAACCACAAACTTCTACAGCAAATTCAAAACAGGAAAATGTTTCTGCCAAGACAACTGCTGACTTGGAGCTCAAGGCAAGGAATAAATTGAGTCCATATTTTACAGAAACATAAATCGAGGTAAGTACATGTGCCTTCAGATTAAGCTTAAAAAGGCACAAGTAAAGCATTTGTCTTGTAATACTGCATCTATTACAGTGGGGTCTGCACTATTTTCAATTCTTATAAAAGGTAAAGATTTTGAAATTAAAAACTAGGCCCAACTATTAAAGAAAGTTGACTGGCCTTCCTAGAAAGATGTGAAGCCAAACCACTGAACAGTGAGAGGTAAAGTAGTTCTTTAGTAGTTTGTGGTACAAAATTACGATGTTTATAGTTTTATTGCTTATTTGCTTTAAGGAGCATTGTGGAATACCAAACAGCATGTAAAAACAGCAAGTGCTTGTTGGGACTTTTTTTGCCCAGTGGTAGACCATAGAAACCAGAAATTTCTTATATTTTACCTTAGTTTTTGTACACTGCCCTGCCCAGCTGGGTTTCCCAGGACAATACAAACAATACATAAACTGTGTATGTACCTTACTCAGTACATCACAGGATTTAATTCTATATGTTTCTTCAGCAGTTGCACTTTCTGACTTTTACTTAGCATTGTTGTTAGACATTCAAAACTTGAAAACAAAAATTTATTTAAAATGCAAGAGATAGCAAACATCCACAATAACTAAGAGAAATAACCATCATTGGTGATCTAATTACCAACATAAAATTATGCCAGCAGAAATGTTTTCAAATAAATTAATTTCTTGGAAATATCCCTTAAGAGCAGAAAACACTAATTAAAACAGTTCAAACTTAAAAGACAGTTATAAATTTGCATGTAAATAAAACTTTAAAGCATTCTAGTAGCATAGTCCATAAACAGTAACAACCACAGGATGCAAACTCTACCTGGTTTGATGAATTGATTGAAGTGCCATTACTGAGTAGTGAGAATGTTTCCAATTCCTGCTGCAAGGAAGAGAGAGGTCTTAGAGCAGAATTCAGCCTGTGAATGCTCATGAACTAGGTAAAGCTGGATTACAATATGGTTTCCTCCCAAGCACTGCCCAAAAATAAAAGTCACCCCGAAAGGTTACTCCACTGTGACACAAGAGTGCACGTTAGTCAACACTGAAAAGGGACATTTATTTGTTCTGTACACCTCAGAACATCCAACCCACAACCAGGAGGCAAAAAACTTCCTTGAGAAACAGATGGGTTTGCTTTTTGTTAAGACATTATTACTTTGGGAAGGCATTACCACACTGGAGTGAAAGCTGGAACTCAACACAAAAGATCAAAAGTGTTAACAAAATACCAATCACAGAATTTCAAATAATAAAAAGCATTCTAGGGTGTTTAATTTTTAAATTTCTAACATACAGGTGGTTTAAGCCCATCTCAGCTGAGTAACATGACAGTGGCAAAAAAGGTGGCAAGGCCAATACAATGAACAGCTACAAAAAGTATTTCCACATAAACTTTCCTTTCTTTGCAATAGAAACATTTTGGAGTGTGGAAAGCTGCTATGAGATCAAGGAGTTTTCTAAGCGTAGGCAAATCACATGTGAGGTTTGTTAGGGAGAGGATTAATATGTTACAGTCAGATTTACCCTAAAAGCTCTCTGCAAACCAGATGCCCACCAATCATTCCACCTCATGCTACAGAGGTGCCCCTCTGCAATTGGAACACGCTGTTTGTTTAACACTGCCGTGCTTGGGGCCGAGGATGCAAACACAAACATCAGCCTCCAAGCCTCCACTACTAGCTCATGTTCTCTGCTGCTGAGAGCAAAATCTGTGACCAAGGCAGCTTATGGGAGAGCAGCTTTATCGCTGGCAGTGGCCTAACGCCCTCTAGCTCCATCCCAGGGTACACATTTAAACACCTACAGCACCTCCTTGTAAAGTTACAGATCCAGCCACTGGGGTCAATTAGCTTCTGACCAGGCGTGTACCCATTGCTCTCCCAAAGCCAAGCCTTTCCCCCACCACAAAGAAGTGTACACCTAGAAAAGGGGCAGGAGCCCTTCATGATCCACTGCACTACAAAACTAGCCATGCCTCCAAAGCAGCAGAGGATCCCATCCTTCTCATCTCATAACAGGGAGACGATTGTGATGCAAAACCTGCTTTGGGATCAGGTCACACATTCCTCTCCTGCAAAAAACACAGCAGGCATCTGCTGTGTTGGAAGTTTCTCCTGCAGCACCAGCTGGGGACTCAGAAAACATCCTGGCAGTAGACACAGAGCAGCACTGGGGTTAGAAATGGATCAAGGCAAAGTGAGTCAGAGGGTCAGGACAAGGAGGGTTGCCAGCAGCCTGCTAGGGTTTGCAGGGTTGTGTACACGTGTCTGTAACTGCAGAGCAGCACCTACCACTTCTGCAAAAGTAAATTTGTACAAGCAAAGGATAACCTTTAAGACAAAAGAAGTCATACCTGAGGTCTTTTGTATGCTTTTCGAACCCTCAGTCCCAGCTTCTGGGCAAGCTCCTGCCCCAGTTGTGTGACACTTTCATCCTGGGGACAAAACAATTGATGGGACACTTTCAGTTTTGCCTTTGTGTCACACAGAACAAAAAATAAAGAGGAATGCAGTCATGCACATTGGGCTGCACCAAGCCTCAACTTCAGACAGCAGCAGATAGATAATTTCCAGAACAGCCTCAGAGAGTCCAGACAGACTTCAGCATTCTTGTTATTTAGTCCTGCCAAGATGCTGCAGTTGCACCAGGAGTTTAGCCCTACACTCATTCAATGCTGCAGAAAATCAGAATCAAGTACCTGCTTCCAACGAAGCACCCACTCTGTGAAAACAGGGTTCAGGAGACCTGAGGGCAAATTGGCTGAAGGAGCTGCCAAGGCTGGCAGCTGATACAGCTTCCACAAGGTCTCCATGCCTGGGAAGGAGCCTGCATGTCTTCCCTCTCCGCCAGCTGCAGAGTTAATCATCAGTTTTGATATGCAGACAGTACCCACCAGCCTGTTTTGCTTGTTTGTTTTTAAAGCTGAAACCAAGTCTCAGTTTTCAACCTACTAGCTAGAAGGCATTTTAACTGTCTCCAGCTCCAGCTAAAGTGCCTCAGCTTAGTCAAGCAGATCTTGAGCTTTCCCTGTTGTGTAGCATTTTACCATCCTCCCTGCCCAGTGTCCATGCCCACTCACACACCACCATGGGCTTCCTGCCCAGACTAACAACCTGCCACAGTCTTCTACACTTATATATCACCAGCAACTGTTTCCTTCTGTTTTCCTCTCTCTCCCTGTTTGCAAAAATATCAGAGTACTTTAACAGTTTTTTCAAAAAAGGTATCTATCTGCCCAACCTGTTGTGATAGCTCACCTTAATCTCCCAGAATTTCCCCCCTCATGTCCAACCTTGAAGCTTGCCCTCTTTTCTCTACTTGCCATGCTGGTCTTTCCAATCTCCTTCTCCTTGCAGGTTGAGTCCTTTCGCTTTCAAGAGCTGAGAAGCCTCTGGTTCTTCCAGCCCACCATATCAGTAACTTTTCCCTTCAATCTGGAGTGTCATTTTTTGATTGTGTTCCCCCACACCCTCAACATTAGTCTTGGCACCATCTTCACTGAACTCAGTGAAAACAAAATCTAGCTTGTCTATTTCTTCTTCTAAAACACCTCATGCCATACCAAACACAAGCGTACCACAGAGAAGTACTAACTTCACCAAACTGAGAACTTCTGCAAACTAGCAGCACTGAGTGTCTGCACCCCGAAATAAGTTAACTCTGACAGACAGTGAGCCAAATGAGTGGCACATCCTTTAACATCAGAAGTTCTAAGACAGGCTCTGTTTTGAACACAACAAAGTTCTCAGCAAATACAGCAATGGGAAGATGGAAGTACCCATGTGCTCCAGAGGGTAATGGAAACAGGAGTGAAATGATGGATAGTATGACTTGCCTTTGATGCAGAGAAGGCTTATGATTTCTGTTAAGCAGGTAACAAGACAATGTTAATTTATGTTTGTTAATTTACAAGGCTGAATTGTTTAGAATAGGAAACAAAGATCACTCAATATGGAAAATTTTAGGCTGAACTTTCCTGGCACAGAGAAGTTTGAGAAAGTAATGATAATAATGGCAGCTATGTAAACGTAACTATATAGTTAAAATATAAATTAAATTAAGTGGCTAAACTGCAATGTAAAATATAGCTTTACAAGAACACCTACAATAGATGCTTTTGTTAATCAAGGGTTTGTTTATAAAACAGTTCCTTGGGACTCCCTAAAAATGGTATCTTTAATATGGTTTGGTCACCCTGTTCTGCCAAGTAAAGAAGCTAGAATTTACAAGCACAAAAGGAATAACTAACTGCTAACAAGGCTTTCAAAGATTGCTTCTATACCACTAATAATAAAGGAAAGTTAACTTCTCCTGCTGAGGTGGAAGCATTTTTCTTCTAACAACATTACTGTGATGGATCAGAACCAACATCAGGAAAGTGCTCACTTGAATCCATGTAATCACAGTTTGCTTTCCAGATCAATATCTGGCCTAAGAGGATGCTTAAAAGCACTATCAGGAAAATATTTAGTCCCTAGTATATGCAGACAGTCCTCTCCGCATGCAAAAATTTACACACTACTGTACACAAAAATAAGTGTGCCATGTGATGTCAAGGACACCTTTGCATGTTCCTCAAGAAATAAAAAGCTTGATCACTTTGCCTTAGCAATCAGTAAGTGAAATGTGAGACATTTATATCCAACACAGGAAAACCATAGTTTTCCTTTCAGAGCTCCAGTTCCCATTTATCCTTGACACTTTTATTAGAGATAAAAAAGCAGCCAATTAAAACATTCTCATGGCTTTAGTTCACCTTTTGTTAGAGTAGGGGTTTGTTCTTCACAAACAGACCATGAACCTGCTGTCACTAGCTGGTGTCCCTGGCTGGCACTATCTGTAAGAGGTGACTTGGCCTGAAGAAACATGTGAGGACAAACAACTTTGAGTCAGAGAGACAGAATTTCTGGGTATAAGCATGTTCTTGGGAACAGACAAAATTTCTCTTCCACTATCCTCTGGCCTCACACTAAGCATGTTGAGGAGAGGAAGATTGTGAGCCACAAAACCCAAGATGAGTTGTATGTCAAAAACTTACATGTGGGAGGGACAGCAAGCATCGGCTGTTGCACTCATACGCTTCTTTGTGTCTTCCAAGTTCATTTAAGGAACGGGCTTTCCGGAATAGCGCTCGGATGTTCTCCTTGTCGAGACTCAAAGCCTTCTCGCTGTCTTCCAGTGCCTTCTCATACAACCCCTGCATGGAACAGACCACCTGCAGTCAGCTGAGGCACAGCAGCCTAACTGTCCTTCTCTGTGAATGCAAATGTTCTATCTCTCAGCAGAAAACAGGAATACAAGCAGCAGGTGGAAGTACATATGCTACCTCATGCACAGACCAGCGTGCAAACACACCTACATTAACAGAACATTTTGTTAAATCTTGCAAAACTCAAAACACTTCAAAGTCAAGGAATGACAGAACTAAGGTTGCTTGAGCAACCTTATCTTGTCTTCCCCTCTACCCTAAGCATGTTACACTTGAAAGTCTTTAATTATGTGACTGCTTGCTAACTTTCAAGGGACTCAGTGTCCTTACAAACAGGACAGGCCGGCTCTGGGGTTGTGCCATGAAGAAAAGCTATTACATGCCTGAGTAAAATGGAAGCATGCAGCCTTTCAAAGCCTGGGTATTTCAGAATCCCTTTCCATGTGTATGCTGCACAAGTTCCTTCAAGACCCAAAGCCTTCCTACCATCTTCCAGCGTCTCAATGGAGGAGGCAAGAGCCTCCAGAACAATAAACAGTATTCCAGAAAAATACTTGTTCAACACTGGAAGACACTGGACAGTTCTAACTCCTCACCACTGAAGAGCAGAACTGCATTGTTCTTAGAACCTTAGGCCTGGCCCCCTCTCCTCACGTCCTTCCTCTGGTCTTGCAAGACATGGTGCAATTGTGAGGAGAATGCAGACTTTTCAGTGTGTTGTCTCCTCCAGTGTTTGAACAGGGACTGACAAAACCAGCTGAAATATCTCATGACATCTTTTCCAACTGCACAGCACTGCAACCCTGGCTCCTGGGGATGACTTGGGAAAGTACTCACCATGGCAAAGTAGCAGGCAGCTCGGTTGACATGGAGCTTGCAGAGGAGCTCCTTTGGGATGGTCACCTCATCAGAGGCTGCATAATCTGCCACATTCAGCCCTTCTACGTACTGGACCAGGGAAAGCTTGAAATCCTTCTCTCGGAACAAATCATTGCCCTCTGCAAACAAGTTTCTCACCAGCTTCTGCAAAAAGGCCTGGGCAGCAGGGAGAGAACAAATAGACTCAAATGGATATTCAGAGACAGGAGAGGCTTCCCAATTTCCCATTCCTTTCTGTATCTTTTAGCAAACTGCTTGCCCACTAAGATACTCCTTCATCCCTACCCTCCTGTAAAACATCAGGTTTTTTGGTAGAAGAGAATAATCCAGTCAAATTCCCATTCTTCTTGAGTACTTAAGTGTCTTCTCCTTTGCCTGAAAGTTGTCAGCATCAGAACCTTAAAACTTTAAGTCACAGGTAAATTGTGAAAGACCATCCCACATTCTTCACTTTTGGCATGTAAACTAACGGCTGTGCAACAGAACAATAATGCTAACCAGAGGGCTCCCAGCTTCAACAAACAAAATCTCCATTACCTCATAATCTTCTTGGCTTAGGGGTAATGTGGACCTGAAGAAAAAGAAGAGAAAATACTCATGAAAAAGGCATCTATGTAAACAAGGGCTTTTGTCTGATGAAGAGATCCTTTTTCTAGTCCTGTGCTGGTAATCTCAGTAAGTTACTGAATGTTTTATCACTGCAAAGGCAGCTGAGGCAAAGAGAACACAGTTAGGGAGCATTATGCTCAGTGACACTCACAGTGGTGTCAAGCGATGGTCACATCTAAGAGGGACTTGAGACTAGAGGAGTCTTATTCTCATTTATTTTCTGTGCATACATGATCCTCTGTAATGTGCCTTCTGACAGTCACCTAAAAAACCCATCTTTAATAAAGTCCCATGAGAGACTGCCATGAAGAATACAAGTGTATTTTATGTGCATCCGGCTCTAATGAGAGGCACCAGAGTGGCACTCCAAGACCTCTTCAAACTCTTTGTGAGACCAGAGACACACACAGAGATAAATGCAATCACTTTTCTCTGCCTTAACTTAGCCACATGCCTTTAGGCCAACCCCACAAAAGGAAGGGAGAAAACAGTGCAGGTTCAGGAGTTCAGTTCATTTAACTCCAACTTTCTTGGCCAAGGCTGAACCACAAAAACTGGCAGTGCTTGTGAGGATAACACCTACCCTACAACAGCACTGAGACTTAAGAGAACAGTTCTGTTCTTCAAATTGGACCACCCAATTCATCCAGGCTTGGTCCACATATATTTATTGCTTCTCTTCAAGGACAAATCAATAGGTGCTAGAGGAATCCTCAGCACCTTTCATAGCTTTTCTCACATACAGTGCATACATGATCTTACTGGTTACAGAATAAACATTTTTTAGATTTCACCTAATCACTCCTTAAAACTAACTACAGGAAATGTCATGGCTTTGTAAGAAATATTCATGCTGCTTACATATTTGGACTCCCTCTTTCACATCAAAACAAACCAACATATGGCACTGCTCCTGGTTCAGAGTGCAAGATATACCAGAGATGCATGAACTACACCTCATATTTCAAAATTATTTTCTTCTCCAGAATCTTGTGCATTTTTATAAAAGCTACCAATATAAATCTCACAATTACCTCTCCAAAAGTGGGCTATCAGCCTTATTTAGTCTCAGACTGGGATGAAAATATCATGGTCATATTACAGGATACAAATATGTAACATGGAAAATCTAGGGGGTTTCCTATTGTAGTGGCACAGATTTCAGGCATAATAATTGCAGGACACAAAGCAGACCTTAAAAAACCCGAAACAAATCTGATTACAATCTTACTACTTCCTTACTCATCATGGAACCTGGACCTGAGTTTGAGGCCTCTGCTAAGTCAAACATTGAAGGGAGAAATACTACTGTATCTTATAAGGAAGTACTAGGATTTGTAACTACTACATAAGCAAACACTTCAAGCTCTGCAAGGCCACATGACATTCATAGAAGAGTGATCTGAGACATCTACATTGCAGGTTGGCAACTGTAAAAGAACCCAGGTTATCTATTTTTCCCATAGGCACCATATGGGGTGCCTAACAAGTTATGTACCTTGTTTCCCCACCTAAAGAGCTGAAACACTATCTCCCTTCCTAACAAAGGTGGGACAACCTTGTTAAGAGAGCACTTTGAGATCTTCATGCTGAAGATGATGTAGAAGATCCAAGTACTATTAGCATTATGCTGACTGTAAAGATAATCCTGGAACTGCAGTGGAGGGCAAAACCAAAGGAAATTAAAATGACAGAATTTTAAGTTTAGGCACCTCTAACAGGACAAGAAACACTCTGAAAAAAAATCACAGTCAAAATCCTCAGGACAGTATCTCTTTCCCATGCAGCAAACCCAAAGCAGTGAATAGGAAAAACTCAGTTCCTGCAATCCTCAACAGAAAGATGACTGCCTCCAAATCCACAGGGAACACTGAGGTTGTCCACTTACTGAATGAACTGAAGTCCTTTCTCTATTTCTTGTTTTCTCTTCTGCCTCTCCATTATGGTTGCTGTGGAGGAAGAAGAAAAAGAAACAACACAAAGTGAGTCATTTTAGGTCTTGCTGGCAATTAAACAGCAAAGTATTTTGTTTGTGCCCGAATTTACTACTAACAAAATGTTCCAGACCTGATGCCCTGAACAGCAAAGCCCATGATTTATCCATACTGCAGATACAGCACAGCAAGCAGCTTGCTACCAAGTATCTGCTTTTTCTCACATGCCACTGACAGGATACAGGGGCAAAGAGGAATTACTTCAATTTGAGCTCCCAGCTTAGGCCGCCAGTAAATAAAGCAATAGGAACTGTTATCATGACTGCCTTCTAGGAAAGGGAAGAAACCAAATACCATCTTTGCCTGCACTGGCAGTCATCTCAGGAGTGTGTGCCTAGACCCTCCCATGATACAATTCTGACCACTATTTATCTGGAACAGATTTAAATTGGTTTACTGCACAGCATATGAAATATACCTTATCTACATAAGGTTTATGGAGGTACAGCACAAAGGGAGATGCAAAGGAGGAGATGAAATTGCTTGCTGTGGTCCACATAAAAGGACAGCACTGAATCCGTGCAATGGGGATTTCATGCTGAAAATCAGCAGGCAAGAGCAGCACAGACTGGGGAACACTTCTTTGGAGAGGGAACAGAGCCCTGTCCTGCAGTGCTTTAAACTGGGGTGGGCAGCACCCTTCTGAAGGCTCAAGAGTTATCTGCACTTCATCCTCTGCAGTTTGGAAGCAAATCTTGAAATGGCTCCCCAGTGACCTTTCTCCAAGGTACACAGGTCTGTCACATAAGAAAAGAATAATGAAGGTGAGAAAGGATGGCACTTTGTGGTAAAACCGAGCTGCTGATGACAGCAAATTTCACATCAACCAGTTGTGACCACAAATAATGCTCAGCCTTTGAGGAACAGGAACTTGGGGACAAAGGCAGCAAGCACAGAAACACTGAAATGAGATGGAGATGAAGACCCTGTACCTTCCCAACCCAGAACTGCCTCTAAGAAGATATTAAAGCAATTTCTCCACCTCTACACTACAACAGCTTGGACAGGATTATCATCTAGCTCCCTTTTACATTAAGACCATCTCTAAGATATCTTGCAGTATCAATGACACAGGTTGAAGGGGCCTTTAAGGTACATAAGAATCAATCCTGCCAACTCAGCAAGCCCTTAATTGATTGTGCTCTTTGCCATGCAAAATGTAGAACTGAACCTGCCCTTTACCACCAAGAAGAGTGGGGGGAAGCAGGAAAGACTGGAGTGAGAGAAAGTGGCAGCAGAAGGAAGCAAGAACTTGAAAGTGATACTTTGCAGTTTATAAGTCATCAGACAGTAAATTTGGGAGCAACCTGGTTCAAGCAACAGGTAGGAGACTTTAAGCAGCTGAACTTGGAACAGGATGGGCAGTGCAGCAAGAAAGGGAAAGCCAATAGACAAGGTGAGGGATGATCAGCATCTCTACAAAGGCTTTTAAAGAGAAGTGATGGAGAAGAGCTGATATACTTCAGTACAACATCAACAGAAGGCCTGCATTGATTCATAAATAGCCTGGATAATGAGCAATCAGGAAGAAAGAAGGAAATTTAACAAGGAGATTGTGAGGTTAATATGATCACTAACGATACAGGCAGACAGGCTTGAGAGGTAGACAAGGAGAGAGATAATTAATTTTTTTTTCTCCCTGTGTGAAATTCTGCAAAGACAGAGGAAGAAAGAGAGAACAGAGAAGCGGAAGAGGAGCAGTAGGAACCATTTCCACAAAGGCAGCAGTGAAAGACATGAAAGGACAGAGCCACCCCAGATCACTGTAAGAAACTGTGAGGGCCATCTGAGACAAGAGTGAGGAAAGGGCCTCCACAAGAAATGACAAGAGAGAAACTCTGGGGGAGAAGAGAAGGCAAAAGAGTCAAATGGACCCTCCCAAAGGCTCATGGGGAGAGCACAGAGAAGAAGGAAGAATTTCTAGCTAAATACACTAAAAGTCTTGAAGCATTCCAAACAGCCTCACCTTGGACCCCCCACCTATGCCTCTCTGTCCATGGTGTAGGAGCTCCATTTCAGCAGAGGTCCAGGTCCTGCCTTATCTGAGCTATGCTGTAGGTGAATTAGTCCTCAGTTCTACCTCTGAGACAAACCTTAGACCTCCACTGCAGGCAGCTTGTCTCCAGTCCAGTCTCTGGCACCATCTCCTACTGCTGGATTCACTGAGTGGACCTGGACCAGATTCACCACCTCATCCTCTCTGGGACTGTTGATGGACCACTCCTACTGGCATCTAGTTCTGCCTACACTGTTCACGTGTGGTGGGACCGTACCCCGTGAGTGAGGGCATTGCTGGTGACTGTCATCACCTTCTGCTGCTACTCACTTGTCCTGCCTGGAGGTGTAGCCCTGCTCTTGCTGCTCCCTGAGTCATGCTGGGGGGAACAAAAGTCAGGAAAGCGAAGCAGAAGCCCACAGATCTGATGAAAAGGGAGATTATTGGTGACTGTGGGGAGGGCAGCTGAACACTGGCTGGTCAACACAAGGCAACGGCTGCATTCCAAAGATGCCATGGCACACCTTTACAATTGTGTATATCCGCAAAACACATGACCACCTTAAAAAGCTTTCAATACACATGGTCAACTTCTGTTTCTGAGCTCAGCCTTTAAAACACTGTGCAAGGAGAGATCAGTACCTGTTCTCACAGCTACCCCGACCCTGCTGCTAAAACATCCTACACAGCAGGATGTGAGTCTGTGTTACAGTGAGAACTGATTACTGTTGCTTGCCCAGAGAGAAGGGCATTCAAAAGTTACTGACCCAAACCTGGAGTGCAGCCAAAGGACTACTGGGAATGGCTACAGAATGTCTGCTTTCTAGAGTTACCCAACTCTTCTTGATTCCTGAAGCTCCCCTTCTGTTTTTTCCTCTCCTCATCACTATTGCCACTGCATCCAGCATGAATATCCCCACCCTTGCTTCACCCTTGGTTGACCAGCCCATTGCATCTCTGTAAGTGCCACAACACACAGCTACAGTTTGCTCCTTGCTATAAAACCCTGATAAAAGGCAACCTTCCATGCCCTGCACGCTGTTTATGCTCTGCAGTTCTACATTCATCTTCCAGAGTGAATGTTCTTCAACCCAAAACCCTCCATTGCCTTCTTTAAACATAAAACACAGGCCTGATCTCCACTCTAGACTGCTGCTCCCTGGTACTGCCTCACATTCCTCCCTCCCTGCAAGCGGGTGACCAGCCTTCTCTGCTACAGGTCTGTCACACCTCCAGGCTTATGTCATGACTTTGCACATAAGACTCATACCCTCATGGCAGCACCTTCAAAGCACTCACTGTGTACTGCTACCCAACAACTTCTTGCACATCTCTCAAGAACAATTACCTTTCTTTCCCCTTCAATGTGACTCCACATCAACAACCTCCTTCACGTGTGGCAGACTCCTCATCTGTCCTGCCTGTCCCAACCACTGCAGGAGGCTGCCAGTCAGACTCTTCTTTTTGCTCCTCACACCTCCTCCTCCACTACCTCACCAGCAAACTCAGTCACTTCTGTCTCCCCCATCGTTCCAGCCTCAAATCACCAGCAAAATTCAAATACCAGGTATTTATACCTCCATTACAAAGCTCTCATCCTTTCAGTCCAGAGACATTTATCCTCCCTGGTCTAGCATGTAGAGAGAACTTTATTCACAGTTTGTCAATAAATTACAAACCATTTGCCAAAGAGGACTATAATGCTACAGACAGGCAAAATGGTTTTCTTGCCTTCAGAAGGAAGCATGAGCCAGTGAACTGGGTGACTGAATCACAAACTGGGTGGATATCCTCTAGATGGGTAGATGGTAGAAACACGAGATGAACGGAAAGACTTGAGTTTATCTTATCAAGAACACAGCTCTTATTCATAACCCTGTCAGAACTGAATTTGGGCAAAGTTTTTCATACTGTATTTCTGAGATGGCAAGGAGCTGACGCTTGACTGATTTCCAGGCATTGACTGTAACATTTCAGCTAGAAATAAGCACACTCAGATGCAAGTTGCAGGTTGCAGAGCTGACACTGGAGCTCCCCAGGGAAAAGGCTCCAGGATACACTGGTCCAAAACATGGGAGTCTTTCACTGCCTGCAGTTTGGCCACCTTAGTGTTACAGCAGAATAGCTAAGTGGGCACACATTAAGTAAAGGACAAACTGCAGAGCCCACTACAAACTTGGGCTCTTGCTCACTCCTGCAGCTGCTTTCTGCCATGTCCCACTCCCTGGGTTTCACTGCTTCTCTCAGCCAACCGCTCTTGGATTCCCCACCACTGTGCTATGCCCACCAGGGTAGACTCCTCTGTCCCTCCCCACACCCGCCGCCCCAAGGAACTTCCATGGCCACCATCTCACATCCCAGCACGCCACTAGTGCCACACCTGCTTTGCAGCATCACTGGGGTCACTGGGGTGCCACCAGCTGCACCCAGCAATATTCACTGCACCCAGTGAATGCAGAGCAAGGTAGCAACAACCAGCTCACCCCCCAGTGAAAATAAAAGCTGTGACTCTTAAGTTTCCCAGAGAGGGGGATGGTGGTGGGGGCTAAAGCCTCAACTGACCACATCAGCCCCTATTACCTCATTTTCCAGCCCCTTCAGCCTTGTGTTCCACACATAACCCTTCTATAGTAGCTCCACACATAACCACTCCATACATAACACCTTCATGTACCATAGGCCACCCTTCCTCCTGCCCCCACTGCAGCGCAGCCAAGGAGCAAGGAGAGAGCTGTGGGCTAATGCTGCCTATCCCTAAGCCACTTGCTCTTGGGTTTCTGCCCACCCAGCTCGCATTCCTGTGCCTCATTTGAAAAACTAAATCCGGGGGCTGGTTCCCACACGGATGGCGCGGGAGCCCTCGCTCGCTCCCTCCCCCCGCTGCCCGCACTAGGCCGCCGGTCCCCGGCCTTGCGTAGAGGCCGCAGCCGGGAGAGGCGCCACCTCGGCCGCTGGAGCGGAGAGGGGCCGGCGGCGCCTCCCGCACCCCCGCGACTCTGCCGAACGCCGGCACCCCGGCACTCCAACACTGCGGCCCTGCTGGGAGGGGTCTCCCAGGGCAGGAGACATCCATGTTTCCCCGGGAAAAGGAAAACAAACCAAAACATACTCTTCCTCCTTCCCCACCCCCATCCACTTAAATAAAAATCACGCGTCTCCAAGAGTCTGGGAGACAGCTTTAAGAGGAAAAAAAAACCAAAATCCAACATATAACGTCCCCTGCCACCCGGAAACTGTCTAAAACATTAAAGAATTAAACCCAAAACAAACAAAACAAAACCCAAAAAAGGCATAACACAGTCTTCTTATTTGATAAACTTTAGAAGACCCCAAGGAAGGTCCATCTAAAAAGCAATTCCAAAGGGCTTCTCTGCCGTTTCATGGGGTTTGGACCAAACAAGAGGGGGAAACTGCAGCCTAAATACAGACCAGAATACACATCCCGAACGTACAAAACACAAACAGGCACAAACGCGATTAATACTAAGTTTTCCACGTAAACCCAGGGTCTTTCCCCCTAGCTATGCAATTTTAGACTACCACATTTTTTTCCAGGGGGTGGGATTAGGATCTTTGACAATATTTTTTTTTTTTTTTTGCAAACCCCACATTTTTGGCGGAAGAGTGTTTAGCTTCAAAATCTCACCGGTATTATTTTTCACCATATTTTTTTACATTTCCAATTACACAACCTTTCATCTATGCAGCTACTATCTGAAACCTTTACTTTCTAATGAAGCAACATCCAGAATTTCTTGTTACTCAAGTCCACCCCTTTCTACATACACAAACACACAGAGAATTGATTTAAGACAAAAATAATCCCCCCAAAATAATAATAAAGAACTCACCTCTCCTCGGGTTTTCCCCCCCACACTAGGCATAAACTTTCCTTGATAAATGGTATTGTATTACTAGAGATATTATTAATGTATTATTACTAGAAGTAATAATAATAGTAAGTGCTATTTAATTATAGAAGGCAGCATTCTGCTTCTGGATCGGCTGCCCCTGCAGCTCCCTCCATGTGCCTCCTGATCTCTTTACTTTCATTTCCAGGTCTCGCTCTCTCTCGCTCGCTCTCAGCTGCACCAGCAAGAGAAAATGCCTCCCTGCATATCCACTGGGCCCTAGAGGCTACCGCTTTCCATTACAAAAACTCACAAATCTTTCCCTTGAGGCTGTTTTTGAGATTCTTTAAGGTGAATTAGGCTTTAAAAACAAAAACAAAAACATCTAAAAAATAAAGCGCTTCAGCAGTCGACTCTCCGTTCTAATTTTAATGAAACATTTTTTCTTCCTGGTTGTCTTTGCTGATACAAAAAAATATACTCCAAGAGAAAGCAAAGCTGCCTCTGCAGAGGGAATGCATGCATGCGAACGCGGGAAGGAATTGTGAGACCCCCCCTGGGGGGATTATCACATCCGTGAAGCAGTGACCCTTGTGCCCACCCATTTCTGCTCGCTGGACGGGGGCCAGGGCCATCGCTGATGGCAGAGCAATTATCTGCTTCAGCCAGACCTTACTTACTCCACCCTGCACTGCTGAGGGGGTGCCCTGTAAATAAAATAATCTGAAAACATAAATCTTTGGGTGGAAAGGAATATACATTAAAAAAAGAAAAAAAGAAAGAAAACAAAAACAACAACAAAACATAACAAAAAATCAAAAACAAAAACAAAACAACAAGAAAACCAAACTAAACACAAAAATAAAACAAAAAATTTAAATCTCAATTATTATTATATGTTATATGTCTGGATATTATACAATCTACATATATTTTATATATATACACACGTATATATCTATATGTTATATAGATGTAGATGCATATATACAGCATTAATAAACCATATTAATATTAAATTTTATATGATTGGGTAATATACAATCTACATATATATTATATCTATGTGGATGCATACATTTTTTTATGTTTATGCATACACATGTGAGTTTAGACACTTTTTGGAATTGGATTTTTTTCTTGTTTTCATCCCAAATCCCTCAATATTTTCCAAAAGTGGACTGAATCTCCAAGCAGTCCATGCTAGCAGAGCTCCAGGAAGAGAACTGCTGGTGGAAAGGGAGGCTGAGTGGGACCTGTTCTACCATGGGTTGTGAAGATCCAGATGCACAGACATCTTAGCTGGGGGGTCACCCATCCCCACCCAGCTACACTAACTTCAAATAACCCTCTGCAAGAAGTTTTATGCTCCTACAGCCTCCCTGCTAGAATAGTTTCCCTCTCCCTAAAGGATTCTGTCTATCCTTAGATTAATTATTTCCAGACTGACACTGGCTTAAATTACCAGTTTTTTCCCAGTCTAATCAGTGACATGTTTACTCCTGAGTGTCTCACTTCTCTGTTTACAGTGACCCACAAGGATGTCAGCTTGTGCTTGGCAACTGTGTACTCTGCCAAGATTCAAAGGCAGATAGAAGGAACATCTGAAGTATACTAGCCTTGCTTGATATTTAAAATGCATTGATCAGAAAAGGAAAGACTTTATTATATGGAGTAGGATTGGCTTCTGACAGCATTGCCAACACAATAAACTGATAATTTATGAAATACAGGCTGTGACTTGTATAGTGTACCTTATGACACTGGAGAGCATTATCTAATGCTCTTCACAATATTTTATCACAATGCACATTTTTAGGTATTGGTTTTGATCCAAAGATTGCTACTATCTATGGATAATGTTTATTTTTATTAACTCTTCAGAAGATTTGTTTTTTCTTAATTTAAGGTGGTGACACTGTGACAATGTCTAGAACCTAAACTAAGCTGGGCCTCTGGTGCAGAAGCTGCTGGGTAAAATGTATATTAAATGACAAACCCTATTGACGGAGTGATTTTGGGCAGAAGAAAGGTGGAGCAGGTCTGGAGGCAGAAAGCAAACACAGGGAGAGCAGATATGCCAGATCACAGTGGGAGGGCAGCCCTACAGAGCCATCACTAAATGAGTCACAGAACCCAGGACACCTCCAATCCTGCAGCACCTGTGAAAGGAAAAGACATCACTGAAAGGTTAAGAGGAGACGAGAAAAAAGAGGAACAAAACCAAAATGTACACACAATCAAGAGTTATGCTGGAATAAACACTAGCTTTTAATTTAAGAGCATTCATTTCCAAGACTGCATTTCTCACTTGAAAGTCATGTTATGCTTTCCTCCATCCCAATTTCCTTTGTCTGTAAGACTGAGAGGTGTCCTGCAAGGGCATGGGGCATGCACCACTCCTCTCATGAAGTAAAATCTTTCCTTAGCAGTTAAAATGAAGATTTTCACAGTTTGCAAGGGCAGTTATTGAGGTCTCAGTCTCATGTGCGGGTAGTCAGCAAGAGTCAAACACTGCAAATCCCTGCTACAAACCACATACCATGTCATAGAAATTACTTTGTTTTGTAAAGCTATTTTTAGGAAGAATGAATGTATGGAGCTATCCTACAGTGGCATGGTACACCTACTATCCAATATAGCTGCACCTAGAGTCAATGCCTTTATTCCTGCCCCTCTGGCAAAACCAGTATTTGGGAGAACGACAGGGAGGGGAATCTGATGTATTTGATAAGATCCTGTTTATTACTAAAAATTGTGAGGAAGTAATATCCAGTGCCAAATTTCTTGCTTATATTCTCCAGGTTCAAGCTCCTTCTCGAGATCACACTCATTTAGTTCCTCATCAGCTGTATGTATTCTGGCAGCTTTATGCTTCTCACATACAGCCAGTCTAGTGTCTAAAATTAAGGTTCTTAATTTTCTTCATTTGCAAAAGAAACTTGTCTTACTATTTATGAGGCTGGTCACCCAGCACCATCAACTACTGACATTCTTGAGTCCATAAGCATTTGCTGTTGCTTATTGAAACCACAGCTGGGAAATTTGTGAGAGACTGGAAAATGCCTCTTACAATGTTTTGGGACTAAACAGCAGAATAAATCCTATCTATGGCCCTCCTCAACAGCAATCTCTCCAGGTATCTGTCACCTGAAATGCCACCTACATTGGTGCCTGTAGGTTGCAGGTTGCAGAGAAGGGACAGAGGTGCTGTGCAAACCCACTGCAGTAGCAGGCAGGGCTGTGCACAGCTCACCCTGCCTCATCCCATGTACTTTTGTTTCTATACTCAGGAAGAAAATGTCCTGCACAATGTGCACGCAAACCAAGGCTTTTTCCCATCCTGAAGCAGGAATGACTTTGCACTCCAGGGTGAAAGCGACAGATGAAAGGACATAGTCGTATGCTGTGCCAGAGGAGGTTTAGGTTGGCCATTAGGAAGAATTTAGTCACAGAAAGGGTGATTGGGTATCAGGACGGGCTGTCCAGGGAGGTGGTGTTGTCACTGTCCCTTGAGGTGTTTAAGACTGGATGTGGCACTTAGTGTCATTATCTATTTGATAAGGTGTTATTTGGTCATAGGTTGGACTTGATGATCTCAGAGATCTTTTCCAAGCTAACAGATTCTGTGATTCTGTGAAATGCCTTCCTTAGCAGAAGGGTCTCACAGTAATATGCGAGTATGAACAGGAGGCCCCAGAAACATTATCTAGGCGAGGCATCACATCAGAAGGTGCTCGTGTCCCACCTGCGGGCTTGCGGAAGCTCTCCCAGCGACCCTTCCGCGAACGGGGGTTGTGAGCGTGGCCCAGCACAGCCACCTCAAGCCCCAGCCGCGCCCGCAGCCGAGGGCAGGAACAGGACTACAGCTCCCGGCGTGCCCCGCGGCCGCCGCCGCGTGCGCCCCCGCAGCCCCGCCCACGCCCGCCGTGGCGACATCGGCTGCGGCGCGGCGGTGGAGCGCGTCCCGTGACGTCCCGAGGCAGCAGCCAATCCCGGAGCGGGGAGCAGAACTGCCGGCGTTCAAATCCTCCGCCTCCCCCGCCCGCCCCTCACCCAGCGGCCCCGGCGCGGCGGCGTGAGGCTCCCGCGCCTTCCCCGGCGGCGGAACCCCCGAGCAGGTGAGGTGAGGGGAGCGGCGGCGGCGGCCGCTGCCGTTAGCGGCTTGGGAGGGGCCGTGCGTGAGCGGAGGCGATCCCGCGGGCTGACGCGCTCCTCGGCCCCGCCTGCCGGGGGCGCTCCCAGGCGCGGGCGGGGGTCCCCGCCCGTGGGTTCACGTCACGCGTGTCCGGCCGCGGCTCCCGCTCCACGCTCCCCGCGCGGGCGGGAAGGGCGATCCGGCGTTCTGGCCGTGCTCTGGCCCCGGTGCGCGGGGCGGGAGCGTGCGGCCGGCGCTCGGCTGCTCCCCTCCCGCGGGGGAAGAGAGGAAGAGTGGAGCCTTCGGGCACCCCTGGAGGAGCGGGGCTGGCGGGGCGGGGACCTCGGGCTGTCACCCCGCTCTGCCAGCGCCCCGTGGCTGGGTGAGCTGCAGGTAGCCGGGGTGTTGGCTGTTGGGGTCGACGAAGTGTTGTAATTAAAGTATTGAACTAACTTTTTTGATCATCAGGAAGCGTAAAGTTTCATACGAACCTTAAGTGAAAAGGAAACCTGTCTTTAGGCATTTTCAGATCTTGGTTGTGTTTGCCAAACAGACTAACTCTTCCTTTTTTTCCCCCTCCCTCCCAAGCTTTCTCTGCGGAAGACTTAACAGTGAAGAGACCTCTGGTAGGTTGACAGTTGGGTGTGGCTGACATGTGCTATAAAACATGCTCCGGGATGTGATGCTGGATTTGTATGTTGAGATTAGGAGGTAGTCTGTGTGTAAGGTGAAGAACGACAAAGGAGATTCAAGGGAAAGAGAAGCTGGGGGAGGATGTGAACATCTGTAAGGAAGATGATCATAGTAGAATGGAACTGATTTCTAAAACTAAAGTTTTTATTTGAACTAGGTGGACCGACTAACTTCTGCAGATATTAACTTCTGTTCCTGTCTGGTAAAGCCTTTATGGTTTGGAGGATGTCCTCTTTTTCTTCCTTCTCAGTGTTGGGTTGGCAGAGGCTGGGAATGTCCATGGGTTTGGTGTCTGGGTGGTCTGGTAGGAATGGAGTCAGTTATGTGGGTTTGATGCCTTAACTATTAGCTTTCATATTTTCTAGATTCTGTACTGCCTTAGTGTGTAACTCTTAGCTTCATATAAAGTGTTAGCAAGTTCTCTTCACAGGGCAGTTAGGCACAGCAGTCCTTTTCCAGCCTGAGAACCAGGGACACTGTTGCAGCTTCAGGCCCAAAAAGTGTAAACAGCAGCAAACTGAGGAGAGCAATCTGGGAGGATGGAACTTCATAAGCTGTAATTGGACAATTAACCCCAATATGTAAATGGACCAAAACTTAGAGTATAAGTGGGAAAACTCGTGACCGGGTGTCCATCTTTGGTGGAGCCATGGCTGGGCTCTTGTACTGCCCAAGGTGTATCCTTTGAAGGCCTTTTAATAAATACCTGCTTTATTCCTTTAACACTGTCTAGCCTCTGGTCCAGGTAGCCTCGCTAGGCATCAGGTTTCTTTCTAGTGGCAGCACCTACTTGAGAGGATAGTCATCCTAGAAAAATTGTTCTTCAGCCTTGGAGATTTTCACCCCTTGTTTCCAAAAGGAATATTAAAATTAAAGACCCCTGAAGAGAAGTCATACTCTGGGGAAGCTGGAGGCTTTACAGATGGGTATCAGGAGGAAAGTATGTGGAGGAAAAGTCAGTTTTTGTATAGAGGATATTTTAAAACCAGCGCTGTTGGCCTCGAATAGCTACAAGAGTGTGAAGTCGCTTCTAATCAGACAGGAATGGAAGAGAACCAATTTTGTGTTGGAAGAATGGAACTTCATCCCTTCTGACATCTAAAGTCTAAGTGTGTGGTTTCTAAGCATTAGTTGTGTGTAGCCTTTTATCCCAACAGAGGCAGTGGGATAAGAAATGCACTCTGTTTATCCTGCTCAATGGATGCAGGCCAGTTCCTTCAGACAGTGATTAATATTCATTAAATAATGCTATGCAGATGCTACCAGGCATGGCTAGCTTCAAACTTGTCTCAAGGCTAGATGTTCACTAATTTATTGTAAGTGTAAGATCATCCTGTTTATTGTGTGCTGAATTTGTGTGGAACATCTGAAAGGAAAGAGCACCCAGGAAGCTGACAGAGTTTTGTATGCAGCACACACAGTGTTTTCAGCAACTCGGTGGTTCTGGAACTGTGCTGACAAGGGCACTTCTGGGAATATCACTGAAAAGGAAAAGCAACTGTGTTCATTCCAGCTTGCTAGAATGAGAGAGCAGGGGAAGCATGCAGCACATATAATTATAGGATGGAGGTTGAAATGAGAGGAATATTGCATTGTAATTGTTAATCTTGCACAAAGAGTAATGTCTTAATGTGGCCTTAATCCATAGTTTTACCTTCTGTTTATTTATGAAGTATATTGTCAGTGTTGGAAGAGTCAGCACCATCTGACTGGCTGGCTTTGGAATATTAATCTAGTTTAGCTGTCTTAATTGAGCTCTGGGGAAAAGTAGTAATGACATTGAAAACTCAATTAGATATCTGAGTAACAAAAACCACATGAGTGTTCAAATAAATAGGGTTATTTGTATAGATTATGTATTGTAGTTTGAGAGGTTTTATGATGACCGCTTCTTTTAATTGGCAGTTCTTAACTTTTGGGAAAAGCGGGAAAATGGCTTCAGAAGACATCACTAAGCTTGCTGAATCACTTGCCAAAACCAAAGTGGGTGGTGGACAGTTGAGCTTCAAAGGCCAGAGCCTTAAACTCAACACAGCTGAAGATGGTAAGAGAAAATACCCTTGTGCTTTGAAAGCATCTCCCTGAAGTTGTCAAATCTTGTGCTAAACTTTCTGCTAATCCTGCATGGACAAGTTGTCATAACATATCTCTGATGGAGGGGTCTGTCAGCTACAGCTGCTCCTGCTAGGGATGTTTCCTCCCCTTCTGGTACCCTGCTTTCCCCTGGTGCCCTGGCAGTGCTGCAGCTGCTGTAACTGGGGTTTGGGTGCCTGGTTTGCAGGTGTTGTATTCTTGGTGTTCTCTCTAAGCGCTTTTGATAGTTACTGGGCATTAGAAGTCAGTGCTCCTTTTAAGAACAGTAAATGAGTGTATCGCAGCTCTTGGAGCAAGAGGTGCATAGAGCAATGAGCTGATGTGTTAGCCTGCTGCAATAATTCACTTTCTTTCTGTCCTGTTGCTGTATGTGTGTTTCACAATAAGTCTTAGAGTGGCTGATAATACATTTTCTCCAGATACTTATATGTATTAGATCAACATTTCTGTCATTATAAGAAAAACAGCATGTTTTTCAGAGAGGTTATTTGCTATAGTATATAGCAAATAATATATATGTAGTATATATACTATATAGCCTTTTTTCTTCTTTTTTTTGCTAATGCCAAAGGTGGAGCTTTTTTCTAGATTGGTTTCGTAGTTCAAAGGCACTGAACTATGGGGAAAGGCCTTGGAGCTTGGGAACAATAGCAAGTGCCCATTGGCAGTAGAGATGGCAGCTTGCTTCTTTGCCTTGCATAGGACTACTGTAGAGCTAAATTGTTTCACCCTGATATGTTTGCTAAACAGACATTACTTCTGCCAGTCAGTGGGAACTTTTTCCTGTTGATGTGACACCAATGCTCATCAGCTTTTAACTTAGTCTCTGCACTTCTACAGGGACATTCACTCTAGCTTTTAAAGCATGTGCTGAATGGCAGAAGAATTTTATTTGGGAAGTAAAGAAACTTACTTTTGCAAATAAAAGGATGGCTATCAGAATAAAACATAGAATATAATAGAACAGTAGAATTATGAGAAGGCAGGGTGGGGAATGGGGAGTGTTCTTTCTTTACACTTCAGCACTGTTCCCATTGCTGTTTCAGATTTTGTTCTAGCTGTTTTTGCTAGGGGTTGAGCAAGTTTTACTGGATCTCAGGGGTTACTGTGGTAACCAAGACAAGGGTTAAAAGACCAACTAGATTATCTGCTTCTTGCAGCTGAAGATGTGATCAAGCAAATTGAGGAATTTGATGGCCTGGAAGCCTTGCGCCTGGAAGGCAACACAGTAGGAGTGGAGGCAGCAAAGGTTATTGCCAAGGCCTTGGAGAAGAAAAGAGAGCTCAAGGTGAGATTCTTAAGTATGGGGTAGTCAAGGGGAAGAAATAATGTGGAAATACTAAAGGCCTGTCTAGGCTCTTCCTGCAGAAACCTGCCTTGAGTTACCTCTGAAGCTTGCTTGGTGGCTCTTCCAGGAGGAAGAGCAATCTTAGGAAAATACAGCATTACTTGGAGACTTCGGATAATAGGAATACCTTCTCCATTCCTAACTTCCTGTTAGAATGCTTCCTGTGTAGAATGCTTCCAATCTTAAAGCTGGGAAGCTGTGTGAGGAAGGGTCTTTATTGAAGGCAGCATCTGTAAACAAAGCCATGGCAACAAAAGACTTAAGTTCAAATGAAGCTCTCTGAAAAACTCAGTCAAATCTTCTGGAGAGTGAGTCTTCAGAGAATGTCTGAGTGGAGAGGAAATAATGGAGGAAATGCAACAGGAGGGTCATCTTTGCACAAGCTATGTTTTCCTATTGTTGCTCTAGCCTAATGTTAAGGGGATGCTGTGCTACTAGAGGCACTACACTGTCCCCTGAAGGAGAGTGGTATGAGGCATTGATATGTATTAATCACGCAAATGTGGCTTTTCAAGTAAGTTCAGATTGTTGTGCTTCATACCTTAGTAAAATCTGCATTGCTAATGTATTCTTCTGTTTCCTGTTGTTTTTTTCAGTGGCAATTTTCTCAGCAGAAAATAATTGAAGCTTGAACACAAACAAGAATTCTTGTATAATGTTTATAGTGTGAATTTCAGTTACTTTGTCCTTGCAAGTGAAGTGATTGTAATACTGGTTCCTGCAACTCTTTAGTACAACCAAATGACAACCCAAGGGAAGTGAGACAGCATTAAGCTGTCTCCAGTGATGCAAAGCATCTTGTATGTGTAGATGTTTATTACAGCTGAGTTGACCTAAATATTTTAGTGGGTTTTATCTGTATGCTTCTTATTTTAGAGGTGTCATTGGAGTGACATGTTCACAGGCAGGCTAAGGTCTGAGATCCCTCCTGCTTTGGTAAGTAAAAACTAGATCTGAGACTTCTAACTAATATAACCCCTTTTCTCACCTGTCATGCTTTTTGTGGGAGTCTGTATTTTGGTACAGAGCTGATCTTTCCTTGTGCTCTTAGCACTAAATGTCTCAGAATAGGTGAGGGGTTCTCTTCTGCTCTTCCTGTGTGAGATGGAGAGGAGTTGATTAAAGGTTAAATGTGAGTCCATGCTGGTGAAGGAGCTTTTCACTGGGAGAAACCATCTTCATGACCCAACAGATAAAGTGAGAGCTAAGCTTTTAAAGTAAATCACATGGCTATGTCTTCTATGACCATTACAGAGCTCCTTGTCTCCTCGAGTCCTGTGAAGCCAGAACATAGCTCAACATTGATGAAAACAGTATTCAGCGTAGAGCAGGAAATTCACTTTGAAGAGTATTTGACTTAAAGGGATGGGATAGAGTCTTGGTAACTGCATTAGGGTTATCTTTAGCTTAATTTGTGTAACTTCCTCTCTGGATTTAGTAGTAGACTTTTATTTTCCCAAGCAGCTTTGCAGAAATGTCTTCACAGTGGAAATTTTTTTTGCAGCATCACTGTCATACCTAGCCACTGCAGTGATGCTGTCACTAAAAGTTAATCCATTCCCTCCCTCCCACTGCCATCTGTTTCCTTACAGATCTCTTTGGGGGATGCACTCATTGCTGCTGGAGCCCAGCTGGTGGAGCTGGACCTGAGTGACAATGCCTTTGGGCCTGACGGTGTGCGGGGCTTTGAGGCTCTGCTGAAGAGCCCTGCATGCTACACCCTGCAGGAACTCAAGCTCAATAACTGTGGCATGGGCATTGGTGGTGGCAAGGTAAGGGTTATCTCCTCTTTGGGAATGAAGTTGGAAGCAATTTTTGGTGATGGCCAACTCCCCTGCTTAAGGCAGCTACAAGTACACCGGGTTCTTCAAGCTTGCTCTAGTCAGGTTTTGAATATGGAGACTTCACAAGCTCTATGAATAGCCTAGCCCAGTGTTGAACAACCCTCACGGTTGAAAAAGGGAGTTTGTGTTAAAGTGGTGTTTTCTCTGCACTTTGTGTGCAGTTCTGTCTGATTCTGCCTTCTTTATACCACCTTATCTCCTTATCTTGTTCTGGCTATTTTTACACATGGTATGTCCCCCACAGCCTTTTCTTTCCAGCCTTAATCTCAGGGGTCAGTATTATCCTAGTGAGTAAAATTCTCCAGTTCTTCAATTGTCCTTGGCACCCTTTGCTGGACTTGCCCCAGTAAATCCATGTAGGAGCCTGGACACTGTGCTTGATGCATTTCACAGGGCTAAGTAGAGAAGGATCTCTACTTCTCTGAGTGCTTTTCCCCAGGGCAGCCCAGTAGAATTCCTTTGCTTCAAGTGTGTATTGGTAGCTCATGGTCAACTTCCTACCCATATAAGCTTGCCTGATTAGAAGCAAAATGTTCTTGATGGCTCAGTGTGTTTTAGTGTTGCAAAATTATCAGTTCTTGCCTGAGACCAGTGTGCAAGTGTTGCAGGTAGAGTGTTTTATTGTATACCTGTTGTAGAAACAGGTACCTGTCAGTGATGCCCAAAGTATTTCTCAAGAGGTGGATCTATGAAATACAGTAGGATTCCTGTAGAGTGATATGCTGGGGGGAGTATAAGCTGCTTGTTTTATCTTTAGATATTGGCAGCTGCTCTGAAAGAGTGTCACAGGAAATCAAGTGCCCAGGGCAAGCCTCTTGCTTTAAAAATATTTGTGGCTGGCAGAAATCGTCTGGAGAATGATGGTGCCACTGCCCTGGCTGAAGCCTTCGGGGTGAGTATCAAACCAGAGCTGCTTTGACAGCAAAGTGGAGCAAGGTATGATTCAGTGCTAGTGTTAAAGATGATGCACAGAGTTTGCCTCAGCTAGGAGGCAGGAGCTGCTGATCTGTTCACTAAAGTCATGGTGCTTCTTGCTGCTGAAACTGGAGTCTTCAACAAGTGGAATTAGAGTTGCTGACTGAGTGGTTTTGTGACCTGAATTTCCAAACACATAGCTAGTTGCTGTGTAAAGTAGTTACCTGAGGGAGAAATAGTCATCTCCTGAGTAATTTAATAGTCTTGTTCCTTTTCCTCTCTCTGTGCTAATGGTTGTTGACTGGCACTGGGGTGGGTATCCCAGCTTGTTCTCATGGGTGCTGCTTTGCTCAGTCCTCTGGCAAAAGCAGCCTGGTGTTTTTGCTAGGATCATCTGGTCAGAGCTTGAAGTGTTGCCTGGCTTTCTCCAGCTGTCACTGGCCCACTTGCACTTTTGTGGGAGGAAAACAATTAACTGTGATTGGGGCTGCCTAATTCCCTCTTCATACTTCAGTTGTTGTTAGAAGTGACTTCTGGATTGCAATGCATATTGTCAGGTATATTGACAAGGATATCACAGGTTACAGGTTGACTCTTTTTATAAATAACTGCCTAGATGTGATTTTGATTATTCAGTAATCATGGCACAAATAAGACTTTTTAAATACTAGAGTTGTATAACAACAAATATCTCCCGTGATTCATGGAGAATCAAGATTGAATGGCACTACCAAAATGGGATTAATTACTGTGTTACATGACATGCTGTTTAGTCCATAAACGATATTTGTACTAGATTTCTTACATGTTTGCTTCTCAGGTCAGGGCAAAATGTAGATTTTAATTAGAAAATTAAAGTGATGTTGTATGATCTATTTCAGTGTTCTTGAACCACTGGTGAAGAACTCTTGTTTTAAGTTATTTAGAGTAGGCACATAGGACAATGATACTTGTGTCTCTTTGAATCAGGGCTTTGTATTTATCTGGCAGTTGCCATGTATCTGTGATTTCACTTAGATTTATGATAGAATTGCTGGTAAATAATTCACTGTAGAAGAACCAATGGAGTTTTGAAACTCAAAACCATTTTAAGTAAATCTAAGAGTGGAGCAGCATACTCTTGAGTTGAAGTTGAATTGAAGCTGAATGCTCTCTAAAAGCTTTTTTTTTTGTCTACATCCTTTCCCAGATCATTGGGACTCTAGAGGAGGTTCATATGCCACAGAATGGAATCAACCATCCTGGCATAACAGCACTGGCACAGGCCTTTGCTATCAATCCACTGCTTAAGGTTATAAACTTGAATGACAACACCTTCACGGAGAAAGGAGCTGTGGCCATGGCAGACGTGAGTTGTTTTAAGAAATTGTTTTGGGTTTTGTCTCAAGTCTGGTTGGCATGAGCACCTTTGGCTTAGTGGAACCATGTCCTGTTGCAGTAGGAAAGATGACATTCCAGAAGGAATAGGATGTTCACTTACTTGCATGCCCACTTTCACATCTGTGCTGTCTTGCTCTGCAGACTCTGAAGGCACTCCGTCAGATTGAGGTGATCAACTTTGGGGACTGCCTGGTGCGTTCCAAGGGCGCTGTTGCTATTGCTGATGCTGTTAAAGAAGGGCTTCATAAATTAAAGGTATTGTCTGCTTGCTC
The DNA here is from genome assembly GCF_037042795.1 of Molothrus aeneus. Classification (NCBI taxonomy): domain Eukaryota; kingdom Metazoa; phylum Chordata; class Aves; order Passeriformes; family Icteridae; genus Molothrus; species Molothrus aeneus. The sequence continues at coordinate 20,963,436 of NC_089650.1, read as the reverse complement.
TTCAGTTCTTTGCAGAAATGCCAAGTTTTCCATTTCCTGTTTCTCTGTTCATTCTCCTACTGCTACTGATTACCTTAGGATAGGATTCAGTCCCATGCAGGTTCTGTGCTCACAGCTGAAACCAGCAGGCTGTGCTATGGGTCAGTGGCATCCCACCATCCAGTGAGGGCTGTGCTATGTGGAGGTGTACCAGTGATCTCTTTAGTCTTTGCTTGATCTTTTTGCTGCTGTTGGCTCAACTCAGCAAGTGCTACACAAGAAATCTGATCATGGCAGTACCTGCTATTAGAACTTCCCAGAGCTTCAAGAGTGGAGACTGACATGAAGGGGACTTCATGAACAGCTTGTCTTTTCAGCATTTCATAGCTCATACAGTTAATGCTTTTTCTTTGTTAGAGCATCAATCAAGGGTTCAAGTATTTTTATTTTTTTGGTGATACAACAGCCTCCTACATCAGTATTTGCACAGGACTTGAATCTGACAACATTCTGGATAGGCTGAAGTCAAATTTGATAACATAAGCAAACTAGGATCTTTAGAAACACCTGCCATGAGTCATAATTACCCTGAGACAGATTGCTGAACATGTGATTTCCTAATCTTGCAAAGACAAAAATTAACCTAATACCTATTTGTGTGTATGAACCTGGTATAGAAAGAAGCAGGTTCTTTGTGGTTTGTGATCCCTTGCTGGGGTTTCTGCTGGTTCTGCTGGAACTTGTCTGAATCTCCCAAGCAAACTTAAGTAATGGAGTATTGAGATGAACAGACAGAAGTTAAGTCATTTTTTCCAGAGCAGAAATGGTTAAGGGAAAGTAGCATGAAGCAATTGCAGCTGATTAATTCTGTTCAAGGACTGCTTCCCTTCTGTTAATATTCAATCCCTTCTCAGGAAGGGATTGATTGAGCACAATGTGGAATGATGGGGGATGGTGTCTGGCTGTTGAATTCCTTTACTCTTACTAGTCCACATGGTTTCTCTGCTGTCTGGCTCTGTCAGAAGTAGTACCACTCATGGCTTTTTTTTTTTTTTTTTTGAAGGCCTTAACATGCAACTGAGGTGTCAAAAGAAATGTGCAATATGCTTAGTACAGTAGCTGCCCTTCTTCTGTTAGACTTACTAGAGTGGGAGTTTGGAGTGCTCTTGAGACCCTTGATAAGTGAAGATCTTCAGTCAGCTACACTGAAATGTCCGCTACCTTTTAGGTGCGCAGTGATTTGTAGGTATTTTAGAATTGCCACCTTTAATAGTGCTGCTCTTAGCCACCAGTATGTTTCAAAATTCCCCTTTTAAGTATATGAGGTTAGGAATATGTCAGGCTTTATTTTTAATTAATAATACTTCTTTTTTTGCTGGGAGCCTCTTCAAATGACTCTTTCCAGGACACTTGTGAGGACATAAATTTTATGGATACGATAAATTTTAATAGGAATTCTGCAGACAAAATGTTCTTTTGCATTTTTAGGAACTGAATTTGTCTTTCTGTGAGATCAAGCGAGATGCTGCTCTGACTGTTGCTGAAGCTATTGAAGATAAGACAGAGTTGGAGAAGTTGGATCTCAATGGTATGTAGGTTTGCTAGATCAAAGTATGTGTAGTTTGATTCCAATCAAACCACTAGGAAAAATGTTGACAGAACCATATATTCTATTCTTGCAATTGTCAGCATATAAAAACCAGTACTCAGTAGCTGAACTTGCATCACCTTGGGACAGGAAATGGTTAGATATTGAAAGTTTTCTTAAACCATGAACTCAGTTAATTGGTAAGCATTTTTGGTACACCTGATAAGGTGGAGAGATTAGGCTGATACCTATACCTTAATAATTAAGAGTTTTCAGTAAAACTCTAATTATTCAGTTCTATCTCAGATACTTCATACTTGGAAACAAAAACCTTTTGTGCAGCTCTGCAGAAGAGTGTGAGAACTTTGCCTTTGGCTTTTGGTTTTCATACCTTGGGTCACTGCATTTAACTGGTTCTGTGCTGTGTGCCCTTGTTTTAGAATCACTAAGAACAAGAGCTATTTAGAGAAATAACAGCAAATCTCTCAAACTCTGAAGCATTAGGGGATTTTCATCTCCAACCATTGTGTAATGCTGCTGAAATTTGTTAAACAATCATTTGATTCTGTCTGATAAGTGCAGTTTGTGTTGCTGCCTCTAAGGTGCTGTGCAGAAATGGCATGTAACTGATTTCAGAAACAAGAGATAGACAAGAATATACAGCTAAGTCCTCAAGAACAAACTTGTGTGCATCTGTCAAGTCCACTCCCTTTCCTCTGCCAACCTAGGTAACTGTCTGGGAGAAGAGGTGTGTGAGCAGCTCCATGAGATCCTCGAAGGCTTCAATATGGCATCAGTGCTGGGATCTTTGAGGTAGGCATGGTACCAGAGTTTAAATCACAAGTTTTCTGACAATTTTCATCAACACTTTCATTGACCTATCTCATTTTAAAATAAGAACTCTCTCATTGCTGGTGGATGTGGATCTGAGTGTGGAGCACAGCCAAGGATGTGTCTTAAACTTGTTTTGTTTTCATTGATGGACTTACCTCAGCATAAGTAACTGATTGTGTTTGATCTTTTCTTGCTGTTCTCAGCTAGGTGACTGATGTCTGAGTGTCCTCTTGGTGTGTTGTAGGTGGGATGTGCTTCTTGCAGTAGGACTTTGAGGAGAGGCTGCTCTTTTTTTCTTGAACAGTTTTGAGTTCCAGTGTACAGGAATTCCAGGTGTGTAATTAATGGAATGTGTAACATTCTAACCTTAGTGATGATGAAGGGGAGGAGGATGATGAGGAGGAGGAGGAGGAAGATGAAGATGAGGAGGAGGAAGAGGAGGAGGAACAGCAACAGCTGAAGGAGAGAGGAGCAGAACAGCAGGAGTCACTGACTCCTAAGAAGATAATTGATTCACAGGTAAGCTTACTGCCAGATGGATTTTGGTTTCATCAGCTGGAGAAGAGTAAAGGAGGAAATGAGACTGTGGAGTCTGAACTTGAAGTGCTGACAGGCAGTCACATTCCTGCACGGGCTGGCACTATTGCACCAGGGAGACAACATTCAGGAAATAAAATGGCTCAGTTGAAAAGTGTTTTGTTAAAGTGGGCCTGTTGTACACCTGCATGGAGGGAGGGGCTGAGTAGTGGTGGTAACAAGTCTTTCATGGTCAGAAATGGTGGGGACCTTGTACATGCAGTGCCATGCCCTCATGCTAGCACATCCTGGCCACTTCAGCTCTGGGCTTAGGTCAGCCTCAGGCTGTTTCCAAACAGAACAGGTTCTGTCCTGGTATAGCTGTGCCCTGAGCTGTCCCATCTGCTTTTGCTGAACCAATTTATTTACTCCCAAGAATAAACTTGAGATGGATTCCACCTGTTTCAGGCTTCAACTCCAGTGCCATCTCCTCCTGTGGATGTTGCCACGTTCCTTGCTTTCCCATCACCAGAGAAGCTGCTGCGACTAGGACCAAAGTGCTCTGTGCTGATAGCTCAGCAGGTGGGTGAGCTGGTGCTTCTCTGGGCTTGATTTTTTTTCTCTCAAAATTGTTTAGTTGCCAGAGATGATAACTTGACCTAGGTTTGCATCTTTTCTCCAATGATCCCAAAGAACCTTATGGAAGCAAATGATGCAGATAATGCTTAAACTGGCATCAGAGCTTCTACATAAAATAATAGTGTTTGTGTTGCTTGTGCCTTGTGGTAGGGCCAAGGCAAAGCTGATTTCAGTCAGCTGAAGAGCAATTCTTTCCGCAGCCCTAGTAGAGACCCATGTTGTGTAGCTGTCTAGCAGTTAACTGATCTCTATTTATTTCCTCTTTCAGACAGATATCTCTGATGTAGAGAAAGTAGTTACAACCCTCCTAAGGATATCCTCAGTCTTCAAAGATGAGGCCGCAGTGAAAACAGCAGTGCATGAAACAACAGGTGATTGGCCTTTCTTCACTTTGTGATGTGACCTGGTTCAGTGCCACAGGCGCCACTGCAAGGTGCACAAGGCCCCTGTGAGCCGGGCCATTTGGCCTTTTGTCCCTGGCAGATAACAAAGTTCCAAGCTGTGCCCTGCAGCTGTGTAGAGTGGAAGATTCATTCTGAACCTGGCATATTTTGTGGTGCCAAAGCCTGTCTCTGTTGTGTGGCCCAATGCTGCCCTTACTGCATCTTCTTGATGCTGGGCTGTCCATAGCCAGTGGTTCTGTGTTTTAAGGCCAGTTACCTTTACAAGGCTGTTTATTTAAAAAGTGTTTTGCAGGAAGTGCCTCCCTAGTGTAGTATTATGAGATTGTAAAGAGAGACCTCCTAGTTGATGTCTCGTATCTTTAATTTCTTCAGGAAGCAGAGATTTCCAACATGGGGCAAGACACAGAAACCAATCTTCAGAGAAAGGACCATTTCTCACACTATATTGGAGTAGTAGTTTGGGTTAGGTCTGATTAGTCTGTGGACTACTAGTATATCCCTTCATGGTTTTGTTAGGAAATAGGAATTTCCAAACAATCCTGGGCATTTGACCACTGCCTTTCATTTTTTTCCGATCTCCCAGCAGTTCAATTCTCCCACACATGAGCTACCCATCATCATTGTTCAAAAGAATTGGATCAATTATTTTGAAGACCACTTCAAGTGGTGTGCTGTGCATTTCCCTAGTTTGGAATTTGCAGACTTGGTGAAACTGTTTTACAAACAGTAACACAGTAGCTCTCTGCAGTTGGTTATGGGTTGAATCAGTGAAAAATAGTCAGGTGGCTCCTCACTGAGTTACTGCACCTTGGCTCATGCCTGTTATGAGTGGTCTCCAGTAAAAAATGGAACAAAGGATATTAGTGTTGTCTCGAGTTTGTTTGTTTACATATTTATTCCTGCTTCTTCAGGAAAGGTAGAACCTGGCAATTACTTTCTTTCCATAAAAGCAGCCATCAGCTGACAGTGAGGGCCCTGGTTAATGTCTGGCACTGTTCTACAGCCACTCCAGTGAATTCTGCCCATTCTAAGAAAACAGAATTGTCAGAGGTCAAAAATGGGTTACCTTGCTACCTTGTACGCATGAGAGATTAAAGCACTGGTTTGCCCATTGTTTGTGGCATAGCATTGGTCCTGAGGGAGCCCAGAAAACAGCTGAACAAACTTTCTCATTGTGTTCTCTCATTGTTTGTGGTTTCAAATGAAAGGTGAATTGTTGCTGGCCTTTAAGAAGTCAAGGCTCTGCCTCTTGATGAGCTCTAGCTCATCTGCTCATGTTTATATGCATGTTTATATGTATGTATGCTCAAATGCACTGAGCAGAGCAGCTGGTGGTGTATAGGACTGGGGGGGTATTGCATGTGAAGCTTGGCAGTGTGGGAATTCTCATGTGGGCTTTGTGTGTTTTGCTGGATATTTTAAATGTTGTTTTTTTCTTCTTTACGCTTAAGAGGTTTTACCTGTCTTTATGTTTCAAAGCTTATAGCTACAGAGACAAATGAAATCTTAAGAGATACTCTATCACAAAACTGATTTAACAGCTGAGTTTCTGTATGATCTATTTTAATCCTGAAATCCATGAATGTCCTTTTTTTGTGTTGATTAAACTAATGTGCTTATCTCTTTAGATGCCTTGATGAAAAAAGCCTTCAGTTCTGCCACATTTAATTCAGATGCATTCATCTCAAACCTCTTGGTCCACATGGGACTGCTGAAGGTGAGAAAGCAGGAAAGAGTTAAGTCATGGTCTGTTTAGGCTGTTGAAGGCCAGACTGGCAGGATTTTGGGTAATTATGTTGCCATGGAAGCAGCTGGGTGCCTGTGCATGCCTGATGCCCAGGGACAATGGAAGTCTGCAATTTGCAGTTTCTGCTGGACCTGCAAGGTTGCATTAGGATGAAGGATGTCTCATTTTTGTACCTCTCCTGCTTAATGTGCTCTGCATTTTCAGTCATTCCCTGAAGGTAGGGAGGCTCAGGTAGGGCAGTAATGCTGCTGCTGGACTGTGGTGTCTATAAAAGCCATGTCAATGTTAGTAGTTATTGGGGTCCTTTAGGGCATTTCTTGAGACCATGTCTCAAAAATGTGTATCATCTACTCATGCCAGATCAGTGGCATTCAACTTCATGCTTTGGAGACTCCTTGCCAAATGTTAGTGTTAAGTAATTAGTTGCAAGGAATAAACTCATTGTGAGAAGATGGAGGGTCAGTAGGAAGCCTGTGATTTTCATAGAATTAGTAGCTTTATTTTCAGTGAGGTGGCTGTGGAGTGGTTCTCTCTGCAAAGCCTTAAACACCTTTGCCTGCTTGAGCTACAAGGGCTAGTGTTTCTCACTGCCTTAAGGCCTGGAAGCTGGGAATATAAGCTTGGACTAAGACAATTCTAAACTACAGAAAAGCCATAAGCTGTTACAGCAGCCTGCTATTAAGCAGGTTTATGAATGTCCTTCTGGTAGTATCCAACTTGGTGTTCAGACCCTCACTGACATGCGTGGATATGACTTCATTTCCTAAAAATCAGTTTTGCCTCTCCCTATATTCATTGCATACTGGACCTGCACTGAGCTTCCCACTCCCAGAAAGGCCAGTGGAACCAAGGTGGCATTTGGTTCTGCAGAATGCCTGTTATGAGCACTGCCACCTACCTCTTGCCCATATGGAAAATGGCAATAAGCATGAGGCACAAAGCACAAACCTGTGCTCCTGAAGAATTCTTTCAGGCTGGGAAGTGGCACTGAGGATAAAGCCCAGGAGGATCAGCCTGCTGATTCACATCTGTGATGTGCCTAATTCATCCCCAGTCCCCTGCATGTGGAGAAGGGGCATACTCCATTTTCAGTCCTGTGTAGCTGGAAGCATGTGAGCAACAGATATTCTTAATAGTGTGAACTCCAAGGTCATACAGCAGGAATACAGGTCTGGGCCCTGTTTGCAGAGTGAGGAGTTTTGTTGAAATGCCAGGAGAGAAATAAATCAAAACAGTGTAAGATTTGGGACATGCAGGGTAACAACACATTAGGAGTAAGAATAACTTAGGCATCATGTAAGCAAGGGGGTGGCTGTTGGCCTTATCTGGTACATAACTGTGAGACCAGTTCTGGGAACACTGCATCATGTTCTGGAGGGAGCCTGTCAAAGAGCTGGAGGTGGTATAAAAATGAGCTACAGAATAATACAATAAAAATTGTTAAGGCAACTGAATTCTTTATGGACTGAAGTCTGGTGAAATTCCTCAGGAGAGCACTTTGACACAGAGCCTCTGAGAAGATGTGGCTGTTTCACTTGCAGGTTCACTACTTCCCTTTCCCTATTAGTACTACTGTCAGTTGATGAGTACTAGAATGTTCTTGATGCATTATTTCAGGTGCTGGGAGACTATGGGATTGGCTGCCTTTGTCTTGTACTTAATCTAGTGACCAGCTTTCTCTCCTGCAGCGTGGGAGCACTTCATTCAGAAGAGAATTCCTTGTCTGTGAATTACAGTGGTTAAATCAAATCCCCTTTGTCTGATGTCTGATTTCTTGTCCATTTCTCAGAGTGAAGAGAAGATCAAAACTGTACCAAGCCTCTATGGTATTCTTATGACCTTAAACCATATGGTCCAGCAGGATTATTTCCCTAAATCCCTGGCCCCAGTTCTCTCAGCTTTTGTTACAAAGTGAGTATTGTATTTGCCATGCAGTCTTCTCTGTGGGAGCTTGTGCAACTCTTTGAGGGTTAATATCTACATGTAAGCTGTTGTGAAAGCCCACTGAATGTCTGTTCTGAAAGTGAGAATTAACAGTTTAATAGGCCTCTATTTTATCTTGTTTACTGCAGTATGTGAGGTTCAGAGTTAAAAAAAACAACTCCTAAAGAGGGAAAAGTGGGAAGTTGGCTTTGCAAGGAAGTGGCTCTGAAGGAGAGACTGCTAATGCCTCTCACAGAAGAGCTGTTTTGAGCTTAAGGAAACCTGCTGGGTTTCTGGCCACTGCATGAGTGAACTGTGCATACACTGGATCTAAGTATGCCTTCCAAGTCCTCCTTCAGAGTTCAGAGGGTCAGCAGAGCTCTGCCAGAGTTGTCATGCTGTGTGACACTGAACACCAGCAGATGAAAACTGCAAAACACAAAGACCGAATTTGTTTTTAAATGGAACTTCCTACTGTGACAGCAACAAAGTTAGTGATTTTTCTGAGAACTGAATGGGGAGCATAAGTACTGAAGAAGTTACTTTTACTGACTGCCTGTACTGTATGTTGTTACATCCACAAGAGGTATAGAACCAACCCCTGCCCCCACCAGCTTTTAGCTTTTTTGATGTCTTAAATGGCTATGGAAACCATATCTCTACTGAATTAAATCAGTGTCAACTTCAGTATTGATATTTAGGGGGAAAACCCCCACCAAACAAATTTACAATAGGATTGCACACCACTGTTCAACAGTCAGAGGAGAAGCAGTCCAAAAATGTTACCCAGGCAAAACAGCAGAGGCCTGAAATCTGTTTGGAGCTTGGTGGCTGGCTCAGCATGGACCATGTGCTGTGTAGGGTGAGAGCAGGTGCCAGAATGAGGCTTAAGCCTTCCTGAATTTCATGGTATAAGGGTTGGCAGAGCTGCTGAGGATCCCTTGCTGGTGAAAGGTGGAGGCATCAGACAGTTGTGGTCAGTATGAAACATGGACAGTAGGAATCTGTCAGATACTGCTGGTCTGTCTTGGTCCTACTGGGCTTGGAAGCTGGCCAGTTGTGATGGGGGGAAAGAATTTTTCCAAGCATTGGTGGGGCTGAAGCTGTCAAAACTGATATGGACACAAACCATACTAATGTCAGCTTTGGAAAATAAAGCATCTTGTTTACACATGTGCAAATGCTAACTGGAGGCCCTTCTTGTGGAACACTTCACCTGCTGCCTCCTCTCTTTGTGTTGATCAGGTTAAGGCACTTAACCTTGCCAGTGACCATGTGCTTTGCCAATTGAGCAAGTATTCCTCCAACTCAATCATTATAGGTTTAAGTAAGTACCAGGACTTGCCATATCACTGAATTTCTGTTCTTTCCTACACTGATGCCTTGCTCTTGCTTATTGATCAAGCCCCAGCCCTCAAAATGGAATTTAAATTGCTGGAAGCTGAGAGTACAGGAGAAAGGACAGTCAAATGCCCCAAACCAAAGTCTAATTGTTTATGTCAGGTAGCAAGGCCCAGAGTAGCCTCTTAATTCTAAGTGTCCTAACACATTTTGTTCAGAAAAGACACTTGTCTCCCCTCTTCCTGTATATGGGCATGTAGGCTTTTCTCAAAAAATGTTTTTAAGCTGTAGCTGATAAAATAAAGAGTAAAGTTTTGGTCTTTATGAATTCATCAACAACAACCCTATTGAAGCCAGAACCAGCATTTCACTGCAAGAAAAAGAGGGGAGAGTCTCTTGGTGTTCATAGGCTCTGTAGAAGCTGAGTGAGAGCTGAGAGCCTCCCTTAGTGAAAGGCAGATCTTCCTGCCTTCCAATGGTACAGACCAGTGCTAATCCAAGCCTCCACTGGCCCTGGTGCTATGAAATGCTTGGAGCTGAGGTTTGCTGCTTTACAAACTTGTTGCAAGCTGTGATTTTATAGGGAAGCTTTTGTCCTGTGCTACATAATAAAGTTCATACTAGATACAAGCAATCTATCTCTGTTATATGAACATAGGCCTTTCCCTTAAGGGAGCAAGGACAACAGCTCTTAAATCTGTGCTTGGGTAAATGTAAACAGTTCAAGAACCCCCCAGTCCAATTTAAAACAGCCTGGTGTGGTTTCACCCCAGCTCCCACCAAAGCCCCATACAGCCATTTACTCTCAGCCCAGTGGGCTGGGGAAGAGCAGGGAAAGACTGAAAGTGGGCAAATGGGGCTTGATGTGAAGGTGGGTTAATAGGTAAAGCAAAAGCTGCATCTGCAAGCAAAGCACAACAAGGAATTAATTTATCACTTCCACCACCTCCAGGAAAGCTCCATCATAGCTTCTTCCTTCTGCTTTATCTGATGAGTATGATGCCATGTGCTATGGACTATCCCTTTGGACAGCTGGGGTCAGCTGTCCTGGCTGTCCCCTCTGGCTTCTTGTGCACCCCTGGCCTACTTTTGCTGCTGGGGTGGGGTGAGAAACAAAGTGCCTTGATGCTGTGTGAGCCCTGCTCAGCAGCAACTGAAACATCCCTGTGTTAGCAGCACTGCTTCCAGCACAAATCCAAAACACAGCCCCTCCTGTGAAGAAAATTATCCCAGCCAACACCAACACACAGCTTCTCAATTAACCTCTATTCCTTCTCTCTTCTTGGAATTCAGTCAGAATAAAATTGCAATCTTAAAATTAAACCTCTGCCTGGTTAACCTAGTAATGTTCAGAACTCATCTGGCCTCTGTTTCTGCAACAAATCCAATTCCACTCTGTCAAACCTGTGATTCCTTCACTTGCAGAAAACTAATGTGCATTTTTGTGATATTTTCTATTTTTCTTTTCTTCTTTTGGTATGCAGTTAGATCTTCTGGGCTTTTAGAGCTGTAAAGTTCTTGTAGCTGCCCAGGCCAGAGCTCTGCTGTCTTTCACTGCAAGGGGCTTCTGGAACAGGCACTTACCTCCTTCCTTTTGTGACAATTTGTTGTTGTAGGCAGTGTTCTCTATTCAATAATAATTACAGAATTTTGGATACAGACTGTAAACAGCATCCATCTTACTCTGCTTGCTGTCAAGCCTTATTTGGGTTTTTTGGACGCAAGAGGGTGCTGTGAATCCACATGTGCTTTTCTATAATTTTTTAAGTGGAAATACTGACAGTATGTGGATGTCTGCCTGCCCACCTGTGACTTGCTGGAGGTGATGGGTTTGTGTTTGGTTGGTTTTTTGGGATATTTTCTTTAATGTTGCTCTTTGCTGTTGAATTGCATCACATCACTGGTCTCTTCCAACAGTCTGTAGCATAGAGGGGCAGGCTGGTAACTCCACAGCAAATAAGGAGAATTTTATGGCTGGAGGAGGCTTAGTGTCAAGAGAGGGGGCTGAGGGATCTTGTCTGTGATCAACATCAGTGGTCCAGGTTCTCTAGTTCCAAAAATGGGCAGCTGCCTGGATGGAACCAGCTCCCTCATTGCAAAAAGGGCTGGGTCTTCCAGAGATGAGGGCTGAAATATATCTCCAGCACTTTGAAGATCAGCTCCAAGCTGTGATTCTGGGACACTGTGTATTCAGTATGAATGGTCTTGGGGGGAATAAAAAGGGTTAAGTCTTCTCCAGGATGTGCTTCTGTTAAAGAGCAGCAGCCATGGAGTGAAGTACCAAACAACCTCTGCAGCTCTTGGTTGTGCTCTACACCTGGAGGTGAACTCCTTGCTCCTTCATAGAAATTCCTCTCTTTATTTCAGCTCACCCCTTTCCCCAAATTGAGTAGGCTTCACAGCTGTGCATTGTTAAAGGTTATTTTGCTGAGGTGAGGTGGGAGAGAGGTAAAATGAATGATTTCTATTCTCAGAACAGTGGAAAATGTTGGATTAAAATTCTTTGGAGGAAGTTCCCTAATGGATGGATTGAGACTGGTAAAAGTTTCAGTGATGCTGAGCCAGCAATTAGCCTGCAGAAACAGAAATATACATTACTGGGAGGCAATGGAAACGTTACAGAAATTTAGCCTCATGTTAACCCTGCTGTGAGTGTATTTCCATGGTTTAATTTCAGGGAGCAGGTTATTCTGTGTAAATATGACTTAGGTATTGCAACCTCTGTCTTGGGCCCTTTCAGGTGATGTTCTGCATGTTCTGTGGGCTGTTTGTAAGGCGCCCTGAAAGGTGACCCTGTTGCATTTTTCCCAGCCTGGAAATGAAACTTGAGATAATTTTAGTAAGGAGGTAATATAAAAGGGGATCTTCATTTGAAGACCTCCAGAGGCAGTTCTGGAAAGATGTCCACAAAAGTTCTTTCCCCCAGGGGTGAGTACATTTCATAGGTTTTAGAAAACTAGCATATTTGATAATAAGCACCAATTAGGAGGACAAGTGGTGATGCAATTCCCCCCAGGTTAAGCCCCTTCTCTGGAACCTCCCCCTTCAGCACTAGCTGTACTTTGTCCATGAAAATGTATCTTGGTTCCCAGGAAGAACCAAGATAGTATGGAGCCTTGTACCTCCTGAGGCTTGGAGCTCTGGAATTTGTTTTGTCTTTCTGCTTAAGGAAAGGCTATGGAAAAGTACTGGGAAAACTGGTCACTAATACAATAGACCACAGAGCTGCAAATGCATGTGTGAAGATTACAGAGAACATATAAAAGAAAAAAAGGCAAAACCTAAACAGCGTCAGCCCAGCAAAGCCAGTCAGGTGTTACTTGACATCAGGGAAGAGTAACAGGAGGTTATGCTGCCTCTTTTAAAGACTTTAAAAGTCCTGAGACCAAAGTCATCATCAGATAGCTAGCAGATGACTTGGTGAGAAAAGATTGGAGTGCTCACAGGATCATCTCCTCTGTTTTGGGGCTCTAAACAGTGAAATTTTATGGGAAAAACCCTTTGCCAGAAGGGAGGGAAGGGGGTTTCCACCTCCATCATTCTACCCAGAATGAGACACTGGGCTGCAGAGATAAAAGTCAGTAGCAGATTGTTTATAGTTGTGGAAATAAATGTTCTGATTCTTGGCCATTGGCTTCCTGACTTGGACTCTCAGGAGAGAGTTTTCCACAGCAGGCTCTGAATGGGAAGCAGAGATCTGGGCAGCAGTGATGGAATGGTATTGGAAAAGGTAACGGGGCAAAATCTGTAGGTTTTGGGGCATACACATCCAATGCATTGGAAACAGTGTTTATTTGCTTAGTCAAAGGCAGACACAAAGCCATTGTTAAATTCAGTACTTTAAATCTCTCTCTCCCTTCTTTCCACAGACCCAACCGTGCTCTTGACTCCTGTTCATTTGCTCGCCACATGCTCTTACAGACCCTCCACCAGCTGTAGGAGACCAGAGCTGCCCTTCCTTCCTTCCCCATGGGACTGCCATCAGCAGAGAACTCGGAGCTGCATAGTGGGAGAGGATCCCAGAGCCCATACAGACATGCTGTCCTTTTTTTCCCCCTGTAGGATATCTGTCCTTCCTTCTGCTTTCATAAACTTGAACAAATCCCGCTGAATTGTCTTCCTACTCCTCTTGAAGTGATTCCCTGGTCTGTAGGGCAGGTGCTTACGCTAAAATAAGTCTGTACTGCTGTGAGCTCAGCATGAATTGAAGAGTTCTCCATTTTGGTTGCATTGCCAAGGATGCCAAGACTAACACGGGGCCCAGAAGAGCTCTCATCTGGATCAACCCAGTTGGGCATTCTGTTTTATTGGACTTTGACTCCTGCCTTATAGCATTTAGTACTGTGCCAGAGGGAGGCTGTGCTGCTGCTGCCCTTCTTCTCTGAGCCACAGGGGTGAGGTGTGATCCCCTTTGGTTCTTCTTCCAAGTCTGTTGTCAAAGGCAGTGTGTGGCTGATTTTTATTTTAATATCCTCTTCCCCTTCTGCTGTGGCTTGGAGTATTTGTGTAGTGTGGTTGATCCTGGTTGCCATTGCTTAAAGGAATGAACATATTTTATTGTAAATTTTTTTTTGCCATTGCCTGTGGTGTTTATTCTTCCTGCCCTTTTCCTTCTCACCCTAATTAAATAGGCTTGGTTTGGAAATGAATACAATCCATGAAATCCCTGTGGAATGTGTCCCTTTCTCTTCCCTTTGCCAAAACACTGGGTCTGTGTACACTGTTCACATGTTTAAAAGCCAAGCACATGTAAAAATATGGAGAGAGAAGGCTGTGCTTTTCTCTTGGACTGAACAAGTAGCAGCAGATGCCCCTAAATCTGTCTGGAGGATTGTCCATGTGTCCATACAGCCCTGTGAGCCACCATGACATTCCTCCATACAACTTACAAATGTTTATGTCAATTGCCTGAAAAGTTATGTAAATAAAAATTAACTCCACAGGCTTATCATCATTTCTAAAGCCTACACTGGGATTTGGAAGCCTATTTTGCAGCTTTATGTGATTGCAGACTTTGCAGTGGAACACAAAATGGGACTGGAATGGAGCCTGGTTTGTGTGAGGAGAGAGGCACCAGTCAAGTGACCAGCCAAGCTATCGAGTCACAAACCTTGTTTGTGCAGCACCACATCTCTTCTCTTGGTGGTCTCCTGCTCCTGTCCAAAAACAGGAACGTGGCAGAGGAGCATATTTCCCTCCAGGCATCTTCAAATTCCTATTTAGCACAGTCTAAACAGGAAAAGCGGTGCCAACACTTATTAGCAGTAGCCTGCTACTCAGCTGTAAGTAGTGTGAGGCAAACATTGAACTTGTTACTGTCCCACATTCCCAGGATGAGGTAAATTCAAGCCCTTCATCTCATTGGCTAAAAAAACAGGCTGGAATTCACAGGAATATCCACAGGAACCTGGAAATGTTAAGAATGACTGGATTGAAAACTCCATCACAAATCTTTCTGGTGTGACCTCATGCACAGCCAAGATTTGGCCAGCCCATGTCTTGCTGGATTTCCCTCTGGAAAACTGTGACTTGATGCTCTGACCATTTGAATGCTGATTTTTTCTCTGCCTCTTATCAAATTGCATGGAGTAGTTCTTGAATTTTGCAGTGGTTGTGAGAAAATAAATGTAATCAAAGGGCCAGATCTGTTAGGCAGAGCTCCATGGACTTGGTGAGGTTGTACTGCCCTTGCATTCATAAAGGTTAGATGGTTACAGACTCAGGAGAGCAACATCACATTTAGGGCTTTGGCCAGACTCCAAATTGGTGTGGTCAGTCTTGCTTTCTTCAGAATTTGGGCTTATTAGCTTATATCTACTAGCCCTTTGTAAATATGGAAAATAATATTTTTAAATGTGGCCTACTTAGCAAACCAGAACACACAGCTTGCAAAAATGTGTCTGAGCTTTGCTCTTACAGCACAGTGGCTTTGTGTGGAGTCCTCTGATTTTGCACATCTACAACTTTTATAATGTACTGTGGTTGTGGGTGCAAAGCTCACAAGCAGGTGAGGAAAATGGAAGCTCCAGCTCAGATTCTCAGCCACAGTTCTCAGACTGCAGATGAGAATTTATTTCGACAAATAGGGAGGAGTTAGGATGTTGTGATGTATTTACAACAAGACAGGACAGCAACACCTCTCTTGTGGGCCTCATTTTCTTGAAGATGAGAAGAAAATAATTCTGGATTAATTTTGGCTTGTTAGAACTGTCAGAGTCCCTCACTCTTACACAATTTCATTCACCTTCCTGAGGAAAGAAGCCTTTGGATCCAGCAGCTGACAGGAAACACAATCAATGATCATTATTTGTATAATTTAAAATTACTTTCTCTTCCTTTCATTTGGGAACACTTGCACTTTCTCCCTGTGTCCCTGAGTTCAGCTGAGCAGCAGCCAAACGACATCACTCAGTAATTTCATTTGTCTTTTAGAAGGGCAAGACAAGCAAGAGAGCAAGGCTGAAGTAAGAAGGGCTTCTCTGTGATAGAGCTGGAAAACCTGAATTTCAAATTAATCTAAGAAACACAAGAAAAAATATTTAATCTTCCTGACTGTAGGATGACCAGGAGCAAAAGAAGAAAAAATGATGGGTGGAATTTTTTAAGCTCATTAATACCTTTGGAGGAAAGTTTGCTGTAAAACATCATCTCTGACTTCTTGCAAGGCTGTGAAACTAACAGAGGTCCTAAAATACAACAAATGCTGAAGAAAAGGCATAAATGGGAAAGCCAATTTCATCAAACTTTCCAAAATCATGCTACCAGTTAATTATTCACTCTTTTCATTAAATCACAGAATCCCAGAATGGTTTGGGTGGAAGGGACATTAAAGCTCATCTCATTCCCCTCATGGGCAGGGACACCTTCCACTATCCCAGGCTGCTCCAAGCCCCATCCAGCCTGGCCTTGGACACTTCCAGGGATCCAGGGGCAGCCACAGCTTCTCTAAGCAACCTGTGCCAGGACCTCACCACCCTCACAGGGAAGAACTTTTGTCTTCAAGAAAAATTACCCAGCAGATCAAAGTTTTTCACAATTCCCCTTTTTAAAGCAGCCAGGGAAAAGCTCACCTAGGAAATTAAAAATTCTTCTTAAAAATGTATCAATTTCTACTTTCCAAGTGAATAGAGGATATGTGACAATGCCACACTTCTTTTTACAAAGGACTGGTTTTTTTATTTTCAGGGAAAGATTCATATTTATGTGATTCCCCCCTAAAAGAAACAGAAAATTAGATAACACAAATATGCAGTGATAAATCAGTTAGAGTTATTCTACCTAAAATTTATATCCACGAGCTATGAAATAATAAGCTTGAACATCATCCTATACTCATCTACCCCCAGAAAAGTTATTTACCATTAGCAGCCATCAAATCCCATCTCAGAGCTCTGCGTGGAGGGATTCCCATTCTTCGGAGGTCTGCTGCAATCCCAAACTGCCCACATGGTGTGACTCAGCTTTTAAAGGTAATAACAACCTAGTTTTGTCTGTCTTCAAAGAAAAGATCTTTTGGGGGGGATGTGGTGTTGGTAGTATTTGGGTTTTTTTGATAGGTGACAGTGACAGATTTTTTTATATTGATTGTGGATACTGATTCTCATTGTTTCTGAAGAAGAACCCCCATATTCTAGATCTCCCGTTTAGATCTCAAAGTGCTGAATAAAGGTGGATTCCTCTATGGTTTAGACCTGGCTTTGCCTGTTGCTTTCAGGGAACATAAAATGTTTCTCATTTTAGGTTTTACTAACTCCTTCCAGAGCTGATTTATGTAAATAACTTGTATCTCTCCTTCCCTGGCCTTGCTGGCTGCCTCTGTTCTGCTGCTGGTTTTAATTCAGGGTGTTAACTTCAATTCAAGAGCCCGTTTGCTTGAGGGTCAGCAGAGCTCCCAATGAGCACAATCACACTTAGACTTTGCCTCTTGCACTCCTGTGATCTGGGGATAAAGGGAAGTAAAGTTCTGATCTGGGACCTTGATTCTTTAAATTGCTAATACATACTCCCAGATCCAACATTCTGAAAGGCTGGGTTTATGGGTATGAGTTCTCTTTGGTCCTTGTGTTGGGATTGAAATTTGTTCCTTGCATTTGTTTGGCCTTTGAAAAGGCTGGATAAACTCCTAAAGTGGGTGATGTGGAATTGTCAAAATAGCTCCTCTGATCTCAAACAGATGAGATTTGTGGTTTTTTCAAGCTCAGCTAAACCTGTTCAATAACTGCTGCCACAACCTCCTACTCCAGTGGGCTCTGGGAATGCAGGGATTCCTCAGGACTTCTGGTGGGATAGCAAAGGCCAAAAATGACAGTGGCTCCATCCTCTGTGGCATATTCAAGTCTAGATCCCTCTGACACCAATGGTGTAGCTCCTCTGGTTATCTGAAAAGTTAATACACTTTTGCCCATCATGAAATTTATCCTGCATTTTTCCAAAATGTAATTATTTACCAAAGTGGGCTGTCCTGGTGTTGGATTTTTTGAGCCTCTGTGTCTTAAGTCCTGAAATATTTGGAGTTTATTTTACTGAAAAGAATACTTACAGTGTATAGTGAAAGCATTGGCTTCTGACTGCCAGCTCTCATTCCACCAGTTCAATCATGAGGTGGTTAAGGGTTATTTATAGCTCTTAGACATTCCTTAGGGATGAACTCATCCACTGAAAAAGCAAGCAGCCATGGTGCTCATGGGTAATTTATAGCAATTTTTAAGTTAGGAGAAAACTGTGATCTCATACTACAGGGTGAAAACACTGCATGGCAATGGGATTTGGTTGGGATGCTGACATACTCTGAGGAAACAGATCCACTGCATGCAGGTACCTCTGAGCTGGGAAAGGCTCAGCTACCTGTCCCTGTCCTAAGGAATTATGTAACTTTTTCTTCTCTCATCCTCTAATAGCACAGACACAAACTGAGTCAAAAAGAATTTTTTTTCCAGTACTTTCCACTTATTCTTGAATTTAATTAAAATAATTAATTCCACCAGGGTTGGAATACATCATTTTACAGGAAGCAGAAACTCAGGGTCTACTTCCAGCAAGATGTTTCTAAATTTTAAATCAAATATTTAAATTAGATGGGTTTTTTATATATACCACACTTCATTGCCTTTAATTAAAGTGCACATTTACCTCACTCTGGGTGTACAGTGAAATCCAGCCTGGGTGTGATGTCACTACATGACAGAGAACCCATTACCTGTCCTGAAGTTGTGTGACTGCTGAGATCTTCTTTGGCCTCAGGATCAGTGCTGGGTTCAGTACATGTCTACTAATTTTAAATAGACCTTTTCTCACATAAAACTGAGTCCTGCCACTGTAGGTTATAGAGAATGGGAGTGAACCTCTGTGAGCAGCCTGTCTGGCTCTAAATATGTACTGCTGTGCCATGCAAGAGCCATAGATCTGCAGTGGAGGCAAGGGACATATCTTTATGGACCTCATGGAAATACCTTGATGACCTCATGTAATCCATTTATACTCTGAGTCATTAAAATGGTTTCTTCTTATAAAAGTTATCTTTGCTAGCAGAGGAATATTTGGGCAAATGCTCCCTCTGACAATCAGTGTGCTTTGGATCAGACTTAAACCACACGTATTATTCCAACTTAACTTTCCTTGACTCCTAGTGAATGATTTGCCCCCAAAATAAAACATCTGACTCTCCATAAAACTGCAAGTGGTGGTGAAATTCCTGTCAAGCACTGGAGGTCCAGTGTGCTCCTCAGGTTCATTGTAGATTACTCTGGAACCTGCTATGCAGAAATGAGATTTTGTTCCACCTGTGGCCCACCAGTGGATTTAGAACAAGAGTCTACTGTCAGTAGATCAGATTTATTGGACAGTGTCCTTCCCATCAATGGAAAAAGTTAGGGGATCTATAAATCAAAAAAAGATTTGACAACACTGCACTGTGTCCAAACATTCAACATCTAAACAAGTTGGCTTTCAATTTGTCCGTTTTAGTAATAGAGTAACTTAGAGCTGACTGTAAGGTATTTTCTGTGAGTGTTAAGGGACTTACTGAAGGAAAATGAAGAGCAATGGAAGGGCAGAATGAAGGACAGATGAATTTCATAAAGCTGTGGTTCAACTCATGCACACTTGTTTAGCTTTTCTTTCAAAGGAAATGAGGTTACAGGAGGGGATGATTCAGAACAGATCTCGCTCTGATGTGGCAGTAAGGACTGAAGTCCCTGATCAAGGAAGTAGGCATTGCTCTTAGGTCCTGCAGTTTAAATTGGAATAAAATGTATCTTGCTGTAGCAGTTAAGACAGCAAACTCCACCAGTTCCTCCAGTTAAATCCACTTTTGCTCAAGCATCCTAGAGGCTAATGCAATTCAGACCGTGTGTCATTCTATTTCTCAATCATTTTATTTCATTTAGCCACATTTTGCTAGTCAGCATTTGTTTTTGCAACCATAGTGATGAAATGTATTTATTGGCTACATAAGCAGGGGCCTGGCTTGGTCAAATTTCAATAATTCAGAACATCTCCTGTCCATAATACTAATAATTGAAATTTAAACAAATTTTGTTCTGTAATCAAATCTCTAAATTTGGGATTCACTAAGAAGATATGAGACTATTTATCCACAGTTCAATATTTCTGCCAGTATCTTGCTAATAATTTTGTCTGATTTTTTAGGTTATTGTCATTTGGTAACTGTAGTTCACATTTCCATTGTGTTTGCATCTTCTGCTGTAGAACAATATAAGTTTAATCTGTTTTTATATTGTTATGACAGTGATGCCACATACTTATTGCACTGACAATTGATATTTAGAATATATTTATTGGCTAATCTTTAAGCTGGCATTGTCCTTCAGTGCTGTTGGAAATATCCTTGTAACCAAAGAATTCTCAGGTTCAGAGCAAGTTGTTTTCATTACAAAATACAATCACCCTGTATCTTTTATTGTAGGAGACATCAAATCTTATTTGGTTTTTATCTCTGGGTTTAAATTTTTTTTCATCATTATTTTTTTTTTTTTAATTCCCTTCACTTTTTTACAAATAATCACAGACTTATGAAAACTCTCAAATTTTACATTTGTCTCAGCTATTTCTGTGTTGCAAAATGCTGTATAAAACATACTCTTAAAAACCCTGATAAGGAACTTTAATACCTTTAAACTGTGTTGCAGAGGACAGAACATTTTATCCTCTGTTCTTCATACAACTTAATCCCCTTTTAATCCATAAACAATTACAGACAATTACAAATGTCTTCAACTACCTCAAGGGAAAATGTCCATATGATCAAAATTCAGGATATTTAAAATCAGTAGCCTTATGATGACAGAAATATCCATAAATAGAAATATCCATAAATAGAAATATCCATAAACTGAAATGTCCAGAAATAGATGCTGAATTCTCAGAAGGAAGTCTGTATTAAAAAGGAAGATGTTTTGCTGATGTATTTATGTATTGATTTAATTTTAATATATTATCAGTCTGAAAATGCCATGATCCTAAGAACATGTTTGAAAAGAGAGATGTGCTTTATCACACCAATATTAAGATTGCTTAATTATTTGATAAGGCTGAATATTCAGCCATAGAAATGATACAGTGGAAATCAAAATGGCAGTAATTTGTAGGACTGTCTGATATGTCAGTGGCAAAAGGAAGATTTTTAACCAGGTGGGAAGAAGTGAGAGGTATTCTCTATTTTTTGTCTAAGTATTTTTGGAGTGGGTACCCACAGCTGGCACTCTTGAGTCTGGTCCTCCACCTTCCTCCCTCCAGCTCTGTTTACTGCTGGTTTATTTATCCTTTCCTAAGGAGATACTGAAATGAAGCTAGATTTGGAAGAGGGCCTGAATATAATTTCAGCTTGGTTTCAATTTTTGGCAGCTGAACCTGAAGACTTCTGGAAACCATGGAAAATATATAAGCAAGGGAGGAAACCATGGAAAATATATATGCAAGGGAGGTTACTAAGGCCATTAGTCAATTGAGAAACATCCCCTTTTCCCAACCACACAGAGGGGAATAATGAATAATATGGACAGAGCTACTAGTGATGTTAATTGTTGTCATTGCATTGAAGTTGATGAAGAGACAATTATTCAAATTTATTATTTGAACTCTTGCTCCTCTCCATTTCCCATAAGTAGATGTATTAAAAATCTTAATAGAGGACATGGAATTTAAGACAGGAATAACATGTGCCCATGGAATTGACTGAAGCACATTGAAGGAACTCCATTTGTTATTAAAATTTTATTGGACAGATAAGATGCCAGCAAAATGACTGGAAAAGTGTAATTTTCTTTCTCCCCAGAAATATTATTAAATACTAACAGCATAATAGTCCATGTGCCAGATTCCTAAAGGATAATTTCCTTTCTCTGCCTCCCTACAGCTCCTTCCATTCTAAGTACTGCATGTATCCTTTATTTTTTTTTTCCTTTTATACCATAAAACTCCCCTGTCACTCACTATATTTTATTAGGATACAAAACAGCCCACTCAGCAATTGTTTTGCATTCACACCTTGCATTATCATTTTCTCCCAGCCTCTTCTCTCTGACCCTTATCCCAGGCTTGTATTGTCCCTGTTTGCCCTCTTGTAAACAAACAAACAAACAAACAATTGACAGCTTCTATTTGTGTCTTTCAGACACAAATTTGACAGCTTTTACTTGTGTCTTTGAGCTATTTCTGAACTATTTCTCTCTTCTGACACACAGAAAAGCTGCCACAAATACTTATTTGCAAGTGATACAAACAGCTTTGCACGCCAGCTCTCAGAAAAGTTTCTGTGACTGAGACCTGAACATCAAGACCTGAATCTGGTGCTTAATTCGAATCATCCCAGTGAGCTGGACTCAGGCAATAGTCACCTTTGCTTATGCAGGAACAAACACCCTCCAGGTAATTCCTGGTCCTGTCAAAACAAGGCTATTTCCTACTGTCTGTCTGCACCTTGATTTACTTCAGCTGAATCTGAAAAGGGTTGCATTTTAGGATATGAAATTAGCAGCAGCTACCTAAAATTTGTGTTTTCTCGGGGAAAAATTTGTGTTTTCTCTGGGTGCTTGTATGTCCCACTTATGACTCATTTTTCAAGGTGAGCAAGGAGGAACTAGTTATGAGTTTGACCCAAAGTACAAATCTGTAAAATTATTATAAAATGTTCATGGGAAGGCATAAGAACTGTCTTTCTAGTAAAAGGAAGGGGAAGAAAGGGAAAAAAACACCCAAAACATAGGAAAAAATCCAATCTTGTACCACCTCATTTAAATCCACACAGGCCAAGAGATGCCAGTGGGAAAGAGACCAAGCAAAAGAGTGGGACTTTATGGATTCTCATGTGTGATTGAACTGCAGGACTTGCTTCAGTAATGTGGGAGAGAAGGACTGAAGCTCCTGCACACACAAAATCTCCAGGTCCATGGAACACCCTGGGGCTCCCAAGGTATTACAGGATCTGTCTCAATGCTTGGTGCAGTAAAACTCAACTGAAAAACTCCTTGTGCTCTACAGAGCTTCTGTATTGGAATTGAAGAAGGGTTTGCAGGCTGGAAATCTGGACCATGTTTTTTTTTTCTCCCTCTGTGCCAGCTGCTGTAGGAAAAGTTGTGATCTCCTGAAAATCTTTCTCCTCAGAAAAAATAGTGTATTTATGTTGTTTGTTTTGCTTGGGTTTTTTCCACTTTCAGGACAAGCAAAAATCTCATTTCTGTTTTAACAGAACT
Source organism: Molothrus aeneus (assembly GCF_037042795.1). Taxonomy (NCBI): domain Eukaryota; kingdom Metazoa; phylum Chordata; class Aves; order Passeriformes; family Icteridae; genus Molothrus; species Molothrus aeneus. Next base: position 20,940,756 of record NC_089650.1, on the reverse strand, counting down.
CAAAGGGATATAAAACCACTTGTAAATCCCTCTACTTTCTGAAAAAGGAGTTAAGGGCTTACAAAGTTAAAGAGGCCACTTTAAAAAGAAAACAAAAGATAAAGCACAGCACATGTCCAAGCATTTTGCTGACTATGATGAAATTAGGCATATTCTTAAGTGAAACAGGCAAAATATCCTCGTTCTCCCTGCTGGAAGGTTCAGGGGGGATGGGGGTGCCAAGGGAAGGCTTTTAAACAAAGCTGTGTTAAATGAGTAATTCCAGTTTCCAGTCACAGTCTATTTATGAGAGAGGGAGGCTGGCCCATGATAAACACATTGGAGAAGAGCCCTTTAGAATTATTTCATGCTTCCATTCCAAACTTTGTGAAGAATATAAATTAAAACCATCCTTCCCTATAAATCCCCTGTGCCCCATAGATCCTGTCTGCCCCAGAGATGCTGAAATCTGAGTGTTAAGAAATTACACATAGCCATCATTGATTATCTTCAAAATATAATTTAAAGTGTTCTTTTAATTCAGGTTTCTTGATGCTGAAACTAAAAGCATAAAGTTTTAACATAATTTAAGTTCAAAGCTGAAGACAAAATCCTGAGAGTTTTATCTTTTGTGCCTCCAGTTCTCCTTTCCATCCCACCCTAGGGAGGAAGGAGTAGTTTTACTGGGAGCACTAAATTGGAGAATACCATTCCCAAACCATGATACGACCCTCTAAAAAAGAGATGACTGAAATATTGTTTTTTCTGTCTGTAGTTAAAGAGAGAAGAAGCAGAACTGAATTACCTGAGCAGAGACTGTTTGTTCTTTGTGGAAATTGGTGGTTTCAAAAGCATACAAGGAGTAGGTAGGCAGTGGAATTAAGCAATATACAGAAAATTTGCCCATGAATCACCGAATATTTGCAAAGGGATTGAAAATCAGTTTCAAATAATTGAATTTAAAAAGTTGTGGTAATGAGCACCTTGGCATTCAGCATCTGTGGAAAGCAGATATTTCTCACCACATTTTTTTCTCTCAAATTTGTTTATGAAAAAGAATGCTTGTAGAGAAGGAAAACACAATTACACCTCCCTTTTTTTTTCTTTTATTTCTTTTTAAGTTTCAAGATGCCTCCAGAAACCAGTAATTTGGCAAGACACAGAAGTTAAACTTTTTAAAAACATAGCTTTATTTAGTCATTGTTCTTATGCTGAGAAAGAGAAAATTAACAATAAAAATGGCACTAAAATCAGTCTGGTAGCATGAAAAAGCAGCTCAGTTCAGGGCAGCGAGGGTGGTGAGTGGAGAGAAGGCGATCTCATTAACAAAACAAAGCCTGGAGTGTCTTTACACAAGGATGAATTATGTTGACAATCAAGTGAAGGATGCACTTGAAAGGCAAAGGTGCACTGGGATATTTGACTGTGGTGCTCTGAGACAAAGCTTAATTAAAAAACTGAGAGAACAGTCAATCCTCCATGCAGGACTGTGTCCTGCTGCTCCCCACACAATGACTCCTTTATGGGCTGCCTCCTGCTCTCTGTGCTGAGCCCCAGCTCTGACAGGACAGGTATGACTTGGACACTTGAAGATTTTAAATGTCGGGTTGTTTGTTTTTTAAACACACTTCAGATCTCCTGAGTAACACAAAAGATCAGCTTGTTCTAAACTCGGGATTTTAAAATTCCCCTCAAGTATAAAGAAGAAAAATTATTACTTTACTACCTGATATACAAATAAAGCGCCCTTTGAATACAGTTATTGAACCCTGGCAAAATATTAAGATGGGTAATCTGATGCTATTTCCATGCTAAACAGCACTCAAACCCTACTACAGTAATGTGGAAACTTGTGGGCTGATGCAGGGGATATGTGAGGGGGAATTACTGCTCATGATAAAAGCAAAGGAGTGCAGTCAAGCAACAAGACAGGAAAACATGAAATCAATGCATTTCCCTTGTTGTTTTAACAAAGTCTGTTTACTGTGGAAGAAGGAAGGTCTTCAGATTAGGAAATCTCACTTCTGGATTAGGAAACAGCCTCCATCACATCCAGCAGTTTTTCCCAAAATATATTTTTTGATTTTGCCTGAATTCTCCTCTTCTGCTATGAAAGGACTGCTGTCTTAAATGAAAAAATACTACAATGTTTCAGTTTCCAACATACAGAAGTTTTATAGTTTCGTTAAATTGTTGCTTTGGTCTCTGCCAGACACTTGAGTTGTCTGAACACCTGATGCCTGCACTTGCAGTGTCTCTCTCTGCAGAGATCTGGCAGAGGTCCCTCGTCAGCTGAAGCCACCAGAGTTCCACACTGTTAGGAAAATTGATCCACAAACATCAGAGGTTTATGTCCAAAAAGGAGACAGAGGAATCCTTTTACTTTATTCAAATAAAGGGAGAGGCCATGGGGCATTCCCCTGGGATCTCTCAAATTTTTGGAGGATGCAGCCTCCTTTTTATCCTAATTTCCCGGCCGCATTTCCCTTCTCTCTTTCCCCATTGGCTGAGGTACTTGAGAGGTACAGACTTCCTAATACACCTGATACCAAAGATTTCCTTCTAATGTATAACCCTCCCTTTTAATTTTTAATTCTTATGGAATTTAGGGGGTTTTCTTCCCCATTGTTTCTTTCATCTTTCAATGTCTAATTTCATTTATCAGCAAAACTAAAGTTTATTTGTAAAAGCAAATATCTTTTCCATTTATCAATCAGTGGAATCCTTCCCATTGTTTCTTTTCTCTCCCAGTGCTGGTTTTATCTACCAGCAGACCCACAGCTTGTCTGTAAAGACAAATCTGCTATTCCCCTCAACACTAACGCAAGAGGAGCATCTTTGCCTTTGGAGCGGGATCTCTGCTTGCTGTGAAAATTGCCCTTCCCATGCATTTTGTTGAGTCAGCTCAAAGCACAAAATGCTTATTAGTTTTCCCATCCAATGTTGAACCTCACTCAACAAATAATGAATCATGGGTGTGTGCTTTAACCCTTTCTCACCTTTACCACTTGCTAATTTTGGAACTTGCAGTTTATAATTATAGCACTGAGCTGGGGGTCTTGGCTTGGGAAATGAGAATATTTTGAAGGGAAGTTTAATAGCTGCATCTTGGTTGAATACACCATGAAGAGTGCATTCTGACCTACATTAAAAGCTTAGAGAACCTTTCATTCTACAAATGAATAGAGGGCCCTAACTCTGAGAGAAAAGCATATATTAATTTCTCTCTAAACCACTGGGATCCCCAGAAATTGAAATGGAAGGGGTTTTGTGGGACCTCTCTGTGCTTGTTTCAGGATGCTATGTGGCAGTGCACTTTGTCAGGGTTTGAGTCAGTGCCTGCTGCAGTAACCTGCTGTAAACTGGACTAAACAGGCAATTTGATTTGTCCTAAAACATCTCCGGAATGCCAGCAAATTAAAGGCAACTTCTACATTATGTGTTTGATTAGTGCTAAGAAATATAGGTAAAAGAACAGCTAATTAAATTATTTGCAAGATTTTTCTGATGCTGCATCAGTGAGTTTTGTCTTTTAAGCAGAAGTCATCCTTGACACCTTGGTTCAGAATCTGCATCTATGATATTCTTTTCATGAAGAAGGGAAGTTTTTGATTAGGGGGAAGACAATTTGAGAATAATTTCTTTCCCTGAGGCTGCACCTACAACCAAATAAACTGTTGCAAAACCCCAAGCATGGGGAATTTTACTCCAGAGGAAGTCAGTGGTCAGGGTTCTTCTGGTTTTTCTTGGGATATTAAATATTCTCTCAGAATAAACTATCTATTTGATGATTTTCCACTGACTGATACTTAGCTCTGGGAAAGGACAAGTTCATTATGCCAAAATTTCCTGTGGATTAGGATGTGGCATACCCCATTGCTATGGACATGGCCTGCTGCAGAAAACATTACAATTAAATTATATTGGTGAATGCAATATTATTTGTGAAATAAAACTGCCTTATCAGGATATTTAGCCTTCTTGGGTCTTTATAAACAAAGTAATTCCCTATTAGCTCACTGAGAAGGAATTAATGAAAGAGCAGAATTATCAGAAAGGCCTGAAAGGAAATGATTATGAGGTATCCTGATGCCAGCAGATAGAGTTCAAAAACATTTACATTTGTCATCTGGCTTGTCACCTTTGATAAGTCCTTCCTTTACTGCCTCTACTTTGCTTATTTGATCCACAGCATCCCCTTCAATTTCTCCTTGCCTTCCTCACATGTGCTTATTCCTCCCAAGCACAAAGTAGGGAAATGGATGTTTCTGACTATTTACTAAACTGAAAAATAAAGCTGTTCAACTGGAGTAATAATATTTTGGTCCTCCATCTAAAAGCCAAAAAAATCCCCAACATATTTTCGGTTTAAACACTACTTGTCAATGTATTGTATGTAATGCTTCTTGGGGGTGTCTCTCTCTCTTTTTTTTATTTTTTTTTAGTTTTCCCTTAACGAGTAGCTAATTTGTGTCAAACAAAATGCCAAAACTATGAAACCTAAAATAACATTTCCTTTTGAAATTCTTATGTATTTTGATACTTTATAATGGAATTCTTCCTTGAAAAAAATACTGGCCCTAATTGGGCTAAAAATGCTTCTCAGTGTAACTTGAATTGATGAAAATATTAATTTTTCAGTGAATTTACTGTCCATAGAAAATTTGTGACCACACCTACATGCAAACAATTAGTAATAATATACTGTTACTCCTATTGATGTTGTATGGTTTGGCTTAACATTTACACTGTCTTGTTAAAATAATTTCAAAATATGTTCTGATTTCAATAAATGCCCCTAGTGCTTCTGATGAACAGTGCATTGTCTGCAATGAAATTTGAAATTTGAAGCCTTTGGATTTAATAGGGACATTCAAATTAATTCAATGTTAGATTTATCTATCTATTCAGTGGAAATACCTCTATCTCTTGAAATTTCTAATCTAAAGGCTATTAAATAACAAAGATCTTGCAAGATATCTGCCCTATTGAATGGGAGAAATACTTCCAGCCTGCTTGCTCTCTTGAGGGTTTGCTTCATGGCAGATTTCAGGCTCAGCTCAAATTTGCCCTTGAACATAAATGCTGTTCATCATTTGGCTGTACACCTTGGTTTTATTTATCTGAGTTCTGGTGAGGCAGCTCATTGTTTCACAGGAGTTAAAACAGCACCTGAAAAGTCATGTGCATCTTGGTCGTGCATTTCTTCTGGTTTTCAAGGAAACCATCCAGGACTCCTGGCACCAGACTCCATCTCAATTGGAGATGGAAACACCACAGGTGTTGGCCAGTCAGGCACCTCCGAGTGGGTGCTATTTGGGGAGCAAGTCAATCGATCAGATTCTCCTCTCCCAGCAGCTCTGAAGCCGTGTGGGGGTTTGCTGTTGTCTCCACTGGGCTCGGCTCTCTGGCAGTTTCTCTGGGCACAGAGCCATCCTAGAGGTGAGGCTGTTAAACAGTGCTCTCAAGGTACAAAAAAGCCTTCAAAGCCCAATGGTAAACCTGTCTCTAAATTTCCTAAAGTCTGGAGTGAGGGCTAAAAATTATCAGAGGGAAGAAGGCGGTAGGCTTTGTTTCAGATGAACACTCTTTCTCTTTGTGTACCAAAACCGTACAAAAGTGTTTACATTTACAGCCTTAAACAAAAGATAATAATTGCACATTTGTAATGGATTTGTAATTTAGTCATTACATGTCCTGAATATATTGACTGAGATCTCCAGTCCTGGGAATGGCAGAACACTAAGGTTATGGTTGTGGGGTCACCTGTGAGTGCTACAGGCAGTTACCCAGAGTGAGAGTCAAAGTGCTACTAGCCTGTTCCCAAACTGAGTTTGTCCAGAGAGCATCCAGAAGGGTTAAATGCTTTCTTTTCAGGAAGAGGAAAGTAAAGCTTTGGGTGTGATTGGGGATGTCCATAAGAAACAACAGAGCAAGCTGGAAGAAGATTACTTGAATGCTAAGGGGAGAAAATAGGAAAGGATAATGGGGAACACAGATGGTAGGAAGAGAAGTAAAACTCTGATGGATATGTAAAACAGGAATTGGAAACCTGCACGGTGGGAAAGAAAGAACTATAAGAAATGTCACACTGGGGTGAAATGGTTGTGAACAATTGAAAAACCAAGAACAAGGATTTTATGGTAAAAAATGGATGTGCCTGCACCATCACAGGACTGCACGGTGGTTCAGTCTGTGAGGGGAAACGCTGAGGTAACTCAGAGGCGACAGCAAGAACTTCAGAGGGGAGGAATGCTGGAATTCCCTGGCATCACCTGGACAGTGCAGAATGAACATTTTGGGGGTAAAGTTGAGGAGTTTTATTCCCACTGGACTGTAGCAACAAAAGATGCAATAATCTGTGGAGGACATTTTTGGCAGGAAAATTTGAGGCAATCTCTAGAGGGGAAAATTGTTTGTGGGAAACAGTGGGAAAAATCTGAGGTAACTTGGGGAGGACAGGCAGACAAAATTTTGTGATAAAAACTGAGGTAATTTTTAAGGGCCTGAAAGAAGTTTTTGAGGTAAAATCTCAGGTAATCTGCAAGGGACTGAATGAATATTTTTGAGGCATAATCCGAGGTAATCTGTATGGGAAAAATAGGGAAAATTTGCGAAGGAAAATCTGAGGGAAATCAGTCGGGGACAAAAAGGACATTTTGGAGGTAAAGTTGGAGGTAATCAGTAGGTGGCATTTTGGGGCTTAAATGAGAGGTAATGTATAGGTGCAGATGGGGACATTATGAAGGGGAAATTGGAGGTAATCTCAATGGAATAGAACATTTTGAAGGAAAATCTGAGGTAATCTGTAGGGACCACTATAAACACTGAGGGAGAGGTGGGTGCTCCAAGTGACGCTGAGGAGATGTGAGTGTCACTGAGGGAATATGAGTGTTACTGAGGGGACAGGTGTCCCTGAGTGAGTGGCAGGTGCCCCTGTGTCACTGAGGGTGTAATAGGTCATGGAAGGAATGGCCAATTCCCCACGTGTTGCTGTAAATGTGAAGCCCAAAACTGGGCAAGAAAATAAAACTGTTGTCAAACAGCTACAGAGCAGGTATTTGTTTATTCAGTGCTGGGAGTGAGGTGGATCTCTCCACCAAAACCTCACTCAATCTTCTTTAGCTTTCAGTTACTTTTTAAAAGACCTTCCATGCAACATCACAATTTCACGATATCATTAATAAACTCATATTTGTATTAAGCTGTGTCATCAGTTTGTTGCTTTTGTGCATGCGTCAGTTCCTTCTGTGGTGGACGTCAGTCTTCTGGTGGACTTTTGACGAAAACTTCTGTAGTCTTCCTCACATTTGAACCTTTTACCTCTACAGCACATGCCTGGTGCTTCTTTTTGGTCAGTCTAATTCGTTTTTAGATAATTTTGCCTTTTGGAAGTTCAGTTAGAACTTGCTATCTTCCTCTTGAGGGTGCTTGGTCTCTCACTGCCTTTGCTATCTCACTTGTTTTATGGCACATCTTGTTACAATATTACTGGTGGTTAACCTTTTGTTACACACCACTTAGGATTCAGATGCCACTTGTGTTCCTCTGAGGAGGAGTGAGGGTCAATTGAGGGGACGCAGGTGCCCCGTGTTTCCCTGAGGAGGCATGAGGGTCACTGAAGGGGTGGCAAATGCTCTGTGTGTTGCTGAGAGGCCGTGAGGGTCACTGAAGGAACGGTGTGTGCCCTGCGTGTTGCTGAGGGGACACAAAAGTGATTTGAGGGGGAGGTGCCCCGAGTCTCTCTCTGAGGAACCGTGAGGGTGTCTGAGAGGCTTATGGGCACCCTGCATGTAACTGAGGGGGTGGCAGATGCCCTGCGTGCCACTCAGGGACGGGCGGGTTTGCCTTGTGTCGCTGATGGCAGGCGAGGGTCGCTGAGGGGGGTGCAGGTGCTCTCTGAGGGACACGGGAGGGACGGGCGGGTTTGCCTTGTGTCGCTGATGGCAGGCGAGGGTCGCTGAGGGGGGTGCAGGTGCTCTCTGAGGGACACGGGAGGGACGGGCGGGTTTGCCTTGTGTCGCTGATGGCAGGCGAGGGCCGCTGAGGGGGATGCGAGTGTGCCCTGAGGGACACGGGAGGGACGGGCGGGTTTGCCTTGTGTCGCTGATGGCAGGCGAGGGCCGCTGAGGGGGATGCGAGTGTGCCCTGAGGGACACCGGAGGGACGGGCGGGTTGCCGTCGTGCGGCCGCCGCCTCCTGACTGGCACCGCGAGGCCGCGTTTCCCGCCCAGGCGCGGCGGCCCCGCCCCGCCGCTCCCCTCAGCCGCGGCGGCGGGAACTCGAACCCGCTCTCTCGGCGAGGCGCCGGGCAGGCACCTGAGAGCGGTCTGGGAGTCACCCAGAGGCACTCCCTGGGCTGAGACACGGAGGAGGTGATTTGGCGCGGACAGGCAGAGGAAATTTTGTGATAAAACATGAGGTACTTTTAAAAGGCCTGAAGGAATATCACTGGGCTGAAATCTCAGGTAATCTGCAAGGAATGAATGAAAGTAAAATGTGAAATAATCTCTATGGTATAGAACATTTTAGGAGCAAAATCTGAGGTAATCTGCAGGAGATATCTTGGAGGGGAAATCTAAAGAAATCTGTGGGGGACAGAATGGATATTTTGGGAGCAGAATCTGAGGCAACCTGTAGGGAACATTTTGGAGGGAAAACTTGAGGTAATCTATATGGGACAGGAAAAATATTTTTGAGATAAAATCTTAGGAGACTTATAGGTTACAGCTAGGGGATGTTTTGGAGGGAAAATCAGAGGTAATCTTTTGGGGTGTCCGAAGTCACTCTCTTGTCAAAAAACCTGAGATAAATTATTTTAAACAAATTAGTGCTTTTTTGACAGGTGAATTTGGGGTAATTTAGGGAGGAAAAATGGGCATTTCTGAGGGTGAGAGTCAGTTGTAACACAGCATTTCGAGGCAGCATCTTTGACAGAAAATCTGAGATACCTTAGTGTGACTGTGTTCACAGGGGTTCTTGGATGAGGGAAGGGACGAGAATGTTGACTTTATGTTTAGAGGGTTTGATTTATTATTTTATGATATATATATATATATATTACATTATAACTATACTAAAAAGAAAAAGAATGACAGGCTTTCTCAGATGCTAACTAAGCTAAGAATAGACAAGAAAGGAATGATAACAAAGGCAGCTCTCTCGGACTCTGTCTGCAATAGCTCAGTCTTTGATTGGCCATTAATTATAAACATCCAAGATGGGCCAATCACAGGTGGACCTGTTGCATTCCACAGCAGCAGATAACCATTGTTTACATTCTGTCCCTGAGGCCTCTTAGCTTCTCAGAAAGAAAAATCCTAAAGAAAGGATTTTTAGTGAAAAGATGTCTGCGGCACCTTAGAAGGGAAAGAGGTGACATTTTTAGCTGAAAACCTGTGCTACTTTGGAAGGGTACTGTCACGGGCAGAATGGGAGCTGCAGAACAAATCTGTTAGAAAAGCCCTCCTGCTCAGTGATGAGGTGCAGCAATGACGCCCTTGCTTTCTAAATTCCTCACAGAGCAACCTGGGTGTGGTGTAATCCAGTCTCAGCCCCAGATCTGTCAACGGTTTATGCCTAAAAGATTTTATAGAAGTGAACCTTTATACAATTTTGTCCTTTAGGATAAAGGATTGCAAACCGTATATATATTCATATACATTTATATGATTAATTATTATAATAACTAGACAAAAGTATCTTAATCAAAATTGTTCACTACACAATAAAGGTGCTATAAAAACCAGTGTAGTGTAATGCAATGTTCTGAGCAAAGACTGAAGTGATTATATTAAAACTAGCAAAAAAAATTATTTGGGACTGGGTGATTGGAGGCTCAGCCTGTGGGGCTCCCAGTTTAGGGCAAATTTGGCAGAGAACTTCTGAAGGGGCTTTTTTAGAAAATAGATGTAAGTGGCTTTTTTTAAAAAATTGGTTTGAGAAAATATTTGTTTGGCGAAAAGTGGAAAAAATGGTTTATTTAATCAGTAAAGCATTTACTAGTATAAAAAATTAATAATAATAAATGAAAAACTTTTTGTTGCTCTAAAAGAGATGACAAATTTAGAAAGTCTCTTTTGTGGGTTGTAGTTTAGTTTACTCAGTCTCTTATTAGTTTCTCTGGTGCTGGAAATGCTGGGGATCAGGCCTGTCTGGGTGGGCTACAGGTGTGAGCTGCTGGTGCTCTTCAGGGTGTTCAGTCTAGAATAGATCTAAGGAAAAGAAAAACTACAGTCTAGGGAAGTTGTCTACTTTAAATAGCTAAAAACTAACTAAAAGCAAAGCTGAGTCTTGTTTTGCTGTTTGTCTGTCTGCAGACAACACAGTCTAGGCGTAAGAAGGTGTTGAGAGGAATAGCAGATTTGTCTTTACAAACAAGCTGTGGGTCTGCTGGTAGATATAACTAGCACTGGGACATAAAAGAAACAATGGGAAGGATTCCACTGATTGATGAATGGAAAAGATATTTGCTTTTACAAATAAACTTTAGTTTTGCTGATAAACGAAATTAGACATTGAGAGATGAAAGAAACAATGGAGAAGAAAACCCCCTAAATTCCATAAGAGTTAAAAATTAAAAGGGAGGGTTATACATTAGAGGAAAATCTTTGGTATCAGGGGTATTGGGGAATCTGTACCTCTCAAGTACCTCAGCCAATAGGGAAAGAGAGAAGGGAAATGCAGTTGGGAAATTAGGATAAAAAGGAGGCTGCATCCTTCAAAAATTTGAGAGATTCCGGGGGAATGCCCCATGGCCTCTCCCTTTATTCAAATAAAGCCAGAAAGGACCCCTCTCCTTTTTGGACATAAACCTCTGGTGCTTGTGGATCAATTTTCTTAACATGGAGGAGTGAGTGCAGTTTCTGAAAACAAACTGCACACTTCTTTTTCTGTTCTCTTTGTTCTTAGAACTAGTCCTAAAGGTGTAAAACTTATTTCTGGGCTAAGGAGATAAATGGGGATATGAGCATTATAAAGTCGCTCTAAGACACTGGCATGGCCAGAGCACCTTCCGGGTGCCGCGGCTGCCTTTGCGCTGGGCGACCTCCCTGGAAGCAGGGCTGGGTCTGTGCTGTCCTTGGCCTTTTGCCCCTGTGCTCCTTTGGCTGCCCAGACAGAGGGGCAACCCTGTAAGGCGGGTGAGAGCCCCTGTTTCCTCCTCTGAGGGGGAAATGGAGCTCTCCCGGCCTTCAGCCCAGCCACCCGCCCTGTCAGCAGGGCGGGGCCTTTTGCCCAGCCCCGGCACTTTCTGCCAGCCGCTGGGCCCTGGCCAGCGTGACCCCCTGTACTCGGGGCGCGTCACAGCCTGTGTCCCTGTGCCACCCCTGAAGCGGCTCAGCGCATCGAGGCCTCCGTGCCCTCCCCGCAGTGCTGCCAGGGCAGGTCTGATGCTTTCCTCTCCCACTCAGCGGTAGGGATGGCTCCCTAGAGCAGGTTGACAGCACAGAACTTGCTCCCTCTTCTGGGACTGTCTTCCCCTCCCTCCCCTGTTTTCCCGTCAGTTTGTGTGAGTGAGCAAGTGCGTTTGTCCCGCGTTTAGCCCCCCTTTAGAAATAGAGCAGGGTAGCTTAGACTTCCCAGGAGGGAAAGAGGAGCTCTGTGTGGTCATAGCGAGGTCCCTAAAAATGCACGGGTGGGGAATGTGTCCGGCCTTGCCCCTGCCGTCTGAGGACAGCCCGGAGCCCCTTAGCGGTAGCGTGGGCACCGTGACCCGCCTGTAGCCAGGGCCTGGGTCTGTGCCTAAGCTGCCGGTCCTGCTGGTGACTTGCCAGCGTGCCGGCCCTGTACTCGGGGATTGTGTCACGACCTTGTGGAGCCATTTGTCCCCAGGAGCAGCCCCAGGTCCCTGTAAACAGGGCTGGAGAGTCTGCTTTAGCCAGGTGACAGGAATGAGCATTCCCGGGCCCTTGTGAGAGCACAGGTCGAAGAAGTGCTGTGCAGGGTGCAGTCCCACCTTTGGTGCTGCTTTGGGCTGGTGTCTTTGGTGCTGGTGCTGAGGCTGGTGAGGAGGCTCCCGGGGCTCCTGTAGACGGCTGTTGCCGTGCTGCCCTGCAGCCAGGCTCCGGCCAGCCTCTTAAGTGCGGTGCAGGCTGGAGCCTGTGCTCTGTGGTGCTTGTTGCGGGGTGTTGGGCTGTGGGGGACAGCCCTGTAAGTGGGGTTGTGTGCGTCCCCTGCCCTCGGCAGGCAGCTGGAGGGATCCCCTGTAACCAGGCTGGTATCCCTGGCCTTTCAGAGGCATGGGGTCAGGAGTCATGGAGCCGGGTGTGTGCCCTCCTTGTCCTCGGGGCTGGGCCCTGGCCCTTCAGCTTCAGGCCGTGAGCCTGACTGTAGTCTCGTTCCTGTTATCCTGGGGAAGGACTGAGCTCTGTGGCTCCCTGGGTGTGGACCAGCCTGTAAGCAGGCTGTGGGTCTGGGAGCCTTTGTGCTCCTTCAGCTGGCAGCCAGCATGGGGTGGCTACCCCATTACTGGGGAGTGCCCCGGAATTGGAGAGAAGGAGCCTGCATAGGCCTTGGGGACCAGAGCCACCCTGTAAGTGGGGGCCAGTGCTCTGGAGTCCTGGGCACTTTGCATTCCAGGCAGCAGCTTGAGCCCCCTGTAAGCAGGGGTGCAGCCTCTTGGCCACTCCTTTGCATGCCCAGATTCATTTGCCTAGAGAGCCTGGCTCCCAGCACCGCATGGGACTTCACCAGACGAGATCCATAGTAGAATGGGAAGGTAAGAGCAGCAGCTTGGAACTGAAGTTGGAGGATTTTGGGCAGCTGGGGGGTCTGTGGGCGGCTGCTTGAGGGTCTGGCTGTGGGCCTGTTGGGTCACGGTTCCCTTCGGGAGCTGGAGCTTCTCAGGCCCGAGTGTGTCATCATCCATTGGCAGAAGCTGTGGGACAAGGAGGTAAGTAAGGAGCAGGAGCAGGTGCGGCTTCAAAGTCCAGTGTTGAACGGTGAGGTAAGAGCAGCAGGGATGTGTGGCAAGTCTTGGAAGATGCCAGTGTCTCTACTGGGACATGTTGGTTCTGGCAGGTGAGAGGTAGCACATCTGAACTTCCACTCTGGCTGCTGTCCAGCCTACCCTGCTGCCCTCTGCCTGGCCTTTCCATCATCTGCTGTGTCCAGGAGCCCCCTTCCCTGGCTTGTCAACAGCCTGTAGAGCAAAATCTCCCTGGTGGTGGCCCGGCCTCTGCTGGAGAACCATGGAGAGGGTAAGGTCTTTCCCAGGCACTGAATGTCTCATGCGGCCCTTCCCCAGCCTCACCCCAGCCTCTTATTTTGCTCATTTACCCAGCAATGATCTCAGCTGCTTCAGCTTCTACCAAGGCTGCTGCATAGAAGGGCTTGAAGTGGAATGAGATACTAGTATCAAATCTTCCAATATTTTTGTAAGGCTGCAGATCTCTTCCTGTTCCCTGGGAGAGTAAGACAACAGTCTGGGAGGAAAATGAACTCCTCCATGTCCTTCTGTAAGCTAATGATGATGATGCAGGCAATGCCAATCCAGCCTCTCCTAAACAAGCAAAAAAGCAAAATCAGGAGAGTGGAGGGCTGTAAACGTGGCAGGACTGGTCAGCTGCCTCTCCTTTTGCTCAGGCTTACGACTGCCATTGCAATTCATCTTTGAATTTGGCTGAATGTCATCTTTCTGCCCTGCAGCTCTGTAGCTCCTGTGACTAACACAGCCTGGAAAATGAAGGCAGAGCCTTGGAAACAGTGAATGCAAACCCCACATGGGCTTTGCCGGGTTGGTGCTCTCAGCCCCTGGTGAATCAAGGGGGAGGTAATGTCTGGGTTGCTGCCCTCTCTCCAGGGGTGGCTTACCCTTCCTCCCCCCGTCCTTTTCCTCCTCCCACGTTTGTGGCTCTGCCTGGTGAGAGCTGCTGGGAAAGCAACACAACGGGGCCCATTCAGTTCTCACTTCTGCAAGGAGAGCAAACAGCAGTGCAGGAGCTCGGCAGCTGCTAGACAGGGCAGGGGACACTTTCCTCTCTTCGACACATCTTGAAGTCCAGGTACTCCAAACTCCGGGTGTGTGAACTCTCCAGGTGTGAGGGAGAGAGTGATGGCATGATGTCTGGCATGTGGCAGTGCTCCAGGCACAGCATGGGGACTGAGTTTAGGGACATTACTTGGTGGCACTGGGCAGTGGGCGTGCAGGAGAGGGCTGCCCCAGTTTGTGTGTGTGTGTGTGTGTGGGCTGCAGCAAGACTAGATGGGGTGACAGCAGGAGAGCAGTGTAGGTGTAGGGGACCACAGGGGACAATGAGCTACAGTGGGCATGAGGCTGTGCACTACAGTGCTCCACAAATTTAAGCCTTGCAGACCCCACTGATGCTGTCTCGGAGCTAAGCAGGATGCATTGGTCATATCTGCAGCCTGATGCCTTCCTCTGTGTTTCTCCCAGCCTTGGCCTCTCTCTGATACCTTCACCCCAGGGGCTCACTCCTGCCCAGCCAAAACCAACCTTTCCTTCCTGCAGCTAAACAGTGGAGTTCTATTCCAAACACTGCTATGAATAGCTTAGGAGGGAAGCAGGGAGCTTGCAGGGAGAGAGGCAGATGACCAGGATGGTGGAGACATAGGGCATTTGCCATTTAAAGAAGGGTAGCAGCTCAGAAGCCTGTGTGATCACATTCTCTGGATGGCTGTACCTGCTAGCCTTACAAAAAGAATTGTAGGAGAGATATTGATAGCTTGCACAGTCCAAGGCAATCTTAAGCAAGTGATATTTGAAGAAAATGCAGGGGTAGGGTAGGTGTCTGTTTCAAGACAGCTCCTTGTGAGTGACCTGCTAGCTGTGACATTCACTTTTCATTCCAAGAATTCCTCCTCTCTTTTTTCCACTCTTCCTCATTTATAACTTGTGAAATCATAGTGTGAGAGCAAGAGAAAGTGAGACCTGACCCACTAGGTGACAGCAGCAGCCATCTTGGTACATGGGGTTCCAAGCAGGCAATGCTGTTTGGGGATGCATGTGAGCCTTGCCTCTCCCCTGGCCTTACATCTGTCTCTCCCCAGCCACAGATGCCCTCCAATATGGGGCCATCCTGGGGACTCCTCCTGCTTGCAGCAGCCTTGGGGGCGACGGCTGCCGCCCGCTGCCCTGCACCCTGTGTCTGCGATAACCTCCGTGCCCATGTCCTGTGTCTCAATGGGAGCCTGACTGCAATCCCTGACACCATCCCAGAGGTGGGAAGGGGAAGAAAGGTCAAGGGATGGGGAGAGAAAATAGGTATGGCAGCCCTGGGGTGATTCAGTGTTTTATTTGTGTGACTGACAGCTCACCAGAAAACTAGACCTTCGGGGCAACAGTTTCATGGTCATCCCAGCAGGAGCCTTCCTTGCTACCCCCTACCTGACACACTTAGACCTACGGCATTGCAAGGTGGAGAGGCTGGAGGAAGGGGCTTTCCGGGGTCTGGGGAGGCTTGTCTACCTCAACCTGGCCTCCAATGGCATAGCCTTCCTCTATCAGGAGTCCCTGGATGGGCTCTTCTCCCTCCAGCAGCTCATTCTGGAGGGGAATCGCATTGAGGAGATACAGCCGGGTGCTTTTGGCCATCTGGCATCCCTCACTGTCCTCGACCTGAGGGCAAATGCTTTGGTATACCTCCCAGACATGATCTTCCAGGGTCTGCAGGTTCTTAGATGGCTCCGGCTGTCTCACAATGCCCTCCATGTGCTGGGCGCTGACGCCTTTGCTGCTCTGCCTGCCCTCCGCAGGCTGAGCCTGGACCACAACGAGCTGCAGGCACTGCCTGGCGAGGCCCTTGCCAGGTTGGATGGGGCTACCCGGCTAGACCTGGGCCACAACCCCATCACCTACGTGGCCGAGGAAGCCCTGGCCATGGCCTCACTGAGGCACCTCTTCCTGGACCACGCCTCCCTCCAGGATGTGGCACCCGATGCCTTTGCCCGCAGTCCCCAGCTCCGTATTCTGGACCTCCGGGAAAACCAGCTGCAGGGGCTGCCGCCCCTGGCTGGGGCAGGGGGGCTGGTAAGGGTCAGCCTGGATGGGAACCCTCTTCTCTGCTCCTGCCTCCTGCGCCCCTTCCACAAGTGGCTGGCAAGGGCACGAGTGCAGGCCGAGGGTGCCTGTGCTGCACCTCCTGCTCTCCGTGGCCGGTCCCTCAACTCCCTGAAGTCCCCTGAGATGAGATGCAGTCGCCTCCGGCCACCCCCCAGCCCCACCGCACCGCCAGAGCAGCCAAGTTCAGCCGGCAGCAGGCAGTGTCCCCGGGGATGTGTCTGCTCCCCTGATTTCCATCATGGGTCCTGTGAGAATAGGGACCTGCGGGAGATCCCTCGGGACTTCCCTGAGGACACGCGCCTTCTCGACCTGCGCCGAAACCGCTTCAGGACAGTGCCACCGGCTGCCTTCCCTGGCCTGAAGGAGCTGGTGTCACTCCACCTGCAGAAGTGCAGCATCAGGGAGCTGCAGCCCGGGGCGCTCCAGGGGCTGGAGAGCCTGGTCTACCTGTACCTCACCGACAACCACCTCTCCACCCTGGAGGCTGCTGCCTTTGAGGGGGCCCCGCAGCTGGCCTACCTCGACCTGGACCACAACGCCTTCACCCATGTGCCTGCGGGCACCTTCTGGCTCTTGCCCAACCTCATCTCCCTCCATCTGCAGCACAACGCCATTGGGGAACTGGTGGAGGGTGACCTGGCTGGAGCCAGGGGGCTCCGCTGGCTCTACCTAGCTGGGAATGCCATCAGGCACATTGCCCCAGCTGCCCTGGCTCCCACCAAGATGCTGGAAAAGCTGCAGCTGGAGGGAAACCACTTGTCAGAGGTGCCCACAGCAGCCCTGCGGGGCCTGCCTGCCCTGAGTGAGTTGAAGCTGTCCCGAAACCCCATCAAGCACATGGGGGATGGTGTCTTCCTGCCAGTGGCCTCCAGCCTGCAGCACCTCTACCTGGACAACATGGGCCTGGAGCAGGTGAGTGTCTTATGGGACTCCCAAGGGGCAGTGGTACCACAGGGCATATTACAGGTTTCACTGCCCAGGGCTGGTGGCCCCTGTAGGGTCATCCAAACAGACATCCTCAAATTCCCAAGCCTTCAGGAGGTGTTCCATAGCCTGGCTGGGAAGCCAGATTTTTTCAGGCTCATCTGTAGCATTCCCTTGCTTCAACCTTCCTCCTGGCTCCCTTGGAAGTAGCTTATTCCCTCCAGTCCTTAAACACCTAATTTCATTGGGGTCCACACCATTTCCTAAACCACCTCCTTTCCCCAGCTCTGGCCAGATTGTTCTTTCTCTTATTACAGGCTGTCCTGCAGGCCTCTCCATTGCTATTATCCTGAATATTTCCATTCTCTCAAGGAAGTGGTATTAGCAGCACCCTCATAAAAACTGTGTATCTTAACAGCACCCAGGCATCACTCTGAGACCTCCTGCATGTGACCTTCTTTCTAAGACTGAACAAGAGTCTAATGAGTTCCAAAATGTGATTGAAATGGCTTGAATTAATTAACAGTCCCTCATATTTAAAGCAGCTCTTTTGTGGGGCCACTAGCTTCAGGACAGGTTGTCAGCCCCCCCAAGATGATCAGAGGTGCAGGGGCAGAGATCTGCTCCCCTGCCTTGATCAGCATGCCCCTGATTTACCCTTCTTCCATTGCAGATTTCCCCCCATGCCTTCACTGGCCTCGGTCCCAAGATCAGAAGCCTCTACCTGGAGAGCAATAAAATGAGTAACATACCCGACATGAACAACTTCACAGGGCTGGAGATCCTCAACCTGCAGGATGTGCCTTTCCACTGTGACTGCCAGCTCCTTCCGCTGCACAGGTGAGTGCCACAAGGGGGGAGCAGCCTCAGGGATCTGCTGGGGGGGCAGCTGAGCCTCCTATGGTAAAGGCACCAACTCACAGCCCACTGGCCATTTTTGGTGGCAAGATGTAGCACACTTCTGTATGCAAGGATGGAAGTTGCCTGGGCTTTCTGGGTGTAGGGAAAATAACCACAAGCTGGGGCGGGCAAATATTGAGATATTCAGAGGTCACCCAGGTTACCTGGCCTTACTTTGAAGTGATCATTCACTTATGGGCATAGACTTTTGCTCTTTCTTTCACCCTTCCTCATTTCTTTCCCTGATCTTCTACCACATTTCCAGGTGGATCAACAAACTCAACCTCTGTGTAGGGGCCACCTGTGGTTCCCCTGCAGAAGCCCAAGGGCTGAAGGTGAAGCTTTCCACCACTTTCCAAACTTGTCCTGGCTGGGGACAAGGTGAGGCTGGGGAAACCAATCCTAACAAGACTAAAGCTGCAAGCAAGTCCAGCAAGAAAAAGAGGTTGGGAAAATCTCCAGCCAGAGGCTTCAGTAAGAGCAGAGCTTAGGGTTTCTTAAGGTGTGTGGGACATGTGCTGGACACAAAAGGGCCATACCTACAGTCTGACTAGAGCAGTTTTACTAGACTTGTCCCCACCATGGAGACATGAATATTGCCCAAGGTGCACAGGAGAGGCTGGTGCCATCAAAACAATGCTGATTTGCCAAAGATGCAGGGTTTGGTTTTGCAAGACACAAAGGTACATTCCATAGAGTCTGCAGCGTCCTTTGGTGATGCAAACAATGAAGCCAAATACTTGCTGCTTCTTTCCAAGGCTTCATCCAGCCATGTGAAAAAGCTGCTGTCCAGAAGTTTGGTTTTGTTTTTGAAAGCACTTTCACAGCTGCCAAAATCATAAAAGAACCCAGAGTGGGACTGCAACCAGCGCCATACATTAAGGTCCTGCACTGGCACAAATCTTATTTTGAAAGCTAAAAAATTATTAGTGAAAATGTTGCCTTAATTCCCAGAAGTTCCTCAGAATTAAAACATATGCACATGGAAGCCCTTTTATTTCCTGCAGAATTCGATCAGTGATCCGTAAGTGATCCCATGATAAACAATGTGCTCAACCTGTTCCCCATGACTGCATAGGTTGGGACCCCAGACCCCAGCAGTCTGCTTAAATTGAAAAGGTTCTGAAAGATAAATGTACAGATAAAGATATGTTTTGACTAACTCGGGATTTTGGTGGCCTGGAAAGCAATATGCAAGCCTTGGGCCTCTTCCTGAAGTTGGTCATAGGGTTTTAGGGTACTGATCATAGACCAAATTTACAGTCCAACTGTTAAAAAAAATAAAAACTCAAACCATGCTCCAACTCCTCTGCAATTCTGGGTTCAAAAGCATGAAATTACAGAAGTGGACACATAGTGCAGATGAATATCTGGTTTTGAGGCCAGTGCCATGGAGGAGGTTTTGGCTTTTGTGACAGTAGTGTGTGCTTTAATGATTGTAACATGTTAGGTGGATAGGATCCACCTGTCTATGATGGGATCCACCTATCTATAAAGGGTAAGAGAATCTTTGGCAGCAGCCTGCCTAATTTGGTGAGATGGGCCTTAAACTAAAGAACTCAGTGTAGGTGAGGTCTGAAGTCCCATGGCTTCCTCTGGGGAGTAGATCACACCCATCAGTGCAGTGAAAGATGCTCCTTGACTGTCCCTCACAGTAAGCATCAAAGAGCTACCACCACAGGTGTTTATGGTTGTGGGTGAATCCTCCTAAACTCCTTCTTGGGCAATCCAATTGCTTGCTTAAACCAGATGTGAGGGGGACAGTTTCAGGTTCTTCCCTGGCAAGCTGTAGGATGGCATGAAAAGGTTAGAGGGACAGGGTGGTACTGAGTCTCTCTGCAGGTGACTTGAAGAGGTAGTAGACACAGGGGAGCACACTTGGAGTCTTACAGAGGTGAGCCAGGGACTCCTGAGGTAACAGAAGCCAACAGGGATACCAGCAGGGAAATATCTCAAAGGAATTAAGGGGTGTTCCTCTGGGAAGGTGATGCAGCCAACAGCCTGGCCAAGGTGCCTGTACACCAAAGCACACAGAATGGGCAACAAACCAAAGGAGGGGCTGGATACCACCATGCTGCTGGAAAGTTATGACCTCGTTGCCATTACTGAAACTTGGTGGGGCAAATTGTGTGACTGGAGTGTGACTATCAATGGCTATGAGCTGTTCAGGAGACAAAGGAGGGAGAGGTGGAGGGGTTGCCCTCTATGTCAAGAGGTGCATTGAGTGTGAAGAGTTGTCTCTGAAGAACAGCCATGAAATACTGTGGGTAAAAATCAGACACTGAGGTAACAAAAGGAACCCTGAGGCCGGGGTCTGCTGCAGCTGCCTGACCAAGGGGAGCCCATTGACAAAGCCTTTGCCCCAGGCACAGGAGGCGTCGTGCTCACATGCTCCAGTCCTGCTGGGGGACTTCAGCCACCTTGACAGCTACTGGGAAAGCACCAAGGTAACTGCAGGCAATCCAGGAGACTCCCGCAATGCATGGAAGATAGCTTCTTGAGCCAGCTGGACTTCTGTAAAGCTTTTGACACAGACCCCCACAACTATTCCCTCCAAACTGGAGTGATGGGTTCCATGAGTGGACTGTTTGGTGGATTAGGAATTGTTTAGATGGTTGCCTGCAGAGGGTAGTGGTCAACAGCTGAGAGTCCCAGTGGGCGTCAATGACCAGTGGTGTCCCTCGGGTCTGTACTGGGACCAGCGTTTTTTAATGTCTTCATTACTGACACAGACAAAACGATTAGATGCACACTCAGCAAGTTTGCAGATAGCACCAAGCTGAGTGGTGCTCTTCACTCACCTGAAGGATGGGATGCCAGCCATAGGGATCTGAACAGACTCAGAAGTGAGCACATGGAAATCTCATGAGGCTTAACAAGACCCAGTGCAAGGTGCTGCACCTGGGTTGGAGCAACCTCCAGTATCAACACCAGCTGGAGCATGAAGGGATCAAGGGCAGTCCTGCCGAGGACTTGGGGTTACAGGTGGATGAGAGGCTGGACATGACCCAGCAATGTGCACTCACAGCATAGAAAGCAAATCAAGTATCAAGAGATGAGTGAAAGCATCAAAAGCAGCATGGCCAGAGTGAGGGATGGGATTCTCCCCCTCAGCTCTGGTGAGACCCTACCTGCAGTGCGGCATCCAGCCCTGAGGTCCTCTGCACAAAAAAGGACATAGACCTGTTGGAGCAAGTCCAGAGGAGGCCACCAAAATGATTAAAGGGATAGAACACCTCTCCTATGAGGAAATGCTGATAGAATTGGGATTGTTCACTCTGGAAAAGAGAAGGCTTCAAGGTAACCTAACTGCAGTCTCCTGATACCTGAAGGGAACATACAGACAAGAGGAGACGAGACCATTTACAAGAGCATGCAGTGACAGCACGAGGAGGAATGGGTTCAAACTGAAAGACAGTAGTTTTAGATTATGTATTAGGAAAAAATTCTTTACTGTGAGGGTGGTGAGGCACTGGAACAGGTTGCCCAGGAAGGTTGTGGATTCTTCATCCCTGGAAGTGTTCAAGGCCAGGTCGGATGGGGCTCTGGGCAACCTGGTCTAGTGGTAGGTGTCCCTGCTCACAGCAGGGGTACTGAAACTAGATGAGGATCTTGAGATCTTTAAGGTCCTCTTCCAACCCAAACCATTCTATGAAAAAAGGTCTCACTTCTTCAGCAGGCACCATCATCTCCTTTTGTTTCTTCACCTCTTTCCACTCTTCCTGTTCTGATTTTCTTGGGGTTCGCAGCACTTAGACCAGAGAGCACAGCACCAAAGTTCTACAGGGGCAGCTCCTTTCCTGATACGTCCTGCACTCGTCACTTGTCACCTCCAGCCAAAGCTAAGAACTCAAACTGGCCTTTTTTGCTCTGGTAGCCTCTTTCCTTGTTTTGAACTCCTCATCCAAAAGGTGCCTTTAAAATCAGGCATGCACAACTACAGCAGCCACCCTGGTCATGCTCTGCAGCACACCTGCAGTCTTCCTGCTGTTTCCTAGGGCTTAATATTACAAGTCTGGAGGAAATTTTCTTGCACACCAGGAAAGCAGAGTTACAATGCCACAGGATGGTCTGCTTTAAAAAAGGAAGGCCCTTTTGGTCCTCTGTTTCCCTTTGCCAGGACCTTCCCTAAAGAGCCACAAGGTGAAGCTGCTGTGGCAGCTGTGGAATGTTCCAGATCAGTCTGTGTCCTCCTGCTTTATGCTGCTGATGGGAACAGGAAGCTCTGTCTGTCCAAATTCTGCGTCTGAAGGGTCAATGGTTTCTTCTTTCACCCGCACAGCAATGACTAGCAAGAGATAGAAAGAGAGAAGGGAAAAATAAGTAAATAAAATCAACCCATGTTGACTAGCATTACCTGCAGCACCTCCAAATCAGATCTGTCCTTGCAGATACTTAAAATGCCTCAGGCCCTGGGGCCAGCCCACTCCGTGAGGGTACTTCACCACAGGCAGCCCTGTCATGCCACTGCAAAGCTATCCACGGTCATAGCAGCAATCAGGATGGGACTAAACCCTGGCAGCATTCAGTTGCTGGCCCCCAAGAACAACTCCTAAGGGATGATGACATCCAAAGCTGATGTCATCCATTTTCAATCTGCCTGGGCTCACATTTAAGGGGAACTTAAATGAACAGGAGGGACCCTTCATGACTCTCCAATCCACATGTGCACAAGGCACCTCACCCACCCTCCTTCCACCTACCCGCTAGGGTTGGCAAGTGACCCAGCTGCTCTTCTGGTCACCACAGCATGAGAGGTTGTGTTCACATGCTGCAACAGCCCTGCTGGGGATTGGGATGAGACAGCAACCCCCTGACATATCCACTTCGTCTCTCCTCCCTGATCTCACACAACCAGGCCCTCAGCAGGCATTAGCAGCATTGAGATTTTGAGCAGTACTGGTCCCATCAAACTTTCTCAGGAAGCAAACCTTTCCAGGGAAAGCAAGCAAACGCTTTCTTCTACTTTCTGGAGTGTCTCTGGAGGAGTACGGAAGGACATTTGACATGGTGCTGCCTTCTCCTGCCTGGGGGTGCCCATGAATATTGGCCAAGAGGGTGTATGGGGAGAGGTGGATGTGGCTGCAGGGTAGAATAACTCATTCCCTTACTCTCATCAGGTGCTGGCTCTGGCAAAGCCTGGCTGGCAGCTTTTGCTTCTCGTTTTGAGTTCATGGCAGAAGGCTTCTTGACAGGCTGCTTGACACTGCGGGCTTTGACAGGTAACTTTTTTCCTTAAAGAGATAACAGAGTATGAGCAAAAGTGTATTTCTTTTCCCCTGGAAAATCAGCAACCCTGCTCCTCTGAGAAACCACAGGCCAGGGACCAGCACAACTGAACAGAAAGCTACATGGTCATTAGCTGCCAACTGGTTATGCAACAGAAATGGCCTACTGGAGAAAAATTCTATAGTCATCATCTCAAAATATGCTCCTTCATGTTCTCCTTCATTAAAGGCAAGGCACTTCAGCATGTGTTTAACTTCCAAGGAGCAGGTCCTCTTGGAATCAGTGTGGAGTCAGCTTTGCTTACCTGAGTCTAGTCCTAGGCAATGAGCATATTTGCTGCAAGGTGCAGACATTGTAACCATAATGTTCTGGTTTTTAGCTGACCTTTTTATTTAGGTTGAAAATCTTTATATTCTTTGGATGTACTTTCCCCTCCACCCCCCAAGAAGGAATTTCTTGTCTGTCTACATGATTTGCCACAGCTACTGCAACAATGACAACAACAATGACAAGATGAAACAATAAAAGTATTTCTACTGGCCTCTTCAGCCATCTTAAGGCTTTCTTTCCCTCAGCACAAAGCAGGGTTGCTCTCCAGCTACCCTCCAGCTGCAGCAAACATCTCCCTCCAACCATGGACACAGTAGTGAAAGCAGCACAACCTCACACCTGGAAGCAAGTGCCATATATACCTCAGCCAACAGAAAACAGACTGCAAAACAGATCCTTCCCGCACACAGCTCTCTGCTCTTTAGGTAACAGGGCAGGTAAGAAGGGTGAAACTGTGTTGGTAAACCCACAGCCGACTGAGGGCATCCACAGCAAGACAAGGCCTCTCTCTCCTGCTCTGATGGGACATGGACAGGGTTCCTCTAACTGGGCCCAGCCTGCGAGCGAGCGGGAGGGCACTAATCAAACATCACTCACTCTTCTTTCCATAGGGTTTCTTCCTCTTCTTGGGCACCTCCTTGGCCTTCGCTGGAGCTGTGGGCTCTGTCATGGAGACGAGAGGGAAACGAAAGCCAAGTCCCATAACCAGTAGGTAACTGGGATGAAGTGACATAAGCGAGAAACAGATATACCCGTCCCCCCAAGCCAAAGCCCTCTTCCCAAGACAACCAGCTGAGGGGAAAGCAAGGCTCTAGTGCAGTTGCTGTCTGTGCTTCCAGGTGAGGGCCCAGAGCGGCAGGCTGGGGCAGCACAGGGGAGAGAGGCCCAGTATAGACTTGGTAGGGGCAGTAAAGAAACAAGATTTGTCATTTGAAACAAGAAGGAGAACATCTGCAAAGGTGAGGCAGTGGCCTCCCTGTGACAAGGGGAGGAACGAACTCTTGAGATGATGCTCTTACCTTTTATAGACAGAGTCAAAGAGTTGATGAGGAAAGGGAGCATGGGGCAAGTTCCTGCTGCTATCTGGCTAAGGTTATAGCTATTCTTAATAAAAGGGAGCTGTGCAGGGATAGGACCACCTGGAACTCTACCCAACTTCCTCAGGAGCAATTCTCTGTTGGTGTGGGGGAACAGAGCCAATCTCAAAACTCAGGCTGTTTTCTCCCTATCAAGGCTCCTCCCTCTGCCAGCTGCTAGAACGTGGCAACAGAGGAAGATTTCTGGTAGCCAGTGCAAATCAAGGAGGAAGGAAATCTTTATCTCTAACATTAGAAACCACAGTAAAATCTTCACTCACCTGGAACCACTGGTGGTTGAAGCTGGTAGCCTGTCAGCTCACACCACCCCACAGGATAAATGTCTGGAGACTCGCAGTCCACCCACTGGTCATACTCGTTGTCCCAGCCATCAAAATGGATGCTAAGGAGACGTTGGACTACACGCTTCACTGTGGCCACACAGATGAGCCGGGGTTCCATCAGGTCCACTGCCTCCACCTTCATGCCTGCCTTGAAGCCATGGTTGGGACAGTCCTGGGTGCATAAAAATTAAAAAAACTAAAAAGAAAAGCCAAGGCCATTGCACCCCTATCTGGCAAACACCACTCTCACACAGGCTGGCCTTTAGTCTAGAGCAAGCAGACAACAAGCCCATAGATCCAAAAACAGATTCAAGGCCAGCTGTGTCCTCAGTTAATTTCAGCCCAGCCTTTAGAAGCAAGATCCTGCTGTGGGGGGAGCAGCAGTTCAGGAACACAATCAAACAATTACCTGACATACCCCTGGGAAATCAGAAAGGTCAGCATAGGCCCAGGTGCTGCAGCAGTTTTGTTGATGTAAAGCAGCCCCAACCTCCACCCAACATGCCAGCCACGCATCCACAGGCAATGAGCAATGCAGAGCCCACCAGGAGCCTGGAGCTCACAGAAACACTAGAAAGATGACAGGTGACACTCAGAGGGACCCACAAAAGGCAGGACACTGATGTCCCAACTCGGACAGTACATACTCCTGGGCTTCTGAGGTCTCCCTAAAGTGCTGTCAGCAAACTGCAGCCCACTAGAGACTGCATATATTGTGTGTACTGCATATTGTCTGTCCTGACTTCAGGAAGACTTTTGACACTGCCATAAGAACCTCATAGAGAAAATGATTGAACTATACAGGCTGGGTGCAGATGCAGCAAGATAGACTGAAAACTGGCTGAGTGACTGGGCCAGGAGGATGGTTATTAGTGGCATGAAGTCTAGTTGGAGGCTAGTAAATAGCAGTGTACCCCATGGGTCAATACGGGTCAATACTGGATCCACTCCTATTGAACATCTTAATTAATTATCCAGATGACATGTCAGAGTATCATGTCAAACCAAGCAAGCTTGCCTGTAGTAGAAAACTGGGAGGAGAGACAGAATATACTAGATGGTTGTGCTGCCCTCCAGAGGGGGCAGCACAAGCTTGAATCCCTTGACAAGCTGGAATCCCCTATCTGCAGAGGAAGAACCCCAGGCACCAGCACAAGCTAGGGGCAGACTGAGACTGGCTGGAAAGCAGCATGGCCAAAAAGGGCCTGGGAATCCCAGTGGACATGAAGTTGAACATGGGCCAGGGATGTGCCCTTGGGACAAAGAAGGCTAATGGTAAGCTGTTCTCAGCAGGTCAGTGGAAATGACCCTTCTCCTCTGCTCAGTACTGACAAGGCCACACCTCAATTGCTCCCTGGTACAAGGGAGACAGTGGAGAGAGTCCAGCAAAGGGCCAGGAAGATGATGAGGGAACTGGAGCATCTTTTGTATGCGGAAAGGCTGACAGAGCTGTGATTGTTCATCCTGGAGGAGAAAAGGCTCAGGGAGTACCTTATTTATGTATTTAAATGCCTAAAATGAGGGTGCAAAGATGGAGCCAGATTCCTCTCAGTGGCTCCCAGTGCCTGGACCAGAGTTAACAGGCACAAACTGAAACACAGGAGTTTCCCTGTGAACGTCAGGGGACAAGTTCCACCATGAGTGCCAATGAGCACTGACACAGGTTGCCCACATGGTTGTGGAGTCTCCATCCATCTGGACACAGTCCTGAGCAACATGCTACAGGTGACCCTGCTGTAGCAGGGTTGTTGGACAAGAAGTCATTCCATCTCTGTGATCTTGTGACAGCCAGAGCTATTGCACTCCTCCTTGCTTACTCCAAGCATCCCTACGCATTGTTTCTTCCTGGCAGCACTCACCGTGTTGAAGAGCCGTGATGGAGCAGGTCTTGATTTGGTCTCTTCCAGGTAACGCTCCCAGGTGAATGTCTTTGCTTCATATCCTGCAGAAGGAAGAAACACTAAGAGGTAAAAAGGCAGTCACTGGGTAGACCAGCTGGGACAAAAGGCAGAGTAGGCAGGAAGGAGGCATAGCAACTGGTTGCAGAGCAGGTCAATGAACCTGCATGTACAGCCTGATCTTGGACATGAACCTAGTGCATGGATTCCATGGGAGTCCAGCACCCCTCTCTGCAGGCAAATACAGAGAAAAGCAAGCTGCAGCTCTGAACATCTGTGTCAGCCACAGACCCAGAGAAAGGGGAGGACCAGCAGCAAGAAGGAAGTAGTATGTTCAAAACACACCACTGAGACCAATCTTTCTTTCTCCCATCAGCAGGAACATCAAATGAAGATGGAACAGCACTACACAAAAATTCTGCAACACAGAAATTCAGAGCAGGGCTTTTCAGGTATGGCTAGATGAGGCAGCAAAAACACTCCTAGAGTGATTGTCTCTTAGGAGTTTGAAGAAATACTCATGTCAGATCTATTCATACAGAAAAGAACAGAGATGACTGTGGACACTTAAGTACTGATTCCTGCACCAATGGCTCTATTTATACCTTCCCATCCTCCTTGTCCTTTAAAAGCTTTTATTCTGTTCAGTTTGGGGATCATACACCTCTGCCACTGATCTGACAGGAGCTAACCAAGACTTGGTATATGGGCAAAGCTTAAACAGCCTGGCTCTCTGAACTAGCAGTCTCCCTGAAAAACAAGTGGATTGGAACCTTGTTTTGATTTATCTGAACCTGACCCCTCTCAGAAACACACCCCCCATAAAATTCTGCATGCAGGTTTGTACCACAGGGCAGAGTCCAAATCTCACCTTTTGGAAGGGTCAGTTCAATGTTGTTCCTCTTACAGAAGTTGGCAGGGAAGATGGCGTGTGAGGAGGCGTGATAGCAGAACCAGTCAGAGCCATCATCAGATGTTGCTCCATCAATGCTGATCATGAGATACCCATCCAAGAGAACCTGAGATGGGAGTGAAGGCATGAGTAGAGCTCTACTTGCTCTAAAGCCTCTCCTCTTCTCAAAGGATTCTCCCAAGAGTCCCCCCATATATCAATCACAATTGCCACTATATAGTAAAATCCAATGTTATGTGTCCCAAGCTTCTCCTAATATGTTAGTCAACACAAGCTAATCCCCAAAGCAGCAAGTTCTGCAGGACTGGGACCAACACTAAGAGCCTTGTGAAAGAACTATGTGAAAAGCCTTAAACGGTCAGCTGTTTTGGTTCAAATTTATTTTATTGATTCCTTGTTAAGTGGTTTGTTCTGTTATACCCCCATGTTCTCCCCAAGTTAGTTTACCCCTCGGTTTTACCCTCCCTCAAAGCTGTCCCTCATGCCATTCCCCACCCCTTGTTCCAGCTCTTTCCCTGCCTGTCAAGGCAACCCAGCCCCTTTTGTTCCACTTTAACCTGGGGCCAATCCCTGACTGCAACACCCGTTTGGCATCCCCCAACTCCTCAAAGCCCCATTGGCCCATGTGACCCATCTTCTCCACCCTCCTACCACAATTGGCCCCAGACACTTGATGTAATCCCCTCGCTCCTCCCCTGAGGATTCCCTTTTGGTTAGCTGTTTGTATCCAGCTCCTGGCTTGTATGTACAAAACCGCTTGCACAGCAGTGCCTGAGACTCTTTGTTTCTGATCCCTTTCCTTTGAATAAGTGCTTCCTTCAAGATGAAGAGCCTCCTCCTTTGTCCTCTGCCTGGTCCGTGCCATGGCTCGTGTCTGGCACCTTAGAACAAGTGGCTCTAAAGGTTCTGCCTCTGGTAAATCCCTGTACCGAGGCAGTTCCCCACTCCGGGCGTGGCGCTGGAGTTCTAAGAGCTAGCCCATGCTCCGTAAGTAACACGGCAGTCAGGAGCTCTGTTCTCCTCCAGAAACACTTCACTAGCAGCCCAAAAGCCCTCTCCACAGCCAGATTATGAATTTGTTACTGGGTAGAAGGGAAGGAGCACCACCCTTGGATTTGCTACTTCATACAGCAACAAGACTTGCCCCTTCCTGTCACTCACTGGTAATTAGCGCCTACTAAAGGCGATAGGCGTGCCTGTCCCAAACTCTTCCATTTCCAAACCGTGGCTGAAGGGAACATTTTACAAGACACAAACAGCTCTCATAGCATCCCACTGCCAAACTCCCAAGTATTAAAGTCCTTAGTTTGGGTTCTGTGAGGGCAAACAGCTTCCTGAAGAAGCAGGAAAAGCCCAGATGAATGCTATACTTTCAACATTCAACACAGTTCACTGAGGAAACCTGGGCAAGGAACTTACTTCTTTACACTAGCAGAAGAGTAGAGCTTCCAACCACCTTGTCAAGAGAGACTGAAGGTGACATGCCCATCCTCATGCCATTCCCCACATGGAGGTCACCTCACAACTCTTCCCTTCTTTCCACAGGGGCCTCTCTATGCACTCTCAGAACTGGAGAACAAATCTTCCCTCCTGCATGCCCAATGGTGGAAAGAGCATGGTTGCCAGTCACACACACTGGGCACTAGCCTGCAGACCAAGCATGCTCATCTTCATGCTGTCTGTTTAAATACACATGGATAACAACTTGTCAGAACTCTGAGGTAAGCCCCCAGTTCCCTCCACACATCAGCTGTCCACCTCTCTTGACAGCCTTCTCTGCTCCCCCATACAAAATCTTACCCGGGCGTATTAATTTGAAAAGAGCTGAGGAGAAGCTGCATTATGCCAAACAAACACAGCAGACCCCTTAGGCTCACTGAACTTACCTTGCAAACAGTGGCCACACAGATGTTGCCCAGATTCAAGGGGTCAATGGCTTCCAGTTTCATGCCTCGCTCAAACCATCCACCTTCAGAGTAGACAGCTCGTACCTAAGGGAGACTCTGGTATACCATGTGCTGCCAGGGGTGTGGGACAGTCCCATCCTGACACCGAGCACAGCAAGTACAAATAGGATTTGAAACTTCACTTGGTTCAGCTTGGGAGGGGAAACCAAAAATATTACAAGAAATACAAAGGGGCAGCCAAACCAACACTATGTTTGTGTCGGCAACCTTTTGCCATGGCTCTGGTCAGTCAGAGAGCCAAGCCCAACTGCTGCTCCACCATAACTTCTCAACTCCACAACTGCTTCCTTCTCATCTCAGTCCTTACCAGCATGATCCAGTTCCTTGTCAGAACTGGTCTCTCCCATGCAATCCTCTTCCCTCTCCAACTCAAAGCTCCCTTGCTTGCCCTTCGATTGAGTGCCTCAATCTGTCACTGTCCTTTAATTCTTTCAGCTTTCTAGTTTGACTGCTCCTTCTTAACAGCCTTGACACCCCAAAGACCTTACTGCCCTTAGGTATAAGAAAGACCACCCTCAACAACCCACATGGCAGCATGTACGCCCAAGCAAGGAAGTGCTATCACTGCTTCCTTCTTTGTGACCCCCACAGGAAGGCAGACTTGTCCTACCTTCTTAAACAGATAGGGCACAGCATCACAGTAAATCTTCCTGAAGGTGGGATGGTTTGCCATGTCATTACGTTTTTCATCTGTGAGGAATGGAAGAAACACAGAGAGGTAAAAAACCTGCAGCAACTGCAGTAAGGAAACAGACTGGTTATTAATTTTCCTGTGAGAGCTTAGCTGCTATAAACCCCCTCAATATGAGACTATTCAATAAAAAGAACAGGTCAGTCCCTCTACACTTCTTATAAAACGGGCTGTGATGAAGGGCTTGTTCAAAAGCAGATGGCTCAGCTTCCTGAGAACTATTGATAACACATGCAGCTTTAATCAGCAGGGAGAGGCAGGAATAGAGACACAACCAAAAGGATCAGCAGAGCTCAAGTGTTGCTTTTTTCTTTGTCTTTTTCTCTGGCAGAGTAAGCCAATCAACAATTCCTCTTGGTAAAGTTCAGAAAAACGCAACCTGATGGCATCCAGTGTTACAGAAGCCAGCATGAATTTCCTCAAAAAAGACGACAAACATCTGTCATGTTGTAAAGTCAGCATTCTCACACTAAGGGGACATCTGCTTCAGGTAAGAAACCCTACAGTCCCCTGTTGTGACCTGTGATCACAGGGCTTTTATCTATCCAGATAAAAAACCAGCAGACACAAAACTAAGCAGACTTCACCTGTTAGGTCTTAAGACAACTGCCTCACTCCCAGCATGTCAAGACTGGTGTCACCAGCAGGGTGCAGGCAGTTCCCAGCAAATCAGAAGATGACTGCAGTGGCTGATGGCTGATCCTTACCTGTCTTCTTTATGTCATGGCCGACTCTCCGTGACCAGCCCACAGGATGGATAAGGGGACTCCACATGTGGCACCAGAAGTCATCATCACTGTCACCATCCTCATAGAGGAGTCTCAGTCTGCCCCCAATGACTGTGTCCACCACTGCCATACGTGTCTGGGACACGTGGTTCTTATCCACCACCTCGACCCGCATGCCCTGCCGGAACGGGTACTTCATGCTCTCTGCCATCTGGCAACAACCAACAGAGGAGGTGAGATCAAGCACAGTTCTCCAAACACTTCAGAGAACAGCTTTCCCCGCTGACATGCACCCTGGAACTGCCCAAAGCTGACTAGGAAGGGACAAGTAGCTGGCAGCCCCAGAAATGACAGTGTGGTTGGGCACACACGCTCGGTCTCCCTTTTGTCACGTGGACTCATAAGAGCTGCCCCACTCCAGCCCAGCAGCAACGCCCAGCCACCACCTTGTGTGAATGCGCTCAGTGAGAAGTTCTGTTCACAAGGGATTGAGTAAGGAATGGTGTGTGCCTGTTTCAGTCATGAAAGTTTTGAGGCTGCAATTAGTTAGAGGTGTAGTTTGCCAAAGTGCAAGAGGATTCAGTTGACTTCAAAAGAGGTCAGGTTCTTATTTTTACCTTTTTATTCTGATCAGAGGTTGAACTACATGATGATCTATCTCCCAACTCCATATCCAAAGCCAGTTACTTCGCAGACTGACCCAAAGGGACAGTGGAGTCACTGGCTGCTTTCTGACTTTTTTTAAGACCTTTGGTTTGCTCATACAGCCTTGTCCTACTCATCACAAATGCCCAGTGGTGTTTATAGAACCCCCGACATTTTGAAACTGTGATCCCAAGATGCCATGCAGCAACTAGGAAACACAAAATAGATACCCAAACCAGCCTACACCTGAATCCAGAAGAACTTTTAAGTTAAAGTCTTCCTCTTCCACTTCCTGTTTATTAGGTGGGAGTGGAGATGCTAAAGGGAGAAAGACAAAAGCAATGTCTGTTTCCCTCCACCACTTCCCTTTCAGCTACAAGCTGGGGCCCAGGAACAAGCAGCTACAAACACCCTCCTAACTTTCTGAGAAGTAACATGAGAAGCACTAACTACATCCAGATCTCGAGCTCAGTGTCATCACTTACCTTGCACACAGAAAACCCTATCACTTGCATTCCTGCCTGCTGTCTCTGGGACGGTCTTCCTTATCTGCCATTTCCAAAGCTCCTAGCCACAGGAGACCCTCTTCCCTCTAACAAGGTCTAATCTCAGCACAGGCTACACAAAAACAATCATGAGAGATATAGAGATGCCAAGGCCATGGCACTTAAAGGAAGCCTGTGCCCTTCTGTGGTGGTTTGACAGGAAATATGTTTTCTGGGATGCTGTGGTCAGGCCAATTAGGGCTCAGATTTTAATATTGGCACCTAATGTGGCCATTGGGACATTGGATCAGCCTCTGAGCACACGGGGTTAAAGCAGGGCTCTCCCCTGGGAGGCTCTCTTGGGTTCCGGTCAGTGAAGGGTTCAGAGCTCCCCTGCCCGGCTGCGGGCTGGGCGGGGCAGGGGCAGCCATGGGGCCGGGTGAGGTAGGCCAGGCCTGGACAGAAGGGAGGGGAAGGCCCCTGCAGGATGGAAGGGTGGAGGAGCACTGAGAGGCATCGGGCAGCCACCACCCCCTCCCAGGAGAGACAGAGAGAGAGCCTGTGCCTGTGCTTGGCCAGCCGAGAAGGAGAAGAGGAGGGTGTGAGAAGGTGCCCAGCTGGGCAGCCGTGGGAGTTCTGGACAGACAGAGCCTCAGATTTTTAACCCTTTTCTTGGATGATGGAAACCTTGCAAATGCTAATCCTCCTGGAGCTGAATGAGAAGAGAGATAGAGATGAGATAAGAGGAAATGGGCCATGAGAGAAATAGAGAAGAACTCAGGTGGAAGAGATGATGGAGTAGCTTTTGCTGGACTCTTTTTGTGTAGCCATGGACAGAGCCATGTTCCTTGTGATACAGGGACTGCATTCTAGGGGGAGGCAATGCCTCAGGACCAAGAGGGTTCCGTGTGGGTACCCCTCGGCCCCAGGGGGTGAAAAATATGGGGGGGACAGATATTTCCCAAAGTTGAGACTGTGGCTTTTTGGAGTGGGACGAAGCATCCTTAAAAGACAACCCTAGAAGCAGCTCTGGTCCGTGTTCAGTGGTGAGAGCGCTGTACATGAAAGGAAGAG
Organism: Molothrus aeneus; assembly: GCF_037042795.1. Classification (NCBI taxonomy): domain Eukaryota; kingdom Metazoa; phylum Chordata; class Aves; order Passeriformes; family Icteridae; genus Molothrus; species Molothrus aeneus. Next base: position 20,907,552 of record NC_089650.1, on the reverse strand, counting down.
GTCACCATTGGCACAAGAAGGACTCCTTCTCCTCTTGATGAACTGAGGATTGAGTATTCTGAAGGGTGGTGCCGGACCGAGAGTCGATGATTTGGGGGATGTATTGTATTGGGAATTTGGGGAGGAGGAGGAGATGTATTTGTGAAGTTTTCATTTTCCTTGTGTGTTTCTTTTTTTTTTTTTTTCCCTTTCCCTTGTAGTTTAGTTAATAAATTTTTTTCCTAATTGGGAGCCTGCTTTGCTTATTCCTGGTCACATCTCACAGCAGAAACCAGGGAGAGAGTATTCTCATGGAGGCACTGGCATTGTGCCAGTGTCAAACCATGACACCTTCTCACTCCCTGCAGGCTGCTTTGCTACCAACAATGAAGGCAAAGTTTTTTGACTCTCAGAGCTATTCCCTGGCACTGAAACAGGGGAGGGAAAGGCCAGGTTGGAGTTGCACTGGACTCTCCCTTCAGACAAACCTCATCCCCAGTATTTCCCAGCAGATCATGTGACAACAGCTTTTAAAGCCTGCCTATGACCCAAAGCAGAAACTGTTGTGCTGAGAGGGCATGAAGGCCGTGCCATCCATTACCCACAGCATCATGACAAGTATCTAAGGAGCATGTGGAAGCACTCACTGCCCCTGCCCTGCCTAGGTTTCAAGGCACACAAAAGTTACATAGATCAGAACCAGAAGAGGCATGCTGAGCACATGTCTTGACTTCAGCTTCATTTCCCCCACGCAAAACAACAGCCTCCCATGGTTACCTTTATGTGGAAATCCACTGGGATGGTCCTAGCTCCCACCAGTTTTTTCATGAGGTAACTTCTCCAGTCAGTGTACTTGGCATGGATAGCTACATATGAGCAGGGAAAAAGTCCATCTTTATGACCAAAATAATTACAGCACCACGCCTTTCATGTCTCTGACAGCCCATTAAGCAGCACTAAAAGGCACTTTTCACACTCAGACTCTGTACTCTGTTTTGCCAGGTTGCCCCGACATCTGGCTGAAGGGATCACCATTACAGAATGAACTGGGCCAAGCAGACACTCAACTCCACTGATCTAGATGAGGAAGTGGTAACAGAGCAAAACACATGAGTCATACCAAGCAAATCTCAGCTTGCCAGAATTCCACTAAACTGGCATCCCTCTCTGAACTGCTAGCTGTGCAGGGACTGGAGTCACTGCACTTACCAGAGATGTTGCCCAGGATATAGGACCAAAAAGTTCCCCCAAAGTTCAAGTCCAGCCACCATGTGGATTAGAAGGAGGAAAAGCCACCTGCATTAGCCCCCACAGCTCTGACATCAGCTCTGCATGCAGCATCCCCAGGTCAATAATAGGGAGATGCAGAGGGACCAATCCAAGCAGTCTCCACTTCCTAAACTCAAACTGCTGCTTGTAACTAAAAGCACAAATGGAGCTGCAGTGCTACATGCAGTGGGAACATCCGTCCCTCTGTGCTAGGCATAAACCAAAGCTTCTCCATGCCCAGGGATATGGTGACCCCTCTTGCCCCATACTCACTCTGTGGTGGTACCAGGATTTTGCTGTTGATGGCACACCAGCCAATGGGGTGAATATCCACAGTGCCCAAATTGCACCAGAAGTCATGACCAGCATCATTCTCAAAGCCCTCATATCGCAGAAGGGCCCTGTATCCTGCCAGGACAGAGCAGACAAACAAAGGCATTAGAGGCCAAGAATTTGGCACCACAGGCTCAGTACCCACAGCATGGCCTTCAGTACTCTGCATAGGTCACCAGAGCTTCTCCAGCAACTATTCCTGCAAATTGACCAGCAACTAGAAGGGGAACCACGTGCTGGTTTCCTCTCACTCCCACACCATGGTATTTCCTGTTCCAAAATCTCTCAGCAGTTGTAGAGCTCCAAAGAGCTGCTGTTTTCATTGACCAGCTACCCTCAGCTCTCTAAAGCTTCCCTCAGAGCTTAGCCATGCCCAGCTGTCAAAGATTACTTTGGAGACTTACCTACAATCTGGATGACAGATGCAATCCAGTACACACGACTGGGGAGCACAGCATCGCTGTTCAGCACTTCCACTTTCATACCTTTCACCACATCATCCCACTGATCAAAGAGCGGCACCTGAAAGATGGAGGCAGCCATTGGGGCAGGGAGAGGGATGTGGAAATCAGAGCAGGATTTAGGCCCTTCTAGCTTTCAGAAACATGTCTTAGGCAGCTACACCTTCACCTTAGACACAGGCTTGCATACCTTACCCCTCCTGGACTTGCCAACATCTTGAAATACAGATGAACTGTCCCAGACATCTCAGTGGGATGTTTACTGAGGATCCCAAAAGGCAAAATACCATATAGCAATACTTAACTGTTTCACTGCCAGATGTCCCATTATTCCAAAGTAGCTGCTGCCATTCCTCTATGGCATAAAGATACCTAACAATGAGGATACCTAACATGTCTGCCTAACCTATCATCAAGAAAAAGGAAATGCTGTCAGTACTATCAGACAACAACTCAAAAGGAATATAACAAGTCTTATAAAAATTGGACATGTTGGAGGTGCAGCTACTGCCAGGCTCACATGAATTGAATTCCTCTCTGCACATCACCCTGGGCTATACTCAGCCATACAAACTGCAAAATTAGCTTCCCACTATCATCCCCAGTCAGAACTAATTCTGTTCCCAGTCAGCACTAAGTCATCACTACTGATGCCTGGAAAATAAAATACATCTTCCCAACAATGTTAGAGTCAATATAAAAGCAAACCTTTACTTGAAAGCTTTCAGGTACACAATATGGCAAAAATCACATGTGGTATAGTAATTCTACAATTTTGATAAGATTAGTTGATTAGTATACTTATCATATACTGTCCAGGTAAAATGTTAGTTGGTTGGGTAATAATTCCTGGGGTTCTGACCCACTGGAAGCAGTCCAGAGGTTTTGTTTGCCCTGCTTTTGTTATGTCTGGTTCAGATTCTGGTTGGAAAACAGAATGTCCTTGTAGTTGGTTCTGTTCTTGGAATAAGACTACAATATTTCTGAATGTGTTTATTAGGTTAGCTTATTGTTCCTACATGTAGGGAAGAAAAATACTAGAAGGTACAACCATGCTTTAGCAATCTACAAAGCTACAAATATATGAAAAACATAAAAAGCTAAAAATGATAGGCATCACTACCAGCAGTGTTTCTACCAAGTCCCCCTCTGCTTCCTTCCCCCAGAACTCCTGGACCCTTTGTGAGACTCCCATTCTCAGCTGCCAGAAACCCCAGTTCCTTTCTTTGCATCACCAGGTCTCAATAACCCCCTGCTGGGCCTCTGCTCACCCCCTCTCACAGGAGCACAGGGGCCCATGCATAGGACATGCCCTGTGTGCCCTGCCATGCACAGAAAAGTAGAACTCACATGTTTGAAGCAGCTGACAGGAGCTGCCTTGTAGCCGTGCTCCTGCAGGTACTTTCCCCAGTCAAAGCCCAGGACGAGTGCTGCAAAGAGACATGAGAGCAGAAAATCAGATGAGACACAGAACAGGCAGAGATCAGTTACCTCTGGACTACAGCCTGCAGCCTCCAGGAACTAGGACACAACACACAGGGACTATGCATTCCACTGCATTTTCTCTGGTGGGAAACTAGACCCTATGTGAGTGCATGGTCACTAACACCCACAAGAGGCAAAATACATTATTAATCAATATTTGCTGTCACTTGCTTTTGGGGGAGCAGAAATGGCAATAAAAGGGGTCAAGTCCAGCCTAGGGCTAAAGCACTCCAGGGAGAGTGCATTCTTTCAGGGTTAAACCACTTCACATTTTGGTTTTCAGCAGCAACACTGCAGGGTCATACCGGCAGCAGAGGGTGCTGGGAAAATCAGAGATACTAACTTGAGAGATTAATCCCACAGTCCCTCCTGGTTGCAGGATCCAGCAGCAGTCTGCTCAGGGATCACTCCCTGCTGCTGCCATGCCCCAGCCCTCCCCTTTCCCTTAACACAGTAAGTTGCTGCTTCTTCAGCTGCAGTGACTGCTTATTGCTCAGAGTGATCACTGAGTGACTCAGGGCAAATATAACTCCCCATGAGCAGTGGGGCAGCAAATGGTTGGGGGAAGCAGGACACCTTTAAGTCACCTTTGCCAGCAGAAGTCAGCACCTCATGGGACTGGGACCACAGAGCTTACACTCCAGGTCAAGTCATACAAGGAGTGAGGATGAGGCTACAGCAGTGGATGGGCAGGAAGAGGAAAAAAACCATGTCCTGTGTTCTGCCAGCTTGTGTGGAGCGATCCACACACATCGTACAAGGCAGTGCACCAGAGAGGAGGAGGAGGACTGCAGAGCTTACAGCCCTCAAGCTGTCCCCATTTCTGTGACTCCAGCAGCTGCACCTCCTCACACCTCACCTACACTCACCATCCTGACCTGTCAGTGTCCCATCTGCCAGCTGTCCTGTGCCCTGCGAATGGAGGAAGGCCCCAATCTTGGCTGACCAGGATGCCTTGTGCAGAACTTTAGCTTTCTTTGTTGGTGGTTTCCCCTACAAAAGAAGGAACATTAGAAACATTAATGGCACAGGAGACTAAACCACCCCCTGCAACTGGGTATTCATCTCTTCCTTGGGACAATTTCCAGGCTACTACAATATTTATTAACGCTCACAGCTACAAGAAACAGCAGGTAAAATACCAGTGTGTCCTTTCTCAGCTATTAGGGAGCACCACCTTTAAGCTGTCATGCTTTCTCTGGGGACTTCAGGCAGGAAGAACAAACTGGGAAAATCAGTCCGATATTTAGAGAGCAACCGCCTACCTCTACATACAGGCACATCCTGCTTCATCCCCAGGAAATCTCACAGAATTATAGACTCTCTCTGAAGAGCTGGAAGTCTGCCTTCCTAAAGTTCAGGAGCATGACTTTACTCCTTAGCTGACCTATACTCCTCAAGATTGCAAATTCCACCAATGCATGACCATTGGAATTGGAGCCACTGCCTCCAGTCTTGGCATCCCCAATTAGTTCACTTACCTTGGTGACCATCAAATCTACTGTTGCATTCCCTCTGCTACAGCTATTACCTGGCTTAAGAAATTACCCCCCATGCATTCCAGGAGTCTCCTGGATTACCTACAGCTTGCCATGCTACTTTTTGCAGGTATAGGGGTGGTTGAAGTCCCCCAGCATGACAAGAGTGACAAGAGCCTGCGAGCACGATGGAGCCTGAGAGCCAGCTGGAAAGGTTTAAACGCACCTGCAGTCTGGCCAGGATGCTGGCCTTTTTGGAATTTGAGGAGTAGCTTCTGGAGCAAGAGACGCTGCAGAAACGTTTGGTCTTGGAGAAGAAAGCCTCCCTGGTGCCCACAATCCCACACATTTCGCACACAGCTGCGAGAAGGAAGGCCAAAAACATGAGGATTTAGCAGAGTCAATTCACTACAATGACAGAGCTGAGACCAGCTAACCATCGTTATACAGAGCAGATCCCCCACACAGCCCAGAAAATGCAGTGTGAATCCAAAGCTGCTCCCAAAGCATTCCCAAGGTGCAGCCACACACCCTTCACTGCCCCTGAATGTTTCAGGCAGCACAGGCAGTACCTGGCTCGGAGCCACTGTCTTCTGTGAGCCGGCCTGTGGATGGCTGGTGCATGGGAGAGGCTGAGAGCTCTCCAGCTTCCCGCTCTGCCACCTCATCATCGCTGGACTCCTCCAGACAGGAGCTGCTGTCACTGCCCATGCTGCTGTTGTAGCACGTGAGGCTGTCGTAACCCCCAAAGATGTCCAGGTCATCATCCTCCTCATCGTCATCACCTTCCTCCTCCACCCGCTCCAAAGATGAAGATTTGTGGCAGAAGGCAGACACCAGCTAGAAAAAGAGCCAGTTTGCTTTAAACCAGACATTTTACATGCCACTGCACAATAAACCTCCTTTGCTGCTGAGGGAGGCCCTCTTGGGCCAGGGGGTGGCCTCAGGGCAGGCAAGGAATCCACATAACCCCAGGCAGGATTCTGAACACCTTCCTCCAGACAGGTCCCTTTACTGGTATTCCACATGCTGCATTCTGCTTCCCAAGAGCAAAGTGCCACGGGGCTGTTGCTAGAGAGAAAGCAGCTTGAGGAACATGGAAAAATACAGGGCAAAGCACTGCCTTGCTGATGAAGGACAGATGAGACAGATGTGTCCTTCCAGGCAATGTTCCCCCCAACACAGTTGCACAGCACAGCAGTGCAGACACCGTCACAGTAAAGCCAGCACAGACTTCCAGAACAGAGCACAGGCTGCATGTTCCTGCCACCACAGCTCACAAGACCAGCACAGCCTGGAAGTCAGCAGGGCAGTTCTGGAGACAGCTCATGTCCTCTGGAAACTGCACAGCCCACAGCTGACCTTGGTTCAGAAACTACACCAGCAGGGGGCAGAACATTTGCTATTGGTTTTTGCCTAAACTCAGATGCCCCCACAGCTAAACATCTTCACTGTCTCTTTGTACTCGCTGTTACAGCAGGAGAGCTGCAAGGCAGAGACTGAAGAAAGAGCACAGAAAAAGTGTGTCTCAGACTAGAACAATCTTGAACCAGGCTCCAAATAAGCATAAAAGAAGCTGGGAAAATGTGGCAGCAACTCATGAAAGAGCAGTAAGAACTCAGCATCAGCACAGGAAGTGATGGAACAGGAAGGCAGACACAAACAGCTACATGAGGCAGGAGGATACCATTGTTCCTCCAAGTAGGCAGCAACTCAAGATCAGCAGCAAGCCCATCACCTTCCTTTGCTAAATTCCCTCTGATCCCTGGCTCCAACTATCATTACAGACACGTGGACAGGAAGATCAGAGTTCACTCACTGCTGTCTCCCCGCATCCTCCCTGGCTTTCGCACAAAACAGACCCAAGGTTCCCAGGTTACTTCCTGAACAAAGAGTTGCTCTCCTGCGGATCTAGGCCCTCGGGCAGCATTCCTGACCTCTGAAAAGCCTGAACTCCTCTAAAAAAGAAAGATTTGCATCGCCTTCTAGTCCCTGTGTGGGTGCATTTTACAGCAGTTCGTAGGACGTGAGCACCATTGCACCGTTACTCTTCCACAACAGGTGAGTGAAACTTGCGGACACCTCACAATCCCCAGGGCTGCCAAGCAAGGGCAGCATCACCCAGAGCCTCCTCGGGAAGCTGAGGGCGACGCAGGGGCCCATCTCGCCGGGATCAGACGGACCCACCGCCGCCCCCAGGAACACACCAGCCCGGGCCCCAGAGGAGCCCCCGTCCCGTCCCGTCCCGCTCACCTCTGCCCGGTCCCGCTCCATTGCTCCCGGGACGCCGCCAGCCCGCCTCATGCGCGTGCAGAGCGTCCCCCGTGAGCTGTGCGCCTGATTGGCGAGAGCAGCGGAAAGCATAGCCAATCAGCGGGGAGTTTGTTCCCGCCGCGCTGCCCGCGGGGCACGACGGGAGCTGTAGTTCCTTTCCCGCAGCCATGGCGCCTCGTGGCGGGCCTGCCCAGGAACAGGCTGGGCCCCGGTGCCGTCTCCCGACTTCTGCTTGTGGTTCGGGATTAGCCCACTCGGTCCCAGAATGGCTCGGATTGGACAGTACCCTAAAGATCATCCAATTCGAACCCTCTGCGGAAGGCAGGGTCATTTTTCACTAGAGCAGGTTGCCCAGAGCCCCATCGAGCCTGGCCTTGAACACTGCCTGGGATGGGACATCCACAGTTTCTCTATACAGCCTGTGCCAGTGCCTCACCGCCCTCACAGTAAAGAATTTCTTCCTGTGTCTTATCTCAATCTGCCCTCCTTCAGTCTAAAACCACTACCCCTTGTTCTGTCACTACCTGCTCGTATAAAAAGTCCATTTTCCTCCTTTTTATAATCCCCCTCTGGGTACTGGAAGGCTGCAGTGAGGTCTCTCCAGAGCCTTCTCTTCTCCAGGCTGAACAACCCCAGCTCTATCAGCCTGTCAAGAAGCTTATGTAAAGGTAAGCCCCTGGAGGCAGTTCTATTTTCCACCCTTTTATTGTGTTGTCACTGTCACTGTGTTGACGTTGTAGGAGAAAAAATACATATATAAAGAAAAAAGGGCTGTACTGAGCATTCCTAGTCTGTATGGGCTTTGTAGTGAGTGGCTGAACAAATAATGTATGAAGCACAACTGTACAGTCTTAGCTGCAGGTGGGAGTAAAGCAGCATGAAAAAGGTTCATTCCAAAGGCTCACCTTATACATGGATTGCTCTTCCAGATAATCCAAAGGCTCTAACATGAGGCTACAGCCTGTTATAAACACAAAGGAGTGTCAATATCCATATGAAACACACTGAGAATCCAGGGTGGTGGTCACAGCCTAATTACAGGGGGACAGTGTTGGGGAGCTGGCAAAGCCAGTCTGCAGCTTGATCAGCAAATTTCCATAGCATCAGGGATCCTCCACATTCAGGTTTTCCAAACAGTCCTCCAGCAATGTTAAAAATATAAAATTGCTTTAAAATAATATAGTTAATAATGAAATAAATCATAATGACTGTTATTCCATAGTAAATACTGCTGGACATTGCACGGCATGGCAGACAGCAAAGCTGTTTCCAGAAAAGCCACAATCCAAAATTAAAGGCTCCTTAAGTCTTTCTACTGCAATAATCTTTCATGGAACACGTTGTGAGCTCTAACTGGTGTGCATCCCCTCCTTGCTCCCTTCCCAGGGTGGAACAAGCAGCACTGCTCCCTTAGGTCACACACAGGCTGGCTCAAGGCTTCTTGAAGGCTTCAGTAGAAACGAGTCCTGTGCTGTCACAGAACAAGCTTAAAAGGCAGGCCCCACACCACGGCTGTTCATTTTTCATTGCAGTTCTAAATAAGCCTTTTCAATAAATAATAGTATTTAAATGTAGTATTTAAATGAATCAATTTTAATGTGAATCAAGTTCAGCTTGATTGAGGAATACTTATATTCTTTTCAATAATAAAAACTCTGTTATGTAACAATAATCATAATAGTTCTGTAAAGCCAAATCCTTTCTTTAGGGAGAGAACAGCAATGACAATCTCAGGTAACTAAAACCCAACACTTAAAATTAGACTTCACTTTTCCCATCTCCTTCCCTAGTGCTGTTCTGGGCTTGGTCTGTGTTTTAACATAATCTGCAATAAAAATTTTAGCAAGATCAGTATCAAAGGGCTGCTCTCAGGTGCAATGACAGAAGGAGCCCTGGCTGCAGTGGGAGGATTATTGCTGTAGGACAGGGGCCAGGCTGCTTCCTCAGGCACTCAGCTCCAAGGTGTGCAGCTCTTGTACTTCAGCATCTGCTCTGTCCCTCAGTACCACAACTTCTTGGAGGAGCCTTGTCTCACTGGCTCTTTGTGCTTGTACTGGGACTGTCCTCTCCCCCATGCTCTGGGATGCAGAGCTCATGTTCCATGTCCCCAAGCTTCATAAATTCATCTGCTGCTTCTCCAGAGCCTCCTTTTTCAGTTTTCTACTCTTATTTCAAAGAGCTCCTGAGAATCCTGGTGCTACAGGGGCCTTTTTTCACTTCCAGCACTAAGTGGCAGCCATTTGGTTACAGGCCTTCCAAATTCTTGTGTGCAGTGGGAAGTGGCACGTGGCTTTCATAAGGCTCCTCCTAACTGTGAAAAACCAAAAGACTTTGAAGGGTTTAATTTTTGTCATGAGCACTGGGAAGGGAACCATTTTGAAGAAAAAGTATTTATAGACATGTAAGCCTTGGCTATACATTCATGGTACTGTCTTTGAAAAAGGAAAATAGGGGAGATGAGCTTGGAAAACCAACAAGGAAACAGATGGAATAATAGAAGAAAACATACTCTGCTTAACCTTTGGCAGAATAATTTTACCAAGGTAACTATGAAATGAAGAGAGGTGTGTCCTGCACTATGTAAGAACAGGCAACAGCCTACTTGCAGGTGGGAGATTTGAGCAGTTGCTGTTTTCGAGATCTCTTTCGTGGGCTGAGGAGCTTGCAGAAAACCTTTGTCAGATCATCCTTAATGCTACACGAAAGTTCTTTCCACATTTACAGCCACTTGTCACTGTCACAGTAATTGAACAGTTTGTATAGTGAACAGATAATCTAACCCCAGACCCCACAGCTGACCCAGTTAAGGGCACAAATACTAAGTTAGCCTGTCCTTCCTTGCTATTTTACTACCACATTAAATCTGTCAATATATGTCAACACAACTCTACATACAAATACAAATGAAACAGTAAATAATTTTTGTACAAATTTAAAAAACTCAAACAAACAAACAAGCAAACAAAAACCCCCAAACCAAAACAAAACCCCAAAAAGCAGCTACAGCCAGTTCCAAGGCTATCCTGACAACGAAAGGGAAGAGTTAACTGCCTAGGAGATAAATCTCAGTTTGAAGTGCTTATCCCATCCCAGACCCCCAGGAAATCTGGCTTTTGAGAGCTGAGCTGTGCTGCCTCTCAATCCCTCTGCAAGCTTTTCAAGGAAGACATGGGGCACCACCATGTCCTGCCAGGTCACCTTCCCCAGCAGAAAGGGCAGCCTGGAGCAGTAAGTCCAGCTAATGGCAGAAGATGTCACACCATCCACAAGGCCTGACACATAATATGCAGTTTACCAAGGTGGAAATCGCTTTACATATCCTTTCCCAAGTCACAGTTAAGGGCTCTCTCTCACTCTTTTTGGTGACACAGGAGAACTGGGCCCACCTGACAGAACAAAAGGCTTGAAATCCTTCAATACAAGCTCAAACTGAGATAACAGCAGGCAAACAGAAGAGCACTTGAGGTCTTCCCCCCTCCCCCCCCCTTTTTTTTTTTTAATTTTTAAAAATTTAAAATTTTTTTTAAACTCATGAGTTTGGAGTTCTGACTTCTGGTGTCTGTAACTCAAGCTGTGTGGTTACAAGCCCTGGCAGCGTGGGTGGCAGTAGATCCAGGTCACACCTCAGGCTGCCCTGGCTTTCCATCAGCAGGCCTGGTGAGGTATCCACTGTATGGCTCCCAAAGTTTTGGTCACCACAACATTGTACTGGGAGCTCATTTCAGTGCCACACTGCTGTGGGACAGCAGAGACAATGAAAAGCAAAAGTGAAGAGGAAGCAGAATGAAAGACTCCTTGCTTTTCAGGGCAGCAGAAGCCCTGCACTTTCAGCCAAAGGATCAGGGTTGGCAAAGAGCTTTCTTCTGGTAATGACCTTTCAATTCCTGCTATTGCCCTGGGGACTGCAGGGACACGAGGAGAAGCAAAATACCCACTGCCAGTGCTTGTGATTGCATCCCACATAGCTCTGTGCTCCCAAGATATGCCAGAGCCTGCCACCAGCCAGCACACCTGGGGAAAACCACAGCCTGAGCTGGGCCAACTTCACCAGGAGCAAGGAAGGGCTTTAAAGATGACTGAGGGAGATGGTGCCAACAGTAATTTCTCCACCTCCCCAAATCTACCACACTCCTGACAACAGAGAGAGTAGACTGGAGGCATGGCTGATTGCCCATTAGCTACTCACAGCAGCAGTCACAGGACAGGTTTCCCTTCCAAACACCCAATATCCCTTCCTGGGGAGTTGAAACCAAGACCCTGTTCTAAGGGAGTGTAACTGAAGCAACTTGAGCAAACCAAAATGCCAGAGCACAGTCAGGCAGGCAAATGCTGATGCACATGCAACGCCTGCAAGGCTGACAGAGCAGATCAGTAGCTCTCCAGCCATGAAGCAAGCACAGATGCTGCTGCAATCCCTGTGGATGGAACGTGTTGTGCTTTTACACTTTCAGGGACCAGGCTAGGCTGTGTCTCAGGCTGGGATCTATGGCACACAATCTGCTTTGACAAGCTGAGGGAAGAAATGGCTCCTTGGGCAAGCTGGCAGATACCCCAGCATTGTATTGTAGGAAGGCAGCTGCTGAGAGGGTTTGTAAAAATAAACATTCACCAGACAGAGCACCCTGTGGTTGGTCTTCAAATAAAAGCTCATTTTTAGGGTAGAAAGCATCACACACCTAGGCAGAACTGGTCATAGGAGCAGACTCTTCTGACTGCTGCTGTCTTTCACTACAGGATCTGTTCCAGAGTGTCCAGAGAGGATGGGCTGGAGTCCTTGAGTTTGGCTGAAACTGGAAGCAGCAAAAAGACCATCTTGGAAACAGGAGGTGGAGTTTCTTGCAGAGAAATTGTGTATCATATACTGGAAAAATGACACAAAAGCTGGAATGGCTGTCACTGTCACATCATCTACCTCAGCCTTGTTATGGTGCTGCCACTGCCAGTAAGAGTCCACAAGCTCTGCTTTATGTGAGGCTCTGTCAGGCTTTGCCTGGGCTTGTCTCGGCCTGCCAGGAGCTGCTGTAGCTTGTTTTGCTGTTACAACAGCTGTCTAATGACCAGGTGACTGCACCAACATTGTCTTGGGTTTGTGCGATTATTTTGGGTGTTTGGGCTACCCAGTACAAGAGAGACATGGGCATAGTGAATCCAGCAAATGGGCAGCACGGTGATGAGAAGACTAGAGCCTCTGTCAGATGGGGAGAGGCTGAGGGAGCTGGGATAGTGGAAGGTCAGACATTAGAAAGTTTACATCAGTGAACTACACATTATTTGAGTACAACCATTAGCATTGTTGTAACTGGACAATCAATATCTGACTGGATTGCTGGAACTTCGGGTGTGAATTATTTTTCCTGGTCCAAGAGTCTAATACATAGGAGTGAAACAACTCAGACACAACTGAATGGCAAGAGAGATAAAGATGACACCCTAATTTTGTTGTCACCATGAAATCCTCCCCCTACTTGAAACCTGGGCCAGAGCAGTGCCCTAGATGGTGGCTTCTGGTTCTCCAGTAGAACCAGGGAAAGCAGAAGTAGGGGGATGTCAGGAAAAGGAACCCTATGCAAATTTTAGACTATTGATCATCCACATCACCTCAAAAACTGATCTTGACTCAGAGTCACCACCTACAAAGAGGGACAGAGCAGCTGTGCTGTCACACAGAATTGCACCATGGCATCTTTCAAGCAAGTCTCTATGTTGGCATTTGAAGTTGGAAGATCCGTAGTGTGCTCTCCAAGGTCCCAGGACTTCCCCACTTCAGATGCTTTGATGCAGCTCAGGACAAATTCTAACCACGGTTTGTGTGCTAACTCAGTGGCACAAATTAAAGCTGTTTGCACTAAAAGCCTCTAAGTCAGAAGGCTGGGCACACTTTTCACTTCACTAGTCTGTATATGGTCAGAAGGAATTTTATTTATGCTCCATCCTGAGAAGTGTCCCAATGCTGAAAGCAAAACTAGGCTTTGCTTGGGGGCAGGGAAGGAAGAGGAGAGCTTACTGTGCAGAGCACAAATCGACACAATCCCAGGCTGCTGTCCTGGCATTCAATACATGGGATTTTTTTGCTTTCTGCTCTCCTTTAGGTCAGGAGCAGTCCCTCCCAGTGCACCAGGGTAATTGTGGACTTGGTGCAGAGCCGGTCTGCACCATGCCAGGGTGAGCAGTATGAGGTTTAGCCAAGGATGAATACCAAAGCCCAGGGCTGCTTTCCTTAAGCCTGCCACAAATTTTCCACCATCTTGCTGAAGGCTTGCCACCAACCCCTTTTTAAATACAAGATTCATTGTCCTAATTGTGTTTATATCCAAAACCCAAGCATTTTACTCCCACTTTTGAAGATCTCTAACACCCATTCACACTGTAATACACCATTGCTTTTATTTGGCACTTACCCCCTCCATCATCTTCCACCAGCAGTTTGCTGAGGTCAGCTTGCTTGGGATCTGCGGATACACTGATGTTCCCAACACAGCTGGCATTACACAGCCGTGCTCTGGTCACATCCTTGGTCCCATCTGGGTGAGTTATTCCCTAGGCAGCCAGCACCGTGTGCACATGCACAGCATAAGTCTGGATTTTGGGAAGCCCTCAATGAACCAGCCACATCCAGCACAACCAGCTTGAGCACAGCACGCAACATGACCGGGTTAACTCCATGTGAGCACAGCTGTGGGCAGCACACGCCTGGGGTCACTGCCAGCACGCTCCATGGTGACAGCACCTCTGTTCTGGAATGCCTCTGCGTCCAGCAGGTCACCAGATGTGACACAGGGTGACTGGGCACCCACGCACCATCCCGGTACAGCACCTGCCTGCAGGACATCCACACAAGCTTACCTCATGCTCACACTTCAGTGCCAAAAGGCGCACAATATACTCCAAGTGAAATAGGATCTTTTAATATCACATATCCAAACAAATAGTTCTCATTTCAAAATGCAAAATAGGTCCTTTGAAGATCAGCTGCTCCCAGGCCATGTGAGCAGGGCGGGGCACAGCTGACTGGCACAACTGTTGAGGTCAGACCTCATTTCTTTGGTAAGATACATGCCGGGAACAACGCGAATGTAGAGTTGTACCAAAAGAGTCCATTTAGAAGACTAATTATTACTCCACACCCCTTATTAGAGATTTGCATTTTAAAACAGTCATATACATTAAATAGCTCTCCAACGTCTAGATAGCAAACATTTGAAGTAGCACATATTCCGCTACCCCCACCATTTTAAGAACAAGCAACACATATGGGAGAGAAGGGAAACATTAAAAACAGGCTGTCTGTCTCACACAGTTTATTTAACAATAGGTAATAAGAAATCAATTTTAACAGTCTATACAGTGATCCAAAGTTCTTATTTATAAGTAACCAACTTTAATTGCATGATATACAACATTTGAGGGTTTTTTGCTTTCTATTTTCAAGTTTTACAGAAAATGGAAGAGGGTGGGAAAGGGGCATGGGAGAGAGAAAGCAAGCATAAAGAAGAAACCCCAGGGACTTTTTCTCAGGTTGAAATAATCCCGTTGGAATTGTTTCTTACCCTCTTTTTTATGTTTTTTTTCCTTTGTTAGATGTAAAAATAACAAAAAAAATTCTTTCAAGAAAACAGAAACCACAATATATATACTACATCCATTTGGCAGCTGCCCCTGTGTATTTCCAAAAATGTTGTCTTCTCTCTACATGTACAAATTACTTTAATACTTGAAGTTTTTTTAAGCTCAGACTCTTGTATAGAAAATTCTTGGAGGACAAAAGTAGACTTCAGGAGGGGACTGAGTTATTTAATATTTTTACATTTTTCAAAGAATTGACGTATTTCCAACCAAAGAGGAAAAGATTGGTATTTATTTTTATATATATATATTTATATATGTAACGTAGTTTTAAAGCAACATTAACCCCTTTTGTCCTCCGGTTTTAGGAAAGGTTCTCCTGTGTTTTTCTGTTGTTCTGTTTTTGTGGTGTTTTTTTTCGCAGTGACATCAAGAAAAACCAGAATAGGGAAAATGTTTACCATCTGCCTCAGTAAATAATAACTATCAATATTACATATTTTCATTAATTTAAAAAAAAAATAAAACCTATTGGAGGCATGAGCAGGGCATCCTTTGGTGAGCAACCAAAAGACCGCCTTACTCCCCCAACCTCCCCAACGCACACGAGGAAAAAAAAAAGCCAAGAAAAAGGACTGGTTATGATTCCAGCCATAACAAAAATATATTCTTTGTACTCTACTGTCCCTCAGGTTCGTTGTCGGTTTGTTTTTAAAACCACAAACTACTGCTGCAGAGTTCAGATGTGTTCCAGGGAAAAATGTCGTTTTAGCTAAGAAAGATTCAAAAAAATTTGTCTTCAGTACAAAAAGTCTTGCGAAAATAAGTTTTTTTTAATTTTCTTTGTTTTTTAATTTTTTTTTTTTGCTCCCAAAATGCTACAACGTGTCTAGTGTATGTCTAGTGTACTCTGTGAAAGGTTTGAATTCAAGTCTGAGTTCTCGGAGCTGAGCCCCAGTTCCGTGGCGCTTGTACCATGGAGGCCTGCCATGCCGGCATTGCTAGCAAGCTGGGAAAGCATTGCACTCTGGTCCGGGCTGGCAAAGTGCCCTTGATCCATGGGGTTAGCCTGGGCAGCTACCAGTCCTGGATGTGGGGAGCTGGTCTGCGGGGAGACATGGTGTGGAGAAGGCTGAGGCTGCATCCGAGGGGATGGGCTGGAATGAGGGGGCTGGGACTGGGGCCGCGGTGAGGGTACAGGCTGTGGAGAACGCACTTGATTGGTGAGCGATGAAGGGAGCTGCTGGCCCTGGAGGTGCGGGGACTGGGCCTGATTGGGGAGCATGTGCTGTTGGGGGCTCATAGGATTGGGCTGAGCTGGGGATCCCATCTGCTGCTGAAGCAGCCTTTGCTGGAAAGCCTGTTGCAAACTGGCTCCTGTCTCTGCACTCATGGCCTGTGGAAGCTGGCTTATTTGTCCCATGTTTCCTTGCTGCATCTGCTGCATGTGATGCTGCATTCGCTGCTGCTGCTGCTGGGGATACCCGACGCCCTGGGGCTGCTGAAACTGGTTGTGGTTGGCCATCCCTGGCCCCAGCGCCGGTCCCGCTCCCTGCTGCTGCTGCTGCTGGTGGCGCTGCTGCTCCATCATCTGGTGCCGTCTCATCAGGAGATCTCGGAACTGGGGAGCCATCCCCGAGTGATTCATATTCATCTGCTGTGCCTGAGGATTCATCCCAGCCATGGCCTGCTGCGGCTGCTGCTGCGGCTGCTGCTGGGGCATGCTGGGTCTCTGCACTCCTGCTTGCATGGGGTTCATGTTCTGCATGGCCGGGTTGGGGTGCACCCCTCCTTGCTGCCCTTGCATGGCCTGCTGCGGCTGGAGCCCCGGCTGCCCCTGCGGGAGGCCAGGCTGCCCCGCCATGCCCTGCGGGTTCTGTGAGCCCGCGTACTTGGCCGCCCGCTGCTTGATGAAAGCGGCCAGCAGCTGAGGGTTGGAGTGAAGGATGTTAAGCACCTGCTGCTGCTGCATGGGTGAGCTGGGAGACCTGAGAGTCCGCAGTAGGTTTTGTAAGGCCGCCTGGGGCAGAGGTTGTTTGGGCTGAGCGGCGCCAGGTACCTGACCCATCCCTGGCTGAGGGGCCATATTCATCGGCTGACCCGGCTGAGCTACTGACATCATGGATGGCCTCTGCATTCCTGGCTGCAGCTGAGCTTGGGGTAAGGCCCCCTGGACCCACGGCGGCTGCTGCTGAATTCCTGCTGGCCCCATTCCTTGATCTATATGGCCACCGGGACCTCTGCCTATCTGTGGAGGGTTCATTCCCATCGGTGGCATCTGGGGCATCTGGTGCTGAATCGGCCTTTGGAAGATCTGAACCTGTGCCATCTGGCGCTGGGTCTCCGCTGCCCGCTGGATCTGCATGGCCATTTCCACCGCTGCCGGAGGAGGACCCTGAACTGGCGGCTGTGGCGGCTGAGGTGGAGTCGGAGGCGTCACCTGGCCGCCTGCCTTGCCCTGGGACACGGCGCCGGGGGGCTGAGTTCTTGGCATGGTGTAGGGCGGCATGCTGTTGGGAGGCGCGGGCTGAGGCTGTGACACAGGCTGGGGCGGAGGCTGGGGCTGCGGGGTTTGCGGCGTCGGGGGCTGCTGGCCCGTCGGAGTCGTCGGCGTGGCCGGCGTGGGCGAGGGCAGTCCTTGCTGCTGGCCCGCCACGCCCGTGCGCTGCATGCTCGCCATCCTCCTTCGGAGCATCTGCGCCTGCTGCAGGCGGTGCTGGAGCTGCTGCTGACGGAGCTTGTGTTTGATGTTGAGGCAGAAGGGCACGGGGCACTTGTTCTCCTGGCAGTGCTTTGCATGGTAGCAGCAGAGAGCAATGAGTTGCTTGCAGATGGGGCACCCTCCGTTGGTCTTGCGCTTGCAGCCTTTGGTGTGTTGGACGACCCGTTTCATCTTCTGACAGGACGGCAGCGAGCAGTTGGCATTGCGGCACTGGCAGGCGTGCACCAGAGACTGGATGCAGCGCTGGATGCTCAGGCGGCGCGAGTCGCCGGGGCTCTGCGTCGTGGCTGTCTGCTGGTTGTTGCTCTCATCGTCCAGACCGAGGCCTAATTTTTCCATCTTATGGTCATGGTTTTTAGTGTTATAGCAGGTGATGCACAGGTCATAATCCTGAAAAGACAACAAAGGATGAGTTATCAGTGTTCCTGAAACTCCATACAATAAACGAGTAAATGATGTCCTGCCACCTCAACAATTACTCCCAAGTCTGTTCCGGCAAATTGTTGCTCTAGGGAAAAATTCAATCTTTCATGCCATGTTGAGGTACTAGAGAAGGAATAAATCCAAATTATAGCCAGGGAAAGTGTGTGGGTGTAAGGGTGTCTGAAAGCTACACAAATATATAAAACTTGAAAAACAAGTTGGCTCTGAGCTAGTAAGTCACACTTTATTCAGAAAAATCCCAACAGGAAAGAAGAAGAAATAGGCAGGGACAAATAGCTGCTCATCTGCTCCTACTTCAAAAGAAGAGAGCAAGAGTGGCAGAAGAGGTACCACCTTTCAAAAGAGAATGAAAGCTGCATTTTCAGTTTGCAGATGCGAGTAAAAAACCAGAAAACTGAAAGAACAGAACACATTCTGTGAAAGCACATGAGTTTGGGGTTCAATAATTGTTCTTTAAGAAAAAGACCTAAGTTCTTAGGATTGACTAAACCATAGGAAATTTAGGATTTACTTTCTGGTATATACCAAGAAGGTAAAAGCCATGTGTGTGCCTGAATACATATATATATATATATATATATTTGTAACTAGAGGAAATGGAAGTATCAAATTGTAATTAGGATCAAATCTGAGTCAGTCATTCACTTCCAGCAGGCTAGAAAACTAAGTTAGAAGCCAGATACAATGATAATCCAGCTTCCTATGGTCATTGAAGCAAACCCCTGGACTCCATCTTCAAACACACTGGTTTTGCAAACATTTCTGAAGACACAAATGCTGTTTGCAGCATTCTACAGAGACACAACAGAGTAGTGAAGGAATCACAGGGGTATTGGGATCTGACTTGCAGCACAGCAAAACCTCTGTGCCAGCAAATCAACAGAGAGCCCTCTACAGAAATACTGCTGCCCCACACTTCTACTCTGGAAGGAAAATGTATGCATTGCTCTTCAGAAAAAACAGCTGATCCTACCATTCCAGCTCAAGCCATGGCTACAGTTCCCAATTTCTTAGGCAGCAGCACCTTAAATAAGCTACAGAAAACACAACTCTATTTCAACTCTCCACAAGGCAGAAATCACACCAAGCAGCACATTAGCAGAACCACTTGCTAAGGAAAATGTTTTCCCTCCTTTCTGAACTGCCAGCAGATGAGCTGCACAGATATTTTT
This sequence comes from Molothrus aeneus, assembly GCF_037042795.1. Classification (NCBI taxonomy): domain Eukaryota; kingdom Metazoa; phylum Chordata; class Aves; order Passeriformes; family Icteridae; genus Molothrus; species Molothrus aeneus. The sequence goes on along the minus strand of NC_089650.1, from coordinate 20,888,372 downwards.
CCATCAGTTAATAATGAGAAATCAGTTCAGGTAAAGATCACTCTGGGCACAAAGAGTGGGGGCAGAAGCAGGGAAAACTTCAGCAAACATACCTCACAGACAGTGCAATGCCATCTGGTCTCCACATGATGCTTGCACTCATTGCAGGTGTAAACAAAGCGGTCTTGGCTCTGGGTGTGCAGTTCCACCAGCATGCACATGGTTGACCACTGAGCCCTCCGTAGTGAGGAGAACTCCAGGTGCTTGTCTCTAGCAAGGGTCAGGAAAGCATCGCGCCCATCCATCAGGTCACATGGAATGAGCGGGTCAGGCTCAATGATGGGGGGCAGGGAGTTGGCTGCAGGGCCAGCAATGAGGCGGATGACAAAGAAGACCTGAAAAAGAAAAAGATTTAATATGCTAGCACTTATTAAGATGTTTTGGTCACCAAACCTCATTACAGAGTGTACAGTTCCAGGATCAGCCAACATTTGAATGACCTGCTGCCAGGTGGGGTGCTCGTGAGGCCTGGGAAATCTCAGACCTCTGGGTGCCCTGCAGATTCACTTTCCTCTGAAGAAACAGGAAAGGAGCACTGGACTGAACAGTAAGAGTGGCAATCTAGACTGTTAGGAAGTTCTGCACGAGCACAGCTGCATTTATTCCCACTGCCCTTGCAGCAAAGAGCACCCAGACCTACTGGTACTGGTCTGTCTGGGTGAGCCACTCATTCTCCAGCCAAACCTGTGTAATTTACAGGGCAAGACTCTGTTTGAAGTATCAAAGCTTTGTACACCTCTTTACTGAAGTAAAAAGTATTCCTCATTCAATCAACTCTTACCTCCTTGTGCTTCTCCATAGTGGCATACAGCTTTTGGGAGAGATCATTGGACACATTGGGCATGCCAGGCTTCTTCTTATTGCCACGACTCAAGCTGCTCTTGTTTTTACTTGTCTTCTTATTGTTCTTCTTTTTGGCATTTTTGCTGTCTCCCTTGCTCACCTAGCAATTTTAAAGACATTTTATGTCAGGTATCTAAGCAACACCATGTCACAATTTTATTATTTTTATATATTCTATAACTGCAGGACAAACCACATTTCACAATCATTTACTCTGAAGAGACATACTAGCGTTCCCAGAAACATTAAATTAACTCCATTAGAATTACTCCAAAAGATATCAAGATCAGCAATACATACCCCAAAAATATTAAAAGCATAGATGCTAAGGACATACAAGCAAAGCAATATATAATGAAGCTTGTTTGTCCATTACAGCTACACACTCTTGGACAATCACCAAGGGGTTCAGCAGATGAATTCTCAATGCAATTCAAAAGTAAAAATAACTGCGAAGTACAACTGATATCGCACTAAACAAAGCTAAGGAAGACTTAAACCACTTAGATTTAGTTTGCTACAGCTCTGACAGATTTACTTTTAACAGACTGCATTAAACTGATTTTGTATGAAGCTGTTGTTCTGAGTCCAAAATACATTAGTAGTGCAACTTCTGGCATGCACCTGTCATACCCTGCAACACTCAAACAAAACAGGTCAGCTTAATTTCAACTATATTCTGTTAGCAATGAACAGTTTTTGAGAATGCACAAAGCTCGTTGGGATGCTTAGAGAGCCCCTCAAAACCCCACAGCATAAGATGATCAAGGATCAAAGTAATTGTTAGCCAAACAAGCATTTCTCCTAAGCTTAAAATAACTTTGTCAGAATGGAAATTGCCAGTGAACATGGATGACTATCACATCATTTGACAGTACAGTTTATTATTGCCCCTTCTTCAGGTATGAAACATAGGATCAATAGACAGTTACAAATATTTGTAGTAGTAGTAGTAGTAGTAGTAGTAGTAGTAGTAATAATAATAATAATAATAATAATAATAATAATAATAATAATAATAATAATAATAATAATAATAATAAAGTTAAATAGTAATGCACTGCAAGTTGGCCCTATGTCAGGATTTTGGGGCCAAACTGCTGCGAAGTCTCAACTAAATATTGACCAACCTCACACAGAGAGCTAAATGAACCTTCACAAGTGGTTTCTGGGTATATTAGAGAGATGAGGACTCGAAGCTATACCTTGTGGAAAGCAAACAATACCTTCTTAAGAAAGATGTTACTTAATGCAAATTTGATATCATGTTGCCTAACTTCCTGCACTTTGATTAATCAAAGTCCTTGAAAGAAGGTATTCCAAAGAGCAACACAGCAGAATCACAATTTTTAACTGTAACATTAAACCTAATTTTTTTTGATCCAAAGATCTTCCAGAAAAAAAATTCTAATCCCCCCCCAAAATCTAGTCTCAGATAAGGTGATGAAGCAGCAGTGTTTAAAGAGTTAACTAACAAGAAGTTCAGAGCATCCAAGGATAGGCAGATGCATAAATTCTGCATCTGTTCACTTTCAAACTTATTGTTGAATTAAGAGGCATCTCTTATTTTTGAGAGTTTTTTTGTTGAACTTGATAACACTGTTGTGCATTCTCAAAAAAAATTGCACAAGACCCCAGCAAGAAATTCTTCTAGTTTAAGTAGCCCAACAACAGTTCAGCAGTAATTTGTGCTTCAGATCCTCAATGCCTTAAAGCTAATAAACAAAACTATTGAGAGTCAAGTACTAACTCACAGCATTCCATTACTTTGTCAGAACATTCTGCCAAGATTGGTCTTATATCATCTAAGTTAGGAAGAAAAGAGTGAGCCACTATGTAAAAGCAAATGCTTAAGGAAAAAACTTCCAAATCAGACTGAGGTGGCAACATGATCATTGATAACAACTGGATTTCAGCAACAAAATTTTCAACTAGCAGCTGTTTCAACAAAATTGCCTTTGGTAATTAGACAGTTTATAGCCCTATGAACACTCACTGTTCATCCAGATGTACCTTAGTGGTATTTTACCAGCTCTAGTTTATAAACTATAAAACTGAAATTTATTTTAGAGTGAAAAGTGAAAACCCCAGTTAAGTGAAGTGCCTTGCGCCCCTCCTTTTTTTATAATTAGCCTTATCTAATCAGAACTTGTTACATTAGATTATGAAAAGCAGAAGCATCCTTACATCTGTGCTTTCATTACTAGTGTTTTCTTCTCTCTTCCGTTCTTCTTCCTCTTGCTCTAGTTCCTTAATGCTCTCCTCCAGAACATTAGGCCAGAAGTCCCCTTCAAAGTAAGGGAGCTCCTTTGCACTGGTTAGACGGTCTTCTGTTGCCTGCTTAAATATATCCTAAAAGAGAGCAAGCCCACTTTTGGTTATCACTATTACAAGTCACGTAAGGAAAGGCAACGTTCTCAATGAGTGACAAGAAAAGGCATCAGCAGTCTAAACAAATGAAAGCTTAATATTAAAATTCATTTTATGAGAACACATTCTAAGTCCAAATTTAACATTGTATCTGTTACAGTTTGTCAAATACATTTCAAATATTCCCACTCAGAAGAAAGAAATTGCTATGTGCTAGACTTCAATATGCATTCTTACCAACTAGGACAATGTTATCACCATAATCTCATTCATTGAAATCCCTGTAATTCCAAAGATTTTATATACTTCTAACTGCATCAGCAACCTAACCCTGCAACTTGATCTAACACAAGAAGATTTAAGACTCCATATATGTTTTTTTGCTCTTTTACAGTATTCCTCAAGAATTTAGCTTGTTCTGAGGAACCATTTCAAATCTTTTGCTAGAACGATTTCAGAAGCTACATGTTTTGAAGAGAGTATGTTTTAACTCTAAACTTCTGGTGGTCAATTCACTTAAAACTAATGCAGTAAACACCAAGAATCAGGCACAATGCATAAGGCAAGGAAGAAATGAAGACAAGATTGACCAATCTCCCCCAAGCACACACTTCACACACACCTTGTAATCGTGGACGATCCGCTCCGACACAGACTTGTCCAGCATCTTTTTGTACCACTCTTGCAGTCGCTTGGGTTTGGGTATCTTTTGGTCAGGAGGATGGCAGTGGAAGATGTAATCATCTCCTTCACTGGGCGGGCACGCCCAGATGTGTCCAGTAGTATACCTGCCGTGGTGACACAAATCGGGACATGTGGGCGCTGACAATGATCCCGCGCGCTCTCCTCTCCCGACACCAGGTGGCGCCGCCACCGAGGCTGGCAGCTGCTCTGGACCTAACATTTCCATCTTTTCACTCATTTCCTAAAATCCAGCGCTATATATGGAGCACTTACATGTAAAGGGCGCACATTATACAGCCTACATAAAAAACAAAGCCTGACACAATCCTGTAACTACTATCTCCCGATTAACTAATGGGAGAAAGATTGAGTCTAGGTATTTCACTAGTGAAATCTTGAGACAGAGCAGCAACATTTTATCTAGCAACATTTTAAAAACAGATTTACCTAAAGACAGAATTCACTTTTCTATTGTAAATATTCTGGTTTTTGAGAATCAGTTTGAAAAAGTTTTAGAATTATATCTGGGAATAAACAGGCACTGCCAACCTGTGGTATTGGGTGCACAATCTAGAGTACTATTAAGATAGATGACAGCAAATTAGTAGCAGCTGCAGCAAATACAACACCTAAGATCACTTCTTTATCCTCAGTTCTCTGTAAGTTTTTGAAGACAACTCTAATAGGAGGAATAATCAGTTACAGAAAAATAACCATCATTGCCCTGTTGAGAAACAGCTCTGCAGAACCCTCCCCAAGCCCTGGGAGCTGCAGCCAGTTGTCATTCCTTCTGCCCTAGAATGGAGAGATGATACCGCTAGACCAAGATTGTTCTCCCAAAATGAGAACCTGATGTTACCCATTAGTACAGAAAATAGCATTAAGTAAAACAGAGGCTTGAGCTCTATGCAGCAAACGTACAGACTCACAGATTAGAAAATAGACAATTAAAAAAGCAGAAAGAAGCCTAATGTATGCTTTTGATGTAGTAAAAAACACACCACCTCAGTGAGGTACTGAAGATAGTACTGCTTACCTCCACTTCAACTCCCCCAACTTCTCATCAACTGCTTTAAACATTGCCCCTTAACAATTTCTCCACAAATAACTCCACCAGCCTACACTAGGTACCTTGACAATAGTGATGGTTACTTCACTGGCCTTTCTACTTCAGTTATCATGGTAGTTTAATTTCCACTTTTCTTATTACTGCAGTTGTTCTGTGTTCTTTTGTGCTGTCCAAGTATATTTTCCTCTTTCTTTCCTAACTCTTCCATTTCTCACATTTCCAACTACTTAAGATTTCTTAGTAGCCATCTACAACTGTTACAGAGTTAACCAGTACAGACTAAACCCACAACTTTCTCCTTATATACATGGGTAAGGACTTACTTGCTAGCCCAAAGGAATGACCTAATTAAAGGCATTACACAATGACAACAACATTTTATGGACTGGAGAAGGGGCTCACTGTTTCTACTCAGACTTAAGAAAGTTTCACATAAATTTAGAAACATCAAAATAGCTGAAGCAGAGGCCTCCCCTGAAAAGCCTGCAATCTCCTCTTCTCCTTTTCAACTGTACACAGTTGTCAAGTTATTCTATTACAGGTTGATACTTGGGCACCATATTCTTTACTATAGGATGTAGTAATTTAATTTGTAGCAAGAACTACTCAGCACAAATGCTGTACAGAGGAAAATGTTATAAGATACTTACCCTAGTTTCTTAACATATTCTAGATATCCAATCAGTATTTCATGATAGACAGCAGTCCTCAAGCATTTAGGGCGGAAGAAATGAACACTGTCAAGGTAGGATATATACACTCGCCTAAAAAATAAACCAACAAAAAAAACCATGAGAAAGAGGAGAGATTTTGAAGTAATTCTACAAGTTTATTAATGCTATTTTATACATCTGAAGCATCCATTACAACAGCAACCTGCAAATCCTCTGATCCTAATTTACCTCCAGAAACTTGGCCATCTTTTGATATCTCCCTAAAACTATTCACCCCCTTCCTTGAAAACACAGATCAGTGATCCTTAAGGCAACTCTGTCTTCCAGCCAGCGTCCCCAGTAAGAAACAACTCTAACATTACAAGAACTACTTTGTTTCTAGAACCTAACAGCACTCACATCAGAGTCTCACATAAGCAACAGAGAAGCTCTATGCAGAACTACAGGAGGTTCATCCAAAGGAGAGAGCACCAAGGTAAAACAGACTTTTGTGGGGTTCCTCACCTTTGATTGGGTGGAGGGCAGTCTGAGCCATACTCCTGCACGTGCATGCCAAAGAAGCACAAGTCTACACCATCGATCTCCTCAAAGGCAAAAAGCGCTTTTGTTCGGTACGGGAAGGACTCTGCCATCTCGCCACTGTCTACGAACCTGCAGAACAGAGGATAAAGTGGAACACCAAATATATTCACACATCAGAGACTGCATGTTACTAGGTGAAGGCAACAAAAATGAGGGCTACTCTAAGTGTAATTTTAGTGCAATTTGAAAGTTTAATGTTTACAGACTACTCAAATATGAGGCACCCACTTTTTACTGTGAAAAAGAACCACAAAAATTATTATGCTGCTGGAACACCTGTTTGTCACTACTTGGCTGGTGATGAGGTTTTGAATACAACAGTCTTTTTTGACTGGATATTAGAAAAAAATTCTTCGTGAAAAAATTTCTTCATGAAATTCTTTAATATCTAGTATTGAAACAGCCTGCCCAGGGAAGTGTTTGAGTCACCATCCCTGGAAATATTTAAAAGATATGTAAACGTAGCACTTTGAGACATGGTTTAGCAGTGGCCTTGGCAGTGCTAGGGTAACAGCTGGACTCAAGCTTAGAACTATTTTGCAACCTAAATGATTTTATTTAATCAAGTGTATCGTGTAAGTACAAACAGCTCCCACTTCCACCAAAAGAAAGCAAAATTAGAAACAAACATACCTTGCTTTCATTCCTGGTTTTACTTCAACAGTTTTGTCAGATGCATGTACCACCCTAACTGTGACCTCTCCTGCCTCAGGGTGATTCTGGCGTCTTAGGAAATCATTGACTCTGTTCTCCAGGAAGGTACCGAGTCTTGTAGCTGGTAATCCTGCAGGAGGAAAATACAGCTCTAAACATATACAAAACTGAACTGATCGTATGTGATTTCTCTACTCAGATGTTAGATGAAAAATGACTTTAAACACATGCAGTATGCTAACATAAATTAAAGCTTTTTCTTTAAACCCTACCACTTCTAGATGGGGTGAGCTGCTTTTTCCCTGCAGGCACATTTATGGTTTATACATTATTTAAATGAATAAAGAATCTCTATTTCAACCCAATTTTTACCTTGTCTTAAAAGTCAATCACAATTAAGGTTTCTCCTGAACAGATGTTATTAATTACTTAAACTGGATTACAAAACACTGCTTCCAGAGACATCTTCAGAAGCAGAACTTGCATTTGGAAGTATATTCTGTCTATAAAGCCACACTAGCCAAGTTAGTATCTCCACTTACCAAAAGAATATATGTCAATAATGGAAGTGCTCTAAAAGAGTTTGTTAGCTCTGTAAAACAGAATGTTAACTAACACTATCACCTGTGAACACAAACACTTTGAACACTACAGAACTGATGGTCAAAACTGACCAAAAGTAGCCTCCTTGAGCTCTTAAAAAACTTAAATAAAACACAAGCATAAAAGCCACCTCTTCCCCATTCTTAACATATTATTTAAATTTTTTGGTGCAAGTGTCAGAATCTTACTTTTAGCAGAGAATTTGTTCTCTTTCCTGGTTCGTCCTGTTTTCTTTAGGCAGCCATCACAGACAAAGCTGAAGCAAAAAAAAAAGAGAAAGTGAAGTCGCCCCAAGTCAGACCAAGTTCTTTAGCATTCTACCATTAGAAGCAAAACCTTTCACCAGATCTTATCTGATCTGGAAAATACCTTAACTGAAATTTGAAATGAAAGCACAAAGAATAGCCCAACAGTTTCAGAGCTGCAGAGGAGGATCTAAGCTCCAGGTGCTGCACGCTCTATCAGTTGCTCACATCACCACTGGAAAGCCCAGGGAAGTCTCCACTGGCAGGTCTGACAATACCAGCTCAAAGTATTCTTGGTGCAAATAGGCTCAAACTGCTGTCTCTGATGATAAAGACACTGCAACACTAAGCATAAGGCTGATTTTTTTTTTCTAAATGCCCAAATACACTATAGACTGAAATGATTCTATGATTCTTCTTCACTTACAGGACATCACCCTCTTCTGCAGCAATGTGGATGGGACAACAGAATGCTAAAACTGACACTCTTTGGACAAGAAATGGGACATTTAAGCTGTTATAAATTCATCATTTTAAAAGTTTTTAAATCAATCAGAAGAAAACACATGTTGATCAAGAACTGTGGAGCATTTAAAGAAAACTATATTTTTTAAATTTAAATTTATTCTGATCACTGAGGTCAAAAAAGTTGATTCACCTGTTAAATCCTTGTTACAAAATTTTTTGAAGATGGCGAAGCACTATGATTTGTAAAGAAAACAGATGTATCTGAAACTGTTATCAGAACTAAAAACCATCTTTTCATGAAGGGCTAGCATTTGTAAACAAAAAGGCTGAAATGCTCTTTCCACATAAAGAATAGGAAAACTTGACACACAACACTGTAAGATATACTGTCTAAATTTGATATTACCCTATAGATTGTATAAAATTTTCAGGGAATGTAATTTCTTCCATTAAACAGTCTTTTAAATATAACCAATATAAGGAAGTTTATACATGAGTTCTACCAAATAGTAAATATGCTATGGACTTAATAAGGAGAAATTCCTCACCCAGAAGGCCAGATTATCTCATTATGAAGAACACAGATCTGATGCATTTTTCTTCCACACTCTATACATTCAACAAATCTGTACAAGGCAAAAAAGGCAAAGGGAAGCAAAGGTTAGTAGCATCATTGCTTGCTTGTGTATTTGTAGTACCTTATTAGAGCACTTCTAGCATTTAGGCTTTTGAGTCTATTTAACACAGAGGGAACACCTGTGCTGAGAACAGCCTTCAGAACAGATTTAGAACCTGCCAGCTCAAGTCAGGCAGACTGTGCAGGGACACGTTATTACCATTTGCTTGCCTTACCACCATCCATTCATTTTTTTTCAAGTAAAGCCCTTTTTTTAAGGATAAGATCTGCAAACTGCTTGTTACTATAGAGAGTAGAGGAAAATGGATTCACCCATGTCAGAAAGGAAGAACCAGGTGAAATACCTGGCTGTTAGTTGCCCCACTATGCTTGAACCCTGGGGTATATTGCAAATATACTGCAGAAAGGTGAGAAGGAAAAACTAGAAGCAAATACTGAAGTCACTTTCAGAAAATTAGCAAAGATTTAAGGACAACTGAGATATGTCACATGGTTTGGTTCCCAGATGTTGCTGAACATAATTATCCAAAATACCTAAGGTTCCTTCAGGTACTGGGACAATCTGACTCCTTTAGAACATGGCTGTCTAAAAGTTTGAGACTTTGAATGAATAGTTGTAATCTATGTAGTGCATGTGGTACCACACTGTAAGTTAGGCTTATATTCTATCTTCACTTTAACAAAGGGAAAGAAACGTTATGAATCAAGCTACTATTCTCTCCTTCCCACAGCCCTTGTAAAACAGAACAGAACTGGCTGACCTTTGTGCCTTTAGAAGGATGGTGTGGGAACAATAAATATCCTTTTTCCTCATTCATTTGAGAACTGAGATAATGTTTGCAAAATAGCAGCATAGGTGTATGATCAAGGACCATGTAAAGCAGCTTCAAAAAACTGCTCAGGAATATCAAGAAAAGCAGCTGAGTCACCATCATCTTCATGTTACTGAATGACTACAGTTCTGCTTTCAGAGCAGTACAGAATAACTGGCTGATTCAAAATATAGCAACTTTTCCTTCTACTACAGCTGCCTGTAAAATGCAGCAACTAGAAACACCAACAGCACTAAGAGCTGCTGCCAAATGACTCAAATCAGTTCTGAGACTTCACCATTCACCACAACCAAATGTCAAAGCAGAGCTATCTGCATTCATCCTTCTGTTGAATCTACGTGCAAGACAACAAAATGGAGTCATTTCAGCCCATACATCCAGTGTTAGTGCTCCTCAAGCACAGCCACAGTGATTTGTGTTCTCAGCACCGAATACCAGATCTGCTGATTACTGAGCAGCCCCTACCAACTAACAGAGCCACATGAAACTGAAAACATTCAAAGACAAAGCTGATGGTGAATGAAAAAAAGGTATCTTACAAAGTATTTGTAATAAAATGAGGATCATTCAAAGAGTGACAGCAATACTTACAGCTCAGGATCCAGTGTATCATTTTTCCTTTTTGAAAACTGTTCTTTGTTTATCGTGCTATGGAGAAAGAGGCAATAAAACTCAATTTTAACACAAGACAACAAACATTCATCCAATACCCACACCTATCCACAAACCAAGACAAAACTTAGAAGCAGAGTTTTTATACACTCACTGGCACTACAAGGGAAGTTATTATATTTTACACAGTGACAGACAACTGAAGTGTATGCCACTCCACTTTGTCCATGGAAAACATTATTTTTCTCTTGTAGAGAGCAATATTGTTCCCTTATTCAGTTTTACTACAGGATAAATATTAAAGCTGGCTGATAATTCAAGTTTTGGATAGGTCTGATCAGTATTTAATGGTGAAAAGACTACTTGATATGCCTCTCATATTCTATAGGCAGAATTCCAATTATCTTTGATTACTAAGGTTAGGTTATCTTTTTTCAGATTCCCCTAGCCCTCCTCCTACATCAACTTCAAAGGATAAATTTCAGTTTCCAAACCCTGCAACCCCAGCCCAGCCACTACAATGCATTATTTCTACCTTCTCTACATCAGTTTCAAGGCCTAAAATTTCAACTTTTTGACAGAAGTTTTAAATGACCTGGTTCAGAACATACAATAATCAAATCTGTGAGAATTTACCCCAAAGAATGTTCTGCACAACAAGAGAAGATCAGTATGTCCCTCCCTGAGAAGTAATGACACAGACTAACTCCAAGTTGCATAAGATTAACCTTCCTATCTCCTCTTATTTCAGTATTTATTCTGAATTGTGCCACCTGCAGAATAAATACTTGAAGCTCCTTATGAAATAAATGATGAAATTAAATATCTCAATTACCTCAAATTATTCTTATAATATGGTAGATGGAACTTTAACAGGACCCACCATGCATTTTCCTATGATGTACTCTAGGACTCTATATTGAATCAATTTTGGATCTCTGCTTCCAATAGAATAGCAATCCATCTACCCACAGGGACATGAAATGGTCCATTGTACTGACCAGCACACAATATTTCTTCCTTTTTCCTTCCAGAAAGGCAGGTCACAGAACCTTAGGATGGTTTGGGCTGGCAGGGACCTTAAGAGATCATCACCCCCTGCAATTGTCAGGAACACCTTCCACTAGACCAAGTAGCTCAGAGTTCCATCCAACCCATCCTTTAACACTTCCAGTGAGGGGGCATCCAGAACTTCTTTGTGCCATCTGTTCCAGTGCCTCACCACCCTCATAGTGAAGAACTTCCTCCTTGTATCTAAGCTCCATCTACCATCTTTCAGTACACTTCAGTACATCATCCCAAGCCTAAACATATATTTCCAGTACTGTTCTCTATGCATCCATTAGTGCATCCAGGATCTGGTTCCAAATGAAAGTTAACTCCTTTTGTCAAATTACCAACTTCAACAACTCTCCCTCTGGCTTCAGACTTTTCCTGAGTTGTTGCACTGCCTTCCTCCAAAGGGATTTCTTGAACAGTCAAACAGTAACTGTTCGGCACTCATCTGTCCCTCAAGGACTCGAAAAATTCTGTTTCAAGATTTTTTTGAGGTATGAGAAGGGTACAGCAAAACGAGAGACTGTGACAACAGTTTGCCGCCAACATGGTAAAATCCATGCACAGACTTTTATTGTGTCCTCAACTACTGCACAGCATTTCTCATAGGCAGATGGCATTTCTGTATTGAAATATTTGTACGGCAAAATGAGGTTGCCTGCTTCTGGTTTGGATGAAAAACAACCTGACGTTGAATACAAGTTTAATGGCATAGCTAGGGTATAAAGAAAATGGTATGTCTGATATTTCAAGCTATGTCTGTCACACACTTGCCTGCAGGCATGGTTAATTTTCTGCAATAGAATACTTTCACTTTTTTTCAGGGAAAAAGCCATTTTCTTCTTTCCCTTCTATTGGTACAGTTGCAATTTTAAGCACTAAGTGCTTCTTTTTCACTAGTTTAGTCAGTCCAGGTTTGAAAGACAAGCACATGAAGGATGCATCATCCACCTTCTACTAGGCTAAAAACCTAGAGCTGAACCCCCCTTCCCTACAGAAAGCACCATGACAGAGCTCAGGAAAGCCCAGCCCGAGCAAACACAAAGAACTCACGTTTGAGGTTGTGATGGGTCATCTCCCAGAGAAACGCTCTCCCCTTGGATTTCGTTGAAGCACTTCTCACAGAAATGATACCTGTCAGCAAGAAGGCCATATTTGGGTGAACTGCTCCGTCCACACAACACAGCCCAAGTCAAGCAACGGAGCCACCAATCACAGCAGGCCAAGGAAGGGACAGGAGCAGAGAGCAGGTCATCAACGGCGACAAGGATATTCAATGATGCGGATTTATGGGCCCCACATTGGGTTTGGTTGGTTTGGTTTTTTGGTTTGGATTTTTTTTTTTTTGCGCAATCAAAGCCAAGTGCAGACAATGACAAGCATGAAGGAGAAATTAAAAAAAATAACACACACACGAACAAAGAAATGGGGGTTTGCAGGACAAAAACAAAAACATAGAAGCAAGACAAGACAACACAAAGCAGAAAGCCAAGGCAAAGCACAGATTAGCATTAAATCTCTCAAATGGGTTCACAAGCAGCAAACGATAAAAACAAATTAAACAAGAGTATTCCATTTTAGCATACCCATACCCTCTTCATTTTAATAATCCATGCCACGTACAGCAAAGAATTAAAATGAGACAGGGGAAAGAGCAGAAGGAAGGAGGAACTGCTACTCTGACTTGTACATCAGCACAGCAGTTCTGTTGGGAGGAGGATCTGCAGGAGATCAATGGAAGAGAGGTAGTCTTCCCTCTTAAATGCTAAAAGGTCACAGAATTCTCTCCCAGTTGAAAGGAAAAGCTAAATACCAGAAACTTTAGGAACAATAAAATCTGTCCTTAAAATTCTTACAGACTAATAGAACTGTCAAACTTGATGTTAACTAACACGAACTAGACAGAGAATGCTCTACATGGATATGACTCTGCCATAGCCCAGTCTGCACATAGAACAGTCCAGCCATCACTACAGCAAGCATTACAGAGAAGGATTTCATTTGTACTTCAATAAAATAGAAATTAATTCAGGATTCTACCCTAGCCTTCAAAAAAGTTCTAAAGCTGTGGCTCCTCCATTATAAAGCATGTTAACTGAGTGCACAAGGCAGCTAAAAATAGAAATTAAAAAATTCAAACAAGTTCATTATAAAGCCATACTAATCTATTTTATTAGCAACTGTTAGGCTGAAAAGACAAGTCTCAACCTCCTTTCCCAGTTTTCATCTGAGATAATGCAGAGAACAATACTTCTGGAATTATACATTTCAATCTATAGATATATGCA